>NC_140301.1:7231315-7686315 GCF_964211825.1 Aythya ferina
TAATATTACCCAACAACAATTGGTGTAGCTAGCTTAAAGCACCAACGTTGATAGTTGATCTCATGGGAATAGAAGGCAAAGTTTTCTTCTTACAAGCAGAAATCCCAAATATTACCTCTAGCTCATTATTTCAAGTCAGTTGGAAGATCTTTAAAATCCAGCCTGATTTATGACTTTTAACACCGTGAGGTAGGCAGTGTTACGCTTCTCGTGGCCTGCCATGGTAGTTGCAGTACCTTCATGCCAGTGCAGGGCAGTAGCTCTGGGAGGGAGGAGTTCTACTTCCTTCGTGCTCATCACTCTTCATTTAAAACTGAAACCAAGCCCAAAATAAAGGGGAAAAAAAAAAAAAAAAAAGGAGTATGGCAAATGAATAATAAAGCTGTTTGTTTTTTACAATATTACACACAGATTTATAATGGAAAAAGTGATTGCTTAACAGCTATAATGAGTGGTTTTATTCTTTTCAAAAAATCTGCTTCCATGTTTGCAATTTTGCGGTTTGAATATCCTCTTAAAGATAAACTGAAGAGGAAATGTACGCTTTTATTTTGCAGACAATCTGTAAGAATGGATGAAGACTTTAAACCACAGACGCTTGACTCCAATCTTCAGAGTCCCTCAGAGACATTGATTTCCATTCGGCTGTTAGACTTTAAAACAAGTTTATTGGAGGCTATAGAAGAACTGCGTATAAGAAGGGTAAACGTTTTTATATTGATGTTTTATTTCTGTCTTCCTGTATGTAATCATAGAAAGCATTGCATTAGGTATAGGTAAATTGCATACTGTATTTTAAGTAATTCACCAACTACAAATACGCTTTTAAAAAATCACGTGGGCTTAGGTAGCGTCCACAATTGAAACTTTCTGTGTAGGCTGCACAAGACAACAGGGTTGCATGGAAATAATGAATTTGACTTTCCTATAATTATGTACAGGCTGCTACAGTTGATCACCAGGCTATATACAAAAGCGATCTATATTTTGCTTCTGTATTTCCTAGTAGTCGATTCTTCTCTTACAGTGTGGCTGCTGCTAAGGAAAGGAAGAAAAGCTAATCCAAGTCATTGCCAATTCCATAAGTCTTTCTTGTTTAGCACATGGTAAATCAAGTATTAAACTACTAGGTTAGAGCCCTACAATACTGGTATATGAGTATGGTGGGGTAGGGGATCTTTTTGAAGTAAGAGTAGGGTCATCATGTAGTACTAAGGTGAAATTGTTTCTGCACTATTGAAGACAGCTATGTTTTTCTGTGGTTGATTTCTCAATTGTGTATGGGTACACGCTTTTTCTTCTATTTCTTCCGTTAGCATTTCTGAACTGTTTTGTTTTGGAAGATCTAAAGTACGTCTTTCTTCATTTGATGAATTTGACCTGTTCAAAAGCTGTGTATTATTACTTTAAAACATTAGTATTGATGACATGTTTGATGTATGCTTATTTTGATCTAAGTTAAATGCTGTAATCCTCTCTTTAAAAAATATAAACAAAAGAATAACGGCCATAAAAAATCAAAGGAAAAGTGCGCAATCCCATTTTTTTGGTGCAGTATTGTTGAAATTTACCACAGCTTCATCCCTAAACTCTTATTACAATGATGATGTTTAGTCTAGCCTATTCTTGTATTAAAAATTAAAGCCTGAAGACCTTTTATAATTATTACTGAAGTGTACCTTAAGATATTAGCTAGACTCCATTTATGTTGTTAACATAACTACACATTTTTAGTATCTTTTGTCAGAGTCTTAAAATTTTGTAGTGCTATGAACTTCATCTTTGGGGATATTTTTGTTTTTGTCTTTTGCTTTTGTGTCTGCTATATCACAAGAGTAAGTGATGTATTTTAGAGAATGTTGCCTCAAGAGGGTAAGCAATTTTTTGGTTAAAGGTTCTTTTCATTTCAAAGTTGATGTTAATTCCAAGAACCAATTCCATAGATAAGACATGCTACTCAGTTGCTAAAACATCTGTACTTTCCTTAAAATAAATAAATAAATAAATAAAATAGAATAAAAAAATTACCTGCTTTTAATTAGAATTGTATGTCAAAAAAATTAAGCATTTTACACCTAGTCAATTGGAAAACCTAAAGTGTATCTGCATGCATTTTTGTTGGGTTTAATGATCAATTTAGGTCTGCTGGCTTAGTATGTTTGAAAATTGGAGTATAAAACTTTAATATTTTGAACATGCAGTGGTAATAAAATAATATGGCCATTCATCGTGCCACTCACTTTTTTTAAGTAGAATCTTTATAGATGTTTTGCTTTAAAAGAACAATGCTACAAAATCCTTTGGTGATTTTGGCTCTAAGAGTCTTACAAATCCAATCACTGCAGGGTTATTCTGTAAATTTATATTCAATCCTGAGGAAAAGGTAGTGCACACACCAAAATACAATCCGAACCCAGAGAATTGCAGTACTTGTCTTGCATTGTGGTAGTTTTCCTATGAACGATGACAAAATGGACTAAATTAAACCAGTGTCATCTGCTAAATAGATAGCAGAGTTAAAGCTCTACTGGTTTCTTGATTCCTTTGCCACTTGTTTTTCAAACTTCTTTTCCAAGTTCCTTGGGAGGCTTGTAGCAAATTGATAACCCAGTGGAGGCAGTATAGCCAAGTGTAATGGGTTTTTCTTTCGATTTTGTATTTGACCTATGGCGTGACCTTAGATGAGAGATCTTACATCTGTTTGCTTCTGTTTCTCTTCCCTTTGTTGATCTTGCTTGTCACTTGGACAGGATTCTCTTCATGACAGGAACTACCATATATCTGGGGTTTAATAAACTGCTTTGAATAACTTGGATAAGGTTGTACTGCAGTATAAATTCAAACTTATAAAAATAAATTCACAGGTGAAATAATCTGTGCAAAGCTAGTTAGATTAAAAATTAAACAAATAGTAAAATATTTTGTGAACTGATTCAATCCATACCTGATACAATAAAATTGATTTTTTGATTTTTCTGAATGTGCTTATTTAAATAAGTGCATTGAGTTACTTCAAAGCATGTTTTTTACTTTGTTACATGTACAGTTGTAATTAACTTCAAAAATAATTTGGAGGATTTGCTCATAATTCTAATTTTTTTCTTCAAGTAAATGAGTAGTCTGTCATCTTACAGATATAGTCGCAGTTTGTCGATGGTGAGTGCACATGCTTGTTGTAGACAATGCATTACTTAAACTTAGTACAGCTTCACTTTATTCATTAGGCTGCTTGGAGAGTATGTGCTCTTAATATGAACAGACTTAGGTTTTTGTAGCTTCTCATTGCATTCATGTATATATTTAAACTATTACTTCCCCCTCCCCCAGGGATAGTGTTTGAATGTCCTTTTCTCTTTTTGATGCTTTAGCTGTCCCACTCATCACGCGCCAATCAGCCAAATGAATGTGGTATTCACCACAAAAAATCACTTTGTTCCAAAGTGTCTCAGCATTGTTCTGCAATCATTTGGTCTAATTTCATTGAGTAATATGAGGCAATCCTCTTTTTAACAGATAAATATTGTCTATTTAATGCTATAAAGTTGCTGTGAAGTAAGTGAAATCGGAAGTCTCTTATGTTTCCTGAAGTACGATGTGTATAGAACGGTGACAGTAGGTTTGAAGACAATGTTTATGAGGACAATAAAGCGTGTATGTTGTGCATTGAGTTTCTTTCTATATACAGAAGAACATCCTTAGTGGGAAAAATGTGAATGTAAATTGAGGGTGTTCCTCCTGATTTGCATGGAAGTGTATTCTAATACAGAGGATATGGGGATTTCTGGTAACAGTTGAAGAAGTGTAGGTGATGATTAGCTGAGCACAAACAAAAAAGACTGAATTTAGTGACAACTTCAAAAAAATTACTAGTGTTTTTCTTTAGTACAAGGGATAAGTTTCAGCGATACGATTCTATACCTGAAAACAAGCACCTGTTGAAGCCCTTTCTTATTGTTAACCAGGACATCAGAATGTCAGTTTAATACTGTGGACTCTGTAATAGATTTCTTCTGTTCAGTAAAAATTACCAAGAATAAACATTCCCCTCTGGCTATTCTAATCCAACTTCTTCAGAACAGGGGCCTAGGTTTTCTAGTTGCTTTTTTTTCTATATATTTTTTTTTTTTTTCCCTAGGTTTTCTTACAGAGAGGTCATGAAGGAGCTCTTCCCACTTTAACCACTCTCTTCCGTTTCCTTCATTCCTAAAACATACTTGTGCTTTCTGGAAAATCTGAAGGGGTTTGCACTGCACAGTGTAGTGCCATGCAAAACCTGAGCTAGCCTGTTCCAGAATGGAGGTGTGTGTAGTTGTTCTAGCAGGGCTAAATAATGAATTTAGCAGCGCTTCACAGATAATTTGGGCGAGTGGACTTCAGTATTGAGATGCAAATGGAAAGCAGTAGGTTAGTATTTGAAAATGTCACTTATGCCCAGAAGATAAATTGGTGTTTGTAATACTAAGTGAAGACTAAGTTGATAAAACCGTAAAGTTGCTCATCAGGAGAAGAGAACCATAAAGACTAAGCTTGAGTTATTAGAGGTATTAAAACATTGGTGGACTTGCCAGTTATGGTCATAATGGTTGTACTATATCTAGACCTAAACTAACAGTAGTATTCTGTTATGGTAATGTACTATATAGTATGTAGTAGTACACTATATACCAAAGCTGAACCTCCTTGGAAGGATGTTCTGCAGAAGAACTCTGCCTTCTGATGCACAGAGTGGCAGTGAAGTTAAAAAGGGCACCAGAGGCACCTGCAGTAGTGATATAGGCTGCTTAGGGGAGTCCATTTATTTTGAGAACTCAAACCTGTGGGATTCGATGGAACTGTTGCAGAAATCAAGTTAGTTGTTGTTTTGGTTTGCGGTGTGTTGTTTTTGTTTGTGTTTGTTTTCTTGCTTGCTTGCAAAAGAGCCTGGACTTCAGGTATCTTTAATCTTCTTTGAGTAGAATCATGGGGAGAAAAAAAAAAAAAGATATTTCAATACTGTACCTTGAGTCAATGAGGGGTGCACCTACTCTTTTAGAAGGGGGATAAGGCAGAAATGACTTGTAAAACTGAAGAGGATGTGAGGGAAATTAAAGATTTTTGGTGAGATTTATTGCAATTCAAACAGCCAGCAAGCAATAAGTATAGTGATGAGCATGATTTGAATTTTTTTTTTTTTTTTAAACCATAGAGTAAAAAAAGGAAATTAGTGAGAGGAGGAATTTAAGAGTATCCATGCAGTCTTCTAAAAGTTGTGCTTGACTGTTTAGTTCATGAAGGATATCCTAATTATAGCATGAAACAAACAAACTGTAGTTTCTATAAGTACTATTTGATTGAGCTGCATGAGAAATTGGATGTGCAATTTCGTAGGAGGTAGATTATGAGTTCGAAAAAGATAATAAAAGTACCTAACAGCAGTTTTGGCTGCTTGGACATGAGCCAGCTGTACTCCGTTCCTAAATCTGTTCAGGGTCAAGAATCGAGGGGGCTTGACCAATCCACAGCCCATCTTGTAAAACTACAGCCTGAAGCAAACACTTTAAAGAAGGCTTGACACTTTCTAAAGGTTATAACGAGTAAATAAACCATCAAATTACTCCTCTTTTATTGTTATGGTAGTCTTTTTATAAAAACACTTAAATCCATGTAGTCCTAAGGCATCTAATAAAAAATGAACACTTTTAAGGTTTTGTGTTTTTTCGATACCTCATCAAAGTTATATACAACGTTATGCTCCCAAGTATAACAAAAATGTTTGGGTCTTATTAAACAGCTGTAGGAACTTTTTAAAAAAGTGCTTCGCAAGTTTTAAAAGCCTTCACTTCAAAATGGGTAAACTATAAATGTCCTTTGAAAGAAGTAAAAATGATGGATAAGGCTTATAATTGTTAGCGGTTTCACATGAAAACGCTTATCATATAATTGTCATTCTCACTTTAAGTATTTATTATGTTTATTGTTTTTTTTTTTTTCAACAGTAGTTACACATATATACACATTTTTGAGAGCTTCCAGATTTTCCTTTATAATCTGGGAGTAAGTTGGAGTGTTGTTCCCCTAGAGGACTTCAGTTCTTATCCTTCTTAGGTTTCAAAGCAAAGAGCTCATTTAAGTGGAATTTAATGCCGTTTTCAAATTTGTATTTATGTAGTTAAATGTAAAGGACTTGGTGTGGATATGGCAGTTATTACTTATAATTAGGGCTTAAATTTTACATGCTGTTTCCAAGATCAACTGTAAAATTTTCAATTTGTGTACTCATTAAGATTTAAAATACACATTTTAAAATTGAAATGGTATATATGCTTGATTACAATAGTCTGCCAAACCAAATTTTTATAAAAATATTTTTATTAGTTTGTACTATTATTATTATTATTTTCTAGATACTAAAGGCTTAGTTTTATTTAGGTAACTGTTACATTTAAGTAAGCCTGGTGTATATGAATGGAAGTTTGCTTTGTCAGAAATTTATAACACTATTGTGTTGCTGCTTTTTTTCTTTCCCTTTATTTCATGAGTTTCATATGGATAGGTACTTGTTGATCTCCAACAACTATTGAAATTAGTGATATTTTTGCTATTAATTTTAGTGAGGTCAGAATCCAAGTGCATACGTTAATCTTTTTTCTTTATCAGTTTATCTTCAGAGTTGTATTTTCTGAAGCTAGGCACAGCTTAGAGAATTTACAAGAAAAAAAAATCTTAGGCTTTCATTTTAACAAATATAGCAAACTATATGAGTTTATTAAGAAGAGAATGATAGAGTTATATTCATAGATCTGAAAAAATGTAATAATCATAGAATGACTAGTTTTCATCTTTTCAAAATAATGAATATTCTTGAAAAACTGGGTAGCACGTTATGAAAAAGCACACTAGGACTCGATTGCACAGGCACTTCTGATATTCTGGGTGCAGTCTTCTTGTCTGTGTGGATGAGTCCTTGCTACATCACAAGCAGCAATGTGTTCCCGTTACGTCTGTTGCATCGGTACAAATATTTGTGTTCCAGCAGGCTAGATCTGACCCGTGGGAGAACTGGCTGCATCCTTCTCCCAGGTTAGTTGTCCTCTGGATATGCTGGTGCCTGCCCAGGGGAGTGGCAGAAATATGGAGTCTGGGAAGAATTGTAACTGCAGTGCATTTTTATTAGTTTAGGAATAATTTAGGTAACCCACTTTAAGGGTCAGATTTTATGATCTTACACTTCAGTACAAAACTTTTGCTAATTATGTATCATTTTAATAATATTTGTAGTTTAGTGGCACAAATTACTTAAGATTTGTAAGAAGCTGTGGGTCAACCTAGTTTGTTTTTGTCACTCCAGGGAACTTAGAACGTATTATCGTTAATTGCTTATAGATTATTATGGGAAAACAAAGTCATTGCAACTCTGAAGTACTATTTGTTAAGGCAGAATAGAGACACACTGTTATCTTTTCAGTTCTTTTAATTTATTTTTATTTTTTTTTATTTTTTATTTTTTTTTTACCATAAGGCATAAGAAATTTTTAGGGATCTTTTCCACCTATAACTTGTTAAATACATATCATAGGAACAAATCTAAACACCTTCTCTAGTTCTCTGTGAACCAAATTTTAATTTAAAAGGTATGTTTAATATTTTACATGTAACATTGACACAAGCGTAGAGGCATGCTTTTAGGTCCAACAGGTAACTCCTGAAATATTTAGGAGTAGCCTCCTGTGGGTAGAAGTGTGTGTTATTTCTGTCCACACATGTGCCTGTAAACTGCCTGGCAATCAAGGAAGTCAGTTTTGACCCTAAAACCTATAAAAGATGTCACTGTCAAAAACCTATGTTAAATCACCTTGGGACATATTTTGCCATTTTACTTCTATTGATAATACAGTGGGACTATGGATCAAATGTTACACTAAGTGAGAAAGGGTTGCAAAGCCTTCTTTAAAATGCTCTTGCACAAATTGAAGTGCTATAAATATCCTTGTACTTAAAACTTAAACCTCTCCTTTGCACAGGGTTTTAGGAAGAATTGCATGTTTTAGCTGCAGCATATGTCATTCTTTGCAGCCAAATATTTGGATTATCTGCTTCATGATAGGAAGGAGGAAAACCTTCACTTTCTTTCTTGTTTCTGATTTTTTTTTTTTTTTTACTTCACCTAGCGGTAGTTTGTTTTCTCAATTTGTAATTTATGGCACATAACAGTAGTTAATGGTATTGCAATTCAACGGAGTTTTACTTAACAGGTATCAAGAGATTAATTTCTCCTTTTTTTTTTTTTTTTTTTTTTTTTTTTTTTTTTTTTTTTTTAACCTTAATGTAGTCACTTGTTCAAGGTAAGGACCACTGCAGAGAAAAGGCAGGAAATCGGCCTTCTGAAGCTCAGAGCAACACATTAGTGTAGCTCTAGGTCTTAAGTCACTTAAAGGATATTATTTTGGCTCTCTATATAAACAGGACAGCAGTGAGTTGCTTATTGTGATATACATAAACGGCCTATGTACTTTTCTTGAGAGAGGTTGTGATTAATTTTTTTTTTGAGGAGAATCTGTTGCTCTTCCTTTGAGTATGGTATTTGTAAAAGAAGGCCAGTGCTTGTATTTTTATTTAAAAAGGAAAAAAAAAATTTACAAGGGAAGGTGATTCCTATTAGGAAAATCTGACTTTAATACCACAGTCTTTAGGGAAAAAAATAACTTGTTAGGAACTATGATTAACAGCAGATGCATCTTATTTATTGTCACAGTGGCAGTTTTATTCTTGACAAGGTGCTTGTGTCAGCACAGGAGATGTAACACACCTTCCTAATTGTTCCTAGTCCATCTTCTGGATTGTGAAGGAACTTTAGACTTCAATAATGTTCTTCTAAGACTTTCAGGTAGCTCATCTCATCAAAAATGTGTCATTTATCCATGAATTATCTTTGAATTTTTATATTGATCTGATAAATCAGCAGGCTTCTTGGCAGAAAATGTCAGGATAAATATCTCACTTTCTATAATAAGAACAGAATAGCTGGCACAAATTTTCAGTTGTTGTGGGAGATGGCAAAATAAATAAGTAAACAGTCTACTTTGAATGAAATCATTGTGAAATTGTTAGTGTCCCAAAGATTCTGACTCATTACCACGATTATCTGTATCATTGATTAATAATTGATTCTTGATGCATTTGTTGCAGCTTGCTGAATTTCTTTTCATCTCAATATTGTGACTTGATTGATCAGGATATTCAATTATTTTTCAACTGTGAAGTAAAGTCAAGTCTGTTTTATTGTCTTTGAGTCTTTTTTTTTTTTTTAAGATGCATAAGAGAATACGTACAAAGAGGGAACTGAACTGTTCCTGCCAACTGAGAGCTATAATCCTAGCTCCTAATGTTCCACTGTGCATGTTAATCTACGTTGTTTATTCTGCAAGCTTTCTGACTGAAACAACCAAGCTGTTAGATAGCTTAGCAGATAGCCATCTGCCATTTCACCACATACACAAAACTGTTGTTTCCTTCTTGCTGTGCAGTGTATATACGCATACTGTTTTGTGTAATGGACTGTAAAAAAAAAAAAAAAAAAAAAAAATAAAAGAAAAAAAGAGTAAGACTATAAAAGTTATGTTGGTGTCTGATTTGCCAATAACTGTCTTAAATTTTCACTCTTTTTTTTTTTAACTAGGAAACAGAGATAAATTATGAAGATCAAATAAGTAAAATTGTTGTAGAGAAACAGGAACTTGAATGGCAGAAGGTAACTGTCTTAAATGATTATATTATTTCAACTGTTGGGGTTTGATTTTAAGATAATACTAATATGAATTGTAGTATGGTACAATTCCCTTTCTTAAGGCTATTGTCACTTCTAGTAGTAAAACGTGGTGTATGATAGTTTTTCCAGTCTTTCTGTTGTTTTCATATAGATTTTGATTGTGCCCAATCTAAAAACTTGCTTAACGAATAATCCCATCATAATATTTGGCATGACTGGAAATCTTCAAATAAAAGGGATGTAAATATTCAATGAAATGTCCCATCACTTCAACATGAGGCATCTTGACACGTTAATCTGGGGGAAGCTATGTGGCAACATCTCTGTAGTGTGATTGGCTTTGGCAAGTGCCAGTACCATTGCAGTTGTACAAACAGTTTCACTTGCAGTGTTTTGGGACAAGATTTATACATACAGGGAAAAAAAAAGAAAGCTATTTTAAACAGTAACTTACAGGTTAGACATACTCAGAAGTGTTATGTCAGCTTTTAAATGCTCAGAATGTTCTCAGTAAAATGAATCTAGCATTCTTTTTAGGGTTAGGGCTCCTGAGGTTATGCTTTCATAGGAAATCCATTCCCTTCTCTAATACAATCAAACCTATGACCCCTGTCACTAGGTCACAAGATAAAAGGCTTCACTCTATATATTTTACGATCACAGAAAAAAACAATAACTTCAGCTCTATCCTTGATCTTGGGATATTTAACATCTTAGTGGTAAAGGAAGTCTATTTCGTCTTGGAGTTCATACTAACCATCTTAAATTAATAATCCTAACTCTGTGTTTTTTTCATGGAAGATATATATGTGCGCAGAAACAGGAAACATTTTATATTTGTAGAAGCAACAGTGCTTTCAATTTGTAACCCTTCTTTGCTTTTCTTAACCTAGCATTGCAGTCCTTAATAATTTGGGTTCAAAAGGGATGATTTCCCTTCTTTCCAAGACCTTAAAAACAATTCAATTTACCATTTATAAAAAGATGGAACTTAGAGTCAGTTAGATAAGCTCTGTTTTTTTCCCCACGCTTGGATTTTAATTGGCAAACCTAATGTAAGCAACAGGTCATAGATCTTCATAGGAACTTCAGGTGAGCACATATGTAAAGTTCTAGAACTTCAAAAGAACGAATTATGCTTCTAATTCTGGAGATCCAGGAAGATGAAAATGCAAAAGTATGAGATGTAGCCTGAATTTGTGACTTCATGGTTTCTGAATGCAAAAATTACATTGACCTCAGTTGTAGTTCAGGTAGTAGACAGCTTCTCCTCTTGGCTTATAAAAAGTTCTTTATGTTTTCCTTCAGGGATACCCTTCTGCCAACATTTTTGTTATTCAGTATATATTTTATTTTATCTAATTGTAGTGAACAAGCTTCAAATGAAGATGTAACTTAAGCTAAGCTTCTGATTTAAGACAAAGATTTGCTTTCAAATTGTAATATGTTTTGAGAATATTGTTGCTGCTGTTGAAAAATACTATAGTATAGAAAACAGTAAGGGGAGTACTTACTCTTAAATCTGGTAAACATACTCAGTATACTAAATGTAATATCAAAATATCAAAGGTGATTTTTTCTTATACTTTTAACACCCTCTTCACCAAACATGCATGCTATGTGTGCAAAATATATTCCCAAACAGAATTTCTGAAAATTTCATGTTACTTACTAAAAAACATAATCTAAGATTATTAAAATATATCACTTGAATATACAGTAAATATTGAAGAGCTCAGTAATACTTTTATCTGGTTATTAATTATACAACTTTGTCATTGATGTAAAGGATGACTGTTCTGTGAAACTAAACTTTTATTTACATAAATTATCTAATATTAGTTTGAATTACTGTAAAGTAGTGTCACTTAATTTGGCTGTACCATGCTTATAAACTTTTATTTCTGTAGAGGGTAGGAATAATCTCCTGAGAATAGTTTAATTGATGGTAATCTGCTACCAATTCTGGATTTGGGGCATACTTGGCATGCCTTTCACCCATTGGAGAACCTGTCTTTGAAAACAGTTCTAAGAGAAAACTTGGCTTATTCCTCAAGATTCATGTTTTTACACCTCTGAATATTCATTCATGTACTATGTCTTGTTGGTTGGAATTCAATGCAAATCAGAACTTTCTATAAATATCTCGCAATGAATTAATCTGTATGTACATCGGTATAAGTCTTTACCTTCACAGATTCTCTTCTTACTCAGACAAAAAGACAGAAGCTCTCACTTGCAGAATTTGAAAGTAATGCCTATTTGGTGGAGAAAGTAGCAATTTTAGAATCACTTTGTCAGAAAATCTCAAATCCCTAGTTAAGGGAGAAGAAGAAATAGGAAATAGGTTTCTCACACGTACAACAAATTATCATTTTAGTTTCTCACACCATTTGTTTTTAGCAGTCTGTATTTTTTTTTTTTTGTACAGTTACTGCTTAATCATTATTTCCTACTTCACACAAAGACTTCATAGCTAAACACACATCTGCAATTTGAGATAGTTGCTCAAGGACAGAGTTTTTTTGGATTCCATTTACCTAATATTTCTTTAGTGCCCAGAATTTAAAAAAATTGATCTCACAAAGATATCTTCCGTATTACTTCACCTCAATTAGTTTTTTCCTATCCTGAGTGTAGGAACACGATCTTTAAAGATCTTATGGCTCTGCAAGTTGACAGCATTTAGTATTAGTCTGAAATTATTATCATTTTCTTGTGTGCCATTTTATGGCTATGAGTAAAGCCAGGCAGCAGGATGATAAATGTCTTGCACTGTGATCATCTTCACTTTGTCTGTTCTGTCCTCCTTCAGCCCTTTCACGCAGTTTCAGTTAAATTTTAGTCATTTAACTAAAACAGAATAACAGATGGTATTTCATTTAAATGGAGATGAAGGTCTATCTAGAACTGCATGAAAGTACTATCTTAATATGGCAGTGAGTGTAGGATTTCTTATGCAGCTTTATAGGATGGGTAAGAGCTGCTTATAGCTGTCCCAGCAACAACACATTTGAATTCCTGAGGTGATAATTGTTATGAACTAGAAGAGAAGCCCCTAGATGATTACCAGTGTCTATTATATATAAATGTCTATTTATAAATGTCTATTTAATCTTTGGGTTTTGCTTTTAATCGTCTATCTATTAAACCTATTTTTTCCTTAAGATTGTATGTATGGTTTGCTTTAAATAATACTGTTATTTCCTGTGAGCAGGAAACTCTGCAGCACCAGACAGACATATTACAGCAACAGAACAAAGAAGCTATGGCAGCTTTTAAAAAGCAGGTAGCACAATAAAGCTTTCCAATATGACACTAAGATTTCAGAATATGATGGCATAATAGCAAGTTTTCAGTTGGTATTATGATACTTTTGCATGTAAAATGATGGAATATACAGCTCAAAAAAAAAAAAAAAAACATCCAGACATACTACACTTGGAAATTCTTCACAATAAGCCACTATTACTGGGGTTTTCTTTCACAAAAATTCCTCGAGAAGCTTCTTCTAAATCTTATTTTTTTGTTTGTTTGTTGTTCCATTCTCCTCAGCTTTCAAAAATGGCACATCTTTTGCAAATTGTTTCGTACCCCCATGGAAAAAGATCTGTAATGTAACTTATCCAGTTCAATGTCTGAAAATATGTTTCAGTCCTTCAAATCAGAATCATTTTTATCCATAAATCAATAAATGAGTGTTGAAAAGCTGCAGAGAACAGTCATAAGAACTGAAACTGTTGCATGTGGTGATGACTAAATTTATCACTAATGCTGTGACGTGCAATCATATCACACAAATAATAAGCAAGTCTTTTCTTTCTTGAAAAAATAGTTTGTGATTCACAAGCTTACTGCTATTGTAGGACTACGAATATAGATATATATTTAAAAATTATATATATTACCCTGCAAAGTATAAATATGTTGCCTTGTCAAGCTGCATGAATAAATCCTAACTGCTATATTGACTTGTTTCCACTTTTTATGCCACCGAATCAAGTTACAAGCAAGGATGTTTGCCATGGAAGAAGAAAAGGTACTGTATATTAGAATTTATTTTTCATCTGGTGAAGCACATAAGCAAGTGATTATGTTATGTAACTTGTCAAACACCTTCTAAGTATAAATTATATTACAGTTCAAGTATTTTTCTTCCTATGGCTTTTACTAAAGCTATTTGTTTATAAAATATAAACTACAGTTACTTTAAACAATTGTTATTCCTTCTTTATAACCTGTATAACTTTAATTACTTGTGAAATAATATTTTAAGATCTGTTTATGCTAAAAAGTTGTTTGAAGAATAAATGTTCTTTGATACCTCTATACTGAATCTATACAAAACTGTATTTATTTTGAGGTCTTGGGGTACTGTAGTAAGTTTTTTTTGTTGGTGGTGGTGGTTTTTTGTTTTGTTTTTTACATGAGAGTTGACCAAAAAAAAGATTATAATAGGGTTTCTATTGATTTACCTGAGGTAGTTTAAGATATTGAGACTAAATTTTTTTGTTTCTTTGTGCTTTTTTTTTTTTTTTTTTTTTTTAACCACATGAGGCTTTTATACCAAACTGTGTGTCTGCCTCTTTGTTTGAATAAGGGATTTGCATTTGCTGTATTAAAGGCCTCTTTTAAGAAGTCAAGCAGTTGAATATCTATACATGGGCTCTTAATAGCATACTAGATGAGTATGCTATATATATTTCATAAGGACTTTCATGGAAAATTGTAAATAGATGAAATAGGTTTGAAAGTATATTAAAGTAAAATACATTGTTTGCATTTATAGCATCTGGCTTAGCTATTGTTTTACTCATATTTAAAGATTTTTTCCTTGTTAAGACATGCTGCTTGTCCATGCCTACCATGTAATAGTCCCTGATGTGTATTTCCAGTGACAGTTACTGATTCGGAGTTGAATTATGTACAGATGTGTTTGTGTTGTTGTTTTTTTTTTTAAACTTCAAATACTTCCATTGAATCCAGTGATGCTTTCAGTACTTCATACCAAAGTAACTAAAATAATAAATCTAGCTGTAATGGTTCAGGACAGAGTTTGAATACAAACAATAACTTTTGCCCAATTTACAATATATGTACCTTTATTAAGTCATTTGTCAAGGTTGTTTCAGGAGATTGCACTGCCAGCACTGTTTGAAACAAGTGGAACACCCAAGGATGGGTGAACGGATGTGATGTTTCTACAGGTGTACTCTGTTACCTAGATTACACTTTCCATTGTATTGATTGCTACCTGAGATTCTTACCTAATTCAATTGCATTTAAATTCTTTAAATTGTTCATCTGTGTGCATGTAATTTTTTTGATCTTGCCTTTGTCAGGCTTCTCCCCAAGAACAGAAAAATCTAAAACTTATTGACAGGTCATAAGTGGTAAAAAAATATATTGTCACATCTTCACTCTTTTCTTTATAGTAATATGTACATGCATTCAGCTAAATGTTTGTGTGTGTGTATATACGTATATATATAAACATTTATTTGAATTTTACCTGTTTTTGCATTTGTAAATTGTTCTGTCATAGCAGAGTAGTGCTATTTTAATAATATTCTTCTTGATAAGATTCCATTGTAAATGCATTTATTCTGTCCAAATCCTGAAGCACAGATTTTGTTTTGAAAGGGAAAATACCAACTTGCTGTAGAAACAAAAGAAAAAGAAATTGATGGGCTGAAAGAAACACTAAAAACATTACAGGTAATGTGTTATTTTTGTTAAATAATGTTCCTTGGTATTCAAGTGTTCCGGCATCACAATAACCTGACCAACTATTTTTAAGAGGGTCTTTATGGCAGTCTCTTTTCAACTTCCTAGTACCCTTACACATCACTTTCCAACACTGAGTTTCTGTTCTGGTCTTCAGCTTCTGGTCTTCAGCTACTTTCAGTTAACTTTCCAGCTAAAGTTCTTTTCTTCTACAAGAACTTTCACACGCCACTTTTTCTTTTTTTCTTTTCATGTCTGCAGTCTTTCTTTTTCTTTGTGCCGTTCTCCTCTGGAGCCTTCTCACCTGTCTGGAAACTCTGATTTTGGACTCCTAAACACAAAAAGTATTCACTCTGGACCTCCAACTCGCAAAGCTACCTGTCTTTTGTATTAGTTTCCCTGACTTTGTGTCACTGGGAGGTTTCTATATTTTTTTCCACTTAATCCATTGCTTTACAATGTCTGTTAGTAAGAGTAAAAATTGTCAGATAAACCCACAAATTATTCTGGTGCTTCTTCCTGTTATTTCTGTTTTGTATTTTATTATGTTATAAGGTTGTGTTTCATGTTGTAGCTGTATTTTTTGGTTATTTGAAATAAAGCAAAATCTCTGGGTTATATTTTTCAAGAAAGTTCATATCTCTTCCCCAGCTCCCTCCTCAGAAAGCCTGAAACTTCTGAATTTGGCATTTGTAATTCAATTTAGGATATAGCTCTGATCACTGCTGCTTTTCGTACATTCTTTCACATTACCTCTTTATGGTCAAACAGGCTGATGTTGGTATAGTTTTAATTCTTTAATTTTTCCATTAGATTCTTTAATTGGAATTAAAAATGGAAAAGGTAAATCACACGCTTATTAACTACAAATTCATAGGTGGTAAGATAGATTTCAGTTGTCACCTTGGTTTATAAATCAGAGGCAAGTTGGATAAGTAAAGACTGCAGTACCAATTTGTGAATTTGGACGGGTGTGTGCCTTGCAAGGGTTGATAACACCACCTTTGGCATCTGGGCTTGTCAACCAATTGGCACTCCTACAAACAAGTCATCTTCAGTAGATTATTACCACCATCAAGATGGAAGTGGTTTCATCAATTAATATTACAATATTTTTTGTAGTTTCCAGGACAGTGAAATCCTAAATGTAGAACTTGACACTTATTCTATTTGTAGGTAAACATAAAAAATTTTTATGTTTAAAAACTTTACACTTGCTAAGGGTTGCTCAGATTTCTGCATCCGAATGAGTCTCCAAATTAGAGACATCTTTTTGATTTGTTTTGGATGTTGAATGGATAGTCTAGTTCTGCAGTATACTCTAAAGAAGAAATAATCCCAATCTGCCCAGTCCCAGATAGTGTTTGGGCATGTGCTAGAAGCACTTCAGTGAGAGCCTTGGTTATGTGAACTGAAGTGTTCCTTTAACGAGTTGTAAATATATCCATTAAGTGATGTGGTAAGCATGGACAAATGAGATATAGTTGGAGAAAATCTGAAGTTGACTGTTGTCAAAGGAAGGATTACTTCTTAAGATCCAGAGACATTGTGTTTGCTTCTGCTACAAGCACGGTGATTAAAATTGTTTTAGGTGTTTTAATCATAGATTAGAATCACTAAGGTTAGAAAAGACCTCCTAGGTCATCTGGTCCAACCGTATCCCTACTACCAATGTCACCCACTAAACCGTGTCCCTAAACACTGCATCCAACCTTTCCTTAAACACCCCAGGGTCGTTGATGTTACCAGCTCCCTGGACAACCCGTTCCAATGCCTGACTACTCTTTCTGAGAAGAAATGTCTCCTAATTTCCAACTTAAACCTCCCCTGGTGCAACTTGAGGCCATTCCCTCTTGTCCTATCACTCGTTATCTGCGAGAAGAGGCTGACCCCCAGCTCCCCACAATTTCCTTCTGGTAGTTGCAGAGAGCAACAGGGCGTCCCCTGAGCTGCCTCTTCTCCAGACAAATAACTTGAGCTCCCTCAGCCGTTCCTGATAAAACTTGTGCTCCAGGCCCCTCACCAGCTTTGTAGCCCTTCTCTGGACATACTCCAGGTCCTCGATGTCCTTCTAGTGAGGGGCCCACAGCTGAGCACAGTACTTGAGGCGTGGCCTAGTTAAAAGAGAATTAGTGTTACTGTAAATGCCATGTTAATAACATCTGATGTTCTTCAGGATGTTCACTACTTCATATATTTTCTCTATAATAACGGGTGTTAATGATTTTTCAAAAAGTTTGGTTCTTATTAACAGTCTTTTATAATAGATCAAGTGTTCCATTGCTGCCTTCAAACCTTGATATAGCACAGATGAAGTAGAGCAGTGAAAGGTTTCACTGGCTTTTCCGTTTTCAGTTT
The DNA here is from genome assembly GCF_964211825.1 of Aythya ferina. NCBI lineage: Eukaryota > Metazoa > Chordata > Aves > Anseriformes > Anatidae > Aythya > Aythya ferina. The sequence goes on from NC_140301.1 coordinate 7,249,146, forward strand.
TTCTTAGAAAAGTTTATCATTGTTTATTGTACAGTTGAGAGTGCAGATCAAACATTTTTGTAACTGTATAGTTCAGATCTAGAGAATTCTGCTGTGGCTTGAGGAAGTGGGAGGCCACAATGAACCAGTGGACCCAGAGAAACCGTTTGGAAATCAGGCTAAAATATGACTGAGCAATTTTCAGTTAAGTTCTGTAGTCCTTTATCTAAACAGTCAAAATACTACCTTAAAAATGATTGCTCTCTAGACTTAGGTTTGTTTTTTAGAAATACTTGCTATGTAGGATTTACACATACTAAATTCACTGATGCTTCCCTAATTATTTACAAGTCAATGTCTTAGGATGTTAAAGGAAAAAATAAAATAGCAACAGCTTTAGTCTCAAGTATTATAAAAATCAAAATTCTCTTGGTGGTGGTGTATGAAAAGAAGTGTTAATGACTTCAAATGTCAGCTTTTATTATTAAAGCATGCAAGATGGGTACAATATATCTTTGTATAAAACCATTGGACTATCTACTTTTTTTTTTTCCCCCAGAAGGGGATAAACTTTATTCCTGTTTTCTTCTCTGTTTATTTCAAAGGGTTAAGTTTATAGAATGTAGTCCCTTTAAATATTATGATACATGACATCGATCAGAGGTATTTATGTATTTTTCAAAATTCCTGTAGCTGCAAATCAATGTAAAGCATTTTTTTTAAAACATAAAGATGATGTTAAGTGAGTCTTACAGCAAAATAGGGTAACCATTCATTTGAAAACAGTGTTACTGTATTGGATTGGAATAAGTGCAATTAAATCTTAGGTATAAGAATATTTAAATATCTACAGTTTGTCTTCAGGAAAAAAGGGTAACTGCAGTTCAACTGATAGCTCTTTTTCATTTGACAGATTTCAAAATACACTTTACAAAAGAAACTGAATGAAATGGTAAGAAATTAATAAAAGAGTAAGTTTTTATGAAAAGAGAATGTCAGTTTATATAATGTCAATCCTAGCTATCTCTAATACTTGATGGGTGTATAACTGTAAGTAATTGAGAGGTGATATCACCTTTGAGTCTGAAAAAGTTTTCTCTCTAAAGTAACGTTCTCAGTTTCTTATGTTGTGATAGCTGCTGCTTAAATCATTTGGATTTTTTCTTCATGAATAAAAATAATTGGCTCATGTTATAGAACAGAATGAAAATTATTTTTTCATGGTCTGATATGAAAAATGTAATTATAGTACCCATATAATTGTAGGATCTAGCATATCCATCCCAAAGAAGTAGTAGAAAATTCTGGACAGCTTTTTGCTTTTGTTTTGTTGTTTGAGAAAAACTGATCATGGATTTTCTCACTCTTTCACCACTCTTTTCAGAATTACTTCTCAACATCAGTTCCCCTGAACAGTTTAGATTTCATCCAGTCCAGCTTACTCCCTTTGACACAGAGAATAAATTTATATAGAGTGACAGCTTAGTCGCTCTGAACCCTGTTGTCTGTTTTGGGAAGTGAAAGAATGAGCTGCAGAAACATTGCTAAGCTTGATTGAATAAATGCTGTGAAAATTCTGCTGCTGCTCAACTGGAAAGAATAAAGATAATATTGTCAGACCATTATAAACTGTGATCTTAATTAAGAAGCTCAAAAAACTAGGGTCCAGTTTAGCTTTAAGTACCATGACATTTGTACTGAAAGTCATCTTCAACGCTACAGTGGTTTTACACAAAATATGGTGAAATTGAATAATGTGCCCTCTGACCTGGGAGATAAGGCTACAAGTTAAAGATCAAAGGCAACATAAAATGTGTTTTGTCTTACTTCACTTTTAACTTACGTTTATTCTTAAAATACATCTGATCTAAAAGGGTGCTTAAAATACACAGAATTATTGAACTTATATTTAGATCATTTCACATACTACCTTTCATTAATAATTTGCACGTTCAGTCTTCCATATGAATGAGTGTTTAAGCAGCACAGATCAATTTCTAGCTTGTAGAAAAGGTGCTGTTATTTAAATATCTTCCTTTTCTATGCTCATAATATTGTTTCAACAATTATTTGAATATTTTGAAAACATTGGGGTACTGTGCCCTTGATACAGAACGTGGTTATTGAAAATTCTGTTGAGTTTGGGACTAAATATTAGAAGTCCTCTTTTGCATGTAGCACCAAATGTAACATGTATGGCCTGGCCATACATGTAGAAGATGTAGAGACAAAAACAAGCAAAAAAAAAAACAACAACACACAAAGTAGAAATTAATTCTTTCCTACAACCATATGCAGTAGTGGGCTAATAAAGTTTTAGACTGGGTTAGATTCTACCAACTTGAGTGATTGTGCTGAAATAAATGTGTTTAAGGGAACAAAAGACCATGTAGAATCTTAGTTATCACAAATGACAAGATATTCTGAAGTAGAATGGATTTTTTGAGACCCATTTACATTTAAATTTGAAGTTTGTTAGAGATTTAGTTTATATCTGGAACCTTAGAAACTCTGCCAATTAATAAAGTAGCTTTCATATGTGTTGGGAATTGATGTACCATTTTATTTCAGTTTTGTTCCTTTCAGTTCTGTTCTTTTAATCTAACATTTTTGAGGTCTATATATTGCATGTTATTTTAGCATGCTATCCAGTGAAGGTTATGTGAAGACTATAGTGCTCATATCATGTATATGATGACACACTAGAATTTTGAAATAGTAGAATTTTGTTTCTCCATATCTATATAGCCTTTCAACATAAAACAAAGGATTTTTCTTCCATCATTCTTTTTTGTTTATGCAGTAACGGTATTGATTATTGTGTGGTATAGTTGCTTTGTACGTCACTGCATACAGATACAGCCAGGAGGCTGCAGGGTTATTCTGTCAGACAACTAGTGTTGTAACCAACTCGATTGTGGCTTCTGTATTGCATTCTTTTCTTGCTGCTGAAATAAAGGAGTAACTAGAGGAAAATGGTCTTGGGTCAGGTCTTTGTTTCTTCCTTCACTACTTTCCTCACAGGTGATAAAATGTAGAATGCTGAAACTCTGAGAGTGTAGAATAAAAGTGGATGTAGAGTAGAAAAATACTCTTCAAAAACTTTGCATGTATTCATCCTTTCCCTTTTTAAGTTGCACTGGCTTATCCTGGGTATGTCTGAGAAAGCATTTAGAGTTACTTCTCTTCTCAACTTCGCTTGTACTTGTAGTACCTAATCCTTAAACATACCATCATGGTGCTAAAATGTAGAAGGCGAGTGAGGCTAGGGCTAGTGATGGCTGGGTTGAAGACCAAAGGGGGAGATGTCCCTGTTCATAAGGTGTCACTTGACAGTCAGTATTGATGAGTAAAGTAGATGGGATGAATACTTCTGTGAATGACTGGTAATTAGTCTAGTTTCACTTGCTGACTATATTGGTAAATGAAATGTTTGAGAGACCGTTTATCAAAGCTGAATTCAAGTGATATGAAATGGCCTAGGTTCATTAAACTCTACTACTCTTCAAAAGAGGAAGCTGCATCCAAATAACCCAGATTGTTCTCAGTAGACAGTCTCCTGAACTGTGCCCAGGTTCTGTTTGAGTGCTTTTTAATTTAGGCCAAATCTGTCAGGAATCTCCTGACAACCCAGCAGTACAGGCATTGCCTGAGAGTTTCCTTGCCACTTTTTAGTTCTCTAATATAGAGGTGGTTACCAAACAAAAAATGTGTACTTGTAAAACAGGATATGACGTTCTTATCCTGGATTATTAAGAACAACTCAACTTTTAAAATTAGATTTATTTCTTTTCCACATATTTTAGAAATTTGCCTGTAATTACACTGTTGTCTAAAAATAGTGAGAAAGGAGTAGTACAGTATAAACTGTAAATAATGACTTTTAATTAGAAAAATGGTAGGAACTAGAGAACTAGTGTGGAAACACTTTTCCTGTTTTGAATATTTAGAGTTGGTAGCTCTCTGCATAATTTTCACATGATCTTGCCTGTAGTCTTTTGTTCCATAACAGCCCCTTTGTTCCTCTGACACTTTCACCTCCCAATTACCACCTTTGGATTCACTGAGTAACTGACTAGTGACTCAATTTCCAGAATATTTTTGAGATATGAGCAATTCCCTCTTTGTCTTCCTCCAGTCACCTACCTGACCCTGAGCTATTTCTCTGGTCTAGTTCCACCAAGAAATGATTGTGCCTCAACAAGCCATATGGCCACAATCAGTTCCACTCCCCATCCCAGCTTATCTTTATTACTGGTGGAAGGCAGGGCAATAATTCCTGTTCATGCAGTATCAGACATTAGGAAGGAGAACCGAGATTCTGTGGGTCTTGCTCCAACTCCAGGGTCAGACCCTCCCTATCCTGTGGAGTCTCTTGGTGTTTCTTTGTCTTCTATGCAAGAATGTTTTAAGACCTTTTCATTGTGAGCAGAAGATCCACATATCCAGGGAAAGATGTCAGAAGGCAAACCAAACTGCTTTTATTTTCCTGGGCACTCCAAGGATGGAGAGCAGCTTGCCATCAATTATGTTTAGACAAGTGGTAAACTCTTAATAGAACTCTTTTGAGGATACAGCAAGCCAATTCCTTTTCTCATTGGAAAGAGCCTTGGGAAATAACAAAGCATATTTCTACCTGTTCTAATGGGGAGAAAGGAGTAATGCTGTCCTGCTGACTTAAGAAAGATTAAGAAAGAAATTGCGACAACACCAAGAAAAACAAAATAAGAACAAAAGGCAAAAACTCAAATTTTGCCACAAGCTGTTCAAGTCTTGTGTTAGTGATGCTCCCTTATTTATTAGTCTCTTAGAATGAATACGCCTGAATTATTATCAGGAAAAACAAATATAGATTTTCCTTTATTGTATAAAGCCCACATTCTTATTTTAGTGAAGTACAGTGGTTTTTTTTAAGCTTACTTTTCATTAGGAAAAAGAGAAAGTACGTGAAAATTCACAGCCTAAATTCCTTGCAGTGATTCTGTAAGTGGTGGTGTTTCTTTACCAGTGCTTCCATTATGACTTTCCATTTGCTGTAGTGTGTTTAATTTCATACCTTATAAAACATGAGAAATTTGTACTGTATATCCTGTTTTGCTAGCCTTATGTTGATCATTTCTTTTGATTACTATCAGCTTTTATTATCCTCTGATGCTTGGACATGTATTGCATTTGTTACTGTATGGGAAGGGAGCCTTACAGAAGCCAAACAGCTTGGGCCAGATTCATCCTTGTGTAACTTGAATTTACACGCAAGAATGAATTTGGCCCAATTCATTTTAGTTGCTATGTTGCTCTACTGTAGTTTAGAAAGAGACTAGATGCCTAAATAGGTATATTTTCAGAGAAAGTAATTTAACCTACTTTCTTTAAAGAGAAAATTAAATTTAAAATTGTCTTAATAGTACCTACAAAGCTATTAAGAATAATACTAAAATATTAAAGAGGAACACAAAAAATACTGTATATGAAAGGATAAAAATAAACAAATAATGGTATATGTCACTGAATACAGGTTCATGTGAATATAAATTTTTCAATCACCCCCTCACAAAACGAGAGAGAGATTGGTTAGATTAATGAAATCTAAATACATTTTACTTAAAGTGTGGGACAAGATACTAGTTAAGCCAAGATGCTGAAAGAAGTAAGGTACTCATAAAGGTAGTAAGAAAAAAACAAACAAACAAACATAGTATGCTTGTTTGAGTACTACGGTAGGGAGAAATGAGCAGCCAGGGCAATGAGGTGGAAACATACAGCTGCCAAAGCCACTGTTACAGTTCTGAATCCGCAGTGATAGGCAGGTGGAGGACCGCTCTGAAAAGCTGGTGTGCTGTCTTTATGCTGCTAAACTCCACGGGCATCCTACATTGAAGGAGTGAGTTTGTGATGCTGCCCTGAATGGTAGTACAGGACAGCAAGTATGCACCACAGGCAGATGTTGAGGCACTGTTACAATGTTAGGTTATGTTCACAATACAAATGAAATGGCATGTTTAGAGTAAGCTATATAATAAAGAAAAACTTGAGAACAGGATTTAAAAGCAGTTAATTGAGTTCTGCATGTATTTATTTGAAAGTTCTCCTAAATCTAAGGGGCAGCATGAGAAAATAAATTGAAGTGCCTGTTTGATAGGCTAACACACAGGTGCAGGTTTTTGGAGTGGGGTGTTATCTGGAAGTGGGAACTGATTGTCAGATATGAAATAGACAACTAAGCTATTCTGAAAATGATTTTGCATTTATGCTATAATGTTAAGCATTTGCAGAGTGGATTGATACATGCTAGTGGGCACCATTAAGCAGTGGCTTCATTTGTTTCTAACAGGATCAGAAATTACAGTTGCACTTAGCAGCAAGAGAGGAGCATCATAAGAAACTGAATGAAGTTGAGAGGTGTTATGCCACTATTGTATGTCAGTTTGGCATTGTTAAAGGTGTTCATGGACAATTAGAGCACAGTGGTACGTATGGCTTAAACATTTGTTTTTTACTTTATTTTTGACCAGACTGAGTATCAGATGTGTGACAGAACTCAAAAAATAGTAGCTGCCATGTGTCTAATATCAAATATACCAGCTGACAATTACTGCATCTCAGTAGCTTCTGCCGTGTTTCTTTGCGTGACAGTGCCAAGTCAAGCAGTACAGCCCCTGTACCTGCTCTGCTCTTTGCTGTTATATGACTACAGCTGTGTGTGTGACCATACAGTAAACTACATTGAGGAAAAGACTTGTATTCAAAAACAGTCCAGCAGCAGACTCAGCCCTTCAAAAAAAAAAAAAAAAAAATATATATATATATATTATACATGTGTATATATATATATGCTTAATTTGGATCACCTTTCTCCTGCCATTAAGTAGACATCCACATAAACAGTGGTACAAGCTTAAATGAGGGTCTGAATCAGCAGATAATGAAAAATGAATGTCATTTTAACTAGCTTTAATGTTGGGAAATAGACAGAAAACATTAATGAAACATAATATTTTGTGGGTTTTGTACAGAAATTTAAAGTCTTAAAACTACTTCAGTAAATAGAGTGGATGAATAACTTTGTAGAGTTATTGTTACCTAGATTCTATGTGACCATTCAGGTTTTATAAAGCCTTAACCCCTCTAATATATTAAATAACAAAATGATTTGTGAATTATTTGTGAATCTATTAATACAAAAATAGCATTCCGCATACCCTTTTTAAAAATATAACTATATATATATATTGCATCTGTAAAATAATAAAGCTGATATGTGAACTAATAAACTTCATTTACTTTTTTTTTGTTTTGTTTTTGTTTTTTTTTGGTACCTGTTAATTCAAGAGACAAATCCTAGTTTTGCATAACAAAGTAATTCACTGCAAGGTCTGCATGAAAATTTGTGTAGGACTATTTTGTGCATATTGTTTTGTGTGCCTCCAGTTTGTCCTTTGATTAAGAACATTAATTCCTTTTGTAAAGAAAAGGAATGCTAGATGTATAAATTACAAGCTTTGGTATTTATTTTTATTTTTTTATGTTTTGCATGAAGCCAGCTAGTTCTTCAGATCTCATCCAAAGAAATTGCTAACACATTATCAAAAATTTTGGGACATTATTTGCCCAAAATATTTTTAGTATTTTTGGGTTTTCTCTATTTATGTGAAATTGTGGTATTTTACTACCTCAGGTTACTTTTTGTACCCCTTTCTTGAAAGTAGGTTAGTGATTGATATTCAAAATAAATAAAGAGAAAACATTGCTGTATTTTCATTGTATTTACATATGAAGGGCTTTTCCTCATATGTAAATGTAAATATGTAAAAAAAAAAAAAAAAAAAAAAGCAGGGCTTTTCTACTATGTCAATACAGAAAAGTCTTTTGCTATTTCATGGAAACATAACACTCAGTATTTTTTTTATTTTTTATTTTTTAACTATATATAAATTTTTTTGCCATGTTTCTACTTGAACTTATTAGTAATTGCCCAAGGAACCTTTGGAAAAGATTAAATCTAAGTTATTAACTGGTTCTGTGTAAGAAGCCAATCTATTCACCAGTTTAACTCCAGTCTGTCTTTTACTGCAGTGAGAATTGAATTTTCATTGCAGTATGTAAGACCTGAAATAGGTAACTTGTAAATTCAGAGCAAGAAACTGCAGTCAGTGGAAGAGTCATGCAGAAAGGGTATGAGACATTTTCATGCAAATTGTTTAAATTTATGAACAGTTGTTCTTTATCTGCTGTATTAGAACAGTATGTAGGGAAACAAGAAAGTAAAAACTGATGCTTTAGTGTTTTTATAGGGAAAATGCCACAATGCATGATAAATCTAAAACTTTGTCTTACTAGTGACCCATTATTAGCACTTTAAAGATAGAGGGTGAACATATGAGTCTCGTTGAAAACTTTACCAACTTTTGCCTGATTTTTTTTTTCTAAAGTTTACCAGAAGACGTTTACATGTATCACATTCTTTTAAAAGCATTTTCATTTGCTAAGCACATCTTCAACAGATGGGAAGAATTTTCTGGGTGTGATGCAGTGTCTGGAGTTCCTGCATACAAAGAGGAGTCAGGAAACTGAAAAGGCTGAAGAAAAAGCTGAGGGGATCAAAATTCTTAGGCTGAATAGAAGTGACTAAAAAAGTACAAGAATGGTGGTGAACATCTTCAGTTTTTCATTGTGATATCTTGTGATTCCGTTCCCTTTCAAAAGAGACAGAGGATATACTTTGGCTTGTCCTCCAGTATCCTGTTTGTGATCTTCCATGTTCTATATGAACATAACTCTGTACATTTAACTCAAGTATTTGAGTGTTCAGTGGTTCATTATGTTCTCCGTTTCTCTGAAAATTATTGACTTAGCTTTGTTTTTAAAACTAGGGTTTTACAGGTAATTTTCAGATAAGATTGAAAGCTGATGGAGAAGTCACTCAAATGGGTGACGCTAAATGGCACTAGAAATTAATGACAAAATCAACAAACAAAATTCTAAACTTGTTTTTTGAGGTATAGAACAACTGATACTGGCTGCTGTAATCCTTTTATGTAGTATCATAATACATGGAAAGAGTAGTTGAGTCATATTTTCAGCCTTAGTCTCTGTGCCAAAAAGCTTGACTATTTTAGGCATTAAAAACACATATATTGCAGATATAAATCAAATAGCTCTTTAAATGCAGAAGTATATATTAACATGTTTCATCTGTTGTTTAAAGTACAGGAAGCAATACAGCTCAATAAGAAACTAACATCAGTGAATAAAAAACAAGAGACTGAAATAAGTAATCTGAAGGAAGTAAGTATAGTATGTATTTCTAAATGTGTAGGTGGGCTTCTTTTGGACTTGTTCAAGCTGCTGTATTGTCAATGGAAACAGTATACGAGTAGCATGCAACTGTTCTTCATTCTATGACTAATGTCTGAATTTGTCTTAGTTTCCCATCTTATACACAGATGCCTCAGATGGCTGCCAATTAAATGTTGAGCAGCTCTGAATAGTTTCTGTAACTTGGGAATTTTTGTTTACCTGTATAGTATCCTACTCATTTCTTTTTAATTATCGTCAACCCATCTTTTTCCTGTGCTGTGTTGCCATTGCATTTTCCATCTGGTAGGGAAAGGTAACTGGTGTTTTCAGTGTAGCCAAACACAGTTGGGTAAGAAGGTTACTTATGTCATAGAAGCAAGCTGATAGCTTAAACATAGAATAAATTACATTCATTTCTCAATCTCTGTCAGAAATGAGAGAATTTTGATGTAGGGCAACTGAGACCATCAATTATAGTGATGCTATGGGCGAAATTTGCCTGGCCATTAAGCTCTTTTCTGTTTCTCTTCTACTAAGAAACTAATATTTGCCAGGTATGTTTTCAGTTGCACTCTCTTAGACCTATATAATAGGGGTAAGGATAAAGTTCTCTTTTCTTTAAGCTGTTTCTTAGGTGCTGACAGGAGAAGAGGCAAAGGGACCCTCTGAAGACAAAATTGTTCTGTAAACTCATTATCTTTCTGTACCTCATCTTTTTCATATCTCTCTTTCTTTCCAGTCTGCTATTTTCTCTCCCTTTGATTCTGTGATGATTTTAGGGAGGAAGCAAATGCATGATTACTTGCAGCTTCTTGGCCTACTACTTAGCTCCGTTTTCATTTGTTTCATTTCTGCCTTCTCAAACACTTAATGTTGATATTTACTACATGAAAATATTTTAGTCACAAATCATAAATTGAACCTAGATATCATACAGGTTTTTAAAAGTGTATTGTAACTTTCATGTGAAGAACAGGGACATTTATCTAAAATGAAGCATATCTTTATTGTATTATATTGCAAATATCAACATTCAAGGACTCTTTAAAAACTCTTAAGCATCACAGTCAATTAGATTTGTTGCTTTTGGTTAAGAATCAACAATTAATTGCATAGAATTCTCCTGAGAGTAAGTAATCTGAGAGGTAAGAAAAGAAAAATGTTTAAGAAAATTTTTACGTAATAAATTTTATGAGTAACAGAGGTGTACGAGATAAACTGATAATATTTTGTGTACTCCAGTAATAAAATGTATTTCTTGATCCATCTTTTTCAGCAGTACTATTGGCTCTTAAGGTCATGGGTGATAAATTTTAAATAAAGTACTGCTAGATAAGCAGTAGAAGGGGCCAGCAGAAACTTAATCTGGCTTCCATCGTTCACCAGGAAATGCCTTTATCCTGGCTATTTCTGAATTTCTTAGTGGACATGTAGTATCTGACCATCCTGTTGTGAATGTGAGTGGAGACCTGAACTAGAATTTAATTGCTTAGCTTTCCAATACTCATGTAGTGATGTGACACTTTGTGGGAATGACTTGCTGTCTGAACAAAAAGTGAAGGCTTGTTTAGTTGTAATTACAGATTTGTAGATGAAGGTTCTGGGTAGTAGAATGACGGGTATTTTTCCATGAAAGGTAGAATATCTGTGAAAATACAATTTAAAATTAATAATATAAAAAAATTACAGTCCATTTTTCAGTACTTCCTATTTCAACAGTTTATAAATTTCAGCTTGTAAAACACTTTTAGGAAGTGAAGTAGTGGCATAGTGTATTCCTGACACATATCTGTAATGGCACTGTATAGTTAGCACAACTTCCATTTGTGAAGGGCTGTGGGCTCTGTCTTTTGGGTCAGTCTGTAAATGAAGACAAAGAAAATACTTGGACCCACTCAGAATTGCCCTGAGCTAGTTTCATTTCATTGCAGTTCCCTTTCCCTTAGCCTTACCATTGCAGTAGTGATCTTAAAGCAGTAAGGTGTTTTCTCTTGTTGGGGAATGTATCTTGTAGAGCTGAGGGGACCTACAAGAGATATAAAGCAATGAGAAAACTTTGATATTTAGAATGGTTTTGAAGAGGAATTACTAGGCTATCTTCAATTGCTGCAAAGCTGAAAGAAGTTGTCATATCTGCAGCACAAGTTGTGACGTCTTATGCAACTGGTTTTATCTGCCTTGGAGACTTGACTGACCTCTAATAAATCTAAAAACTTGTGAGCCGTTAGCTCTTACCACAGCCGCTACTTTAACTTGGACTAGAATGATCTCTCACATTTGTTCTTAATGGGAATATGAATTAGTGAATTCAACATTTATGGAAAAAAGTAAACTAACCTCCAATATTAATACAATTACACTTATGTGATGGGAGTATTAAGTACAACTGGAAAACCTGATTTACACTGAGGTCCATTCTGCAAATGTTTAGGCTTCTGGAATTTGTGGAAAGAAATATTTGGAGAGGTGGCAGTTTGCTCTTGACATTGTGTGCTTACTAGTCCAGTTCTGATATCTTGGCTTAATTTCCTTTTTAGGAAACACTTTTGTTTTTATAACTTGAACACTTAGATATTCAACATGGTAGGTTGTTGGTTTTTTTCAAACACTTTGAAAGTGCTTGCAAGAAAATCAATAGAATGAAACAAACCTTTAAAAAAAACATCTATTCTGCTCAAGGCCTGAGAGATTACCAGGGTTGCTATGATCTTGGAAGAGAGCAAAAAGATGTGCTTGTTATGTTGCATAAACTTTAAGTTTGTATATGCTATTGGTACTGTCTTGGAAGCAGTTACATCTGTCTGTAATGGCTCTTTTTCCAGTCCTATACTGCCACTTCATGCTGGCATATGTGATTGTGTGGCCCTGAGAAACAGTAGAATTATTTATTTTTATTTTTTATTTTTTAGTAAAATGTAGTTTTCATCAATACAAAAAAGGGAGTGACTTTTAGCTTAGATCAATTAGCAAAAGGAAAGAAAAACGTATTTAAGGAACAGGGCTGTTTCTTCTGTGTGACTTCTGACTTCTGTTGCTGGCTTAAATTGTTTCTGAAACCACATCCCTGAGTGTTGACTGCTAGCAACACATCAAAGGAATAGGTTTAAAGTCTTATTGTCATTTCCTAACTGATGAAATTATTTTCCAGATTTTATTTAATTTCAGAGTACAAGAAATATATGTATGTATTAAAAATATTTTATATTATTTTTACAGTTAAGTAGCTTGTGCTGTCCACTCATCATGGTAAACTTTCTCATTACTCTTGGTAATTTGGTTTGTGTTGGTTCTTTTTGTATGTTGTTTTCTGCCCGCAGCATTGGTAGATTTGCAGATGTGGGTTTGATTCCAGATGTATTTATACACATCCACCTGCTATATACACAGAAGAAAATGTAGTTATCTTTTCTTTCTTTTTTTTTTTTTTTTTTTTTTTTTTACTTTTTTTTTTCTTTTTCTCTTTTACTTCAAGGACATAATTTACTTAGTATGGCACATTCTTTTCCCCAACAAAATAAATAGTAAGACTTTTCTGTACACAGTATACTCAGAATTTGGCAAAATGTACATCAGATCCATGGCAGGATTATGCACCTGCTTGTGTAGCACACAACCTATCTACCAATAATCTAATTCTTTGTAAAAGACTAGTGTAATGTACCTTTTCATGTTTACAGAGTTATAAAACAAACAAACAAACAAACAAAAAACACAACTTGCACCACCTTCTGTTTCTTAAATACAAGATTACTGCTTGCATATTTTATTAGGGCCTTCTAGTAAAAATAGTACAACTAAAAGATGTTTTCATTGCAAAGATGGTTCTTCCTAGATTACAGAATATCACATTTCTAAAGCATTGCTGTCTTTGAGTTTTATAATTGATACTGCAATTACACTTTGTCCTAGCTAGATCACTTCAGATTTATTTATGGCTAAAATACATGAGAAATAAAGCCTCTAGCAAACAAAATGATTTATTTAAATGTAGTATCTGTACTTGTATTTTCCAAGTAACTTTGTGAATTTCAGCTACATAATCTTCCCTTTCTTTTGGTACTGTTATATGATTTTGTCCAGAACAGTTAAACCGTTGGGCTGTGATAAGGTGGAATTCCAGTTTTGTGAAGAAAAGTTAAACAGACCAAACTTAGTTGTTAGATAAAACTATTACCATTCTGAATGCTTGGTTCACCACTATGGCATCATGAAGAATTCTTGATACTATCTGTGAACAGCATTCATAACCTCTGCTATTTGTCTGAGTAAACGTCAGAGCACTCAAGGAGAGAGCGATATTAAACAGACTACCTTGTACCAGAATGGGAGGGGTGGGGGAGAATAGGGCACAATATTTATTACTCCAGGAACTATAAGTTGTAATTTAATGAGATCAAAGCATTTGCTGTTTATTTGCTTCACTAGGAGCTTGGAATAAACTGGTTGGAAAACAGATAGCACCCCTCTCCCCTCAAAAAGCAGGATATTTAAAAGATTATAAAGACTATAAAATCAAACGCATATTTTAGATGGAAAATCATGTTGTAGAAGTTTCTAATATAAAATTAATTTAGCATTCTCCTGAGATTAAGTAATTAATGTTTCAGGAAAAGCAAAGATCCTCCAAATTTATAGCCAGTTCCTGTTTTTTACCAGATAGTCACTGTTCTTTTTTTTTTTCCCCCTCCTGATTCTCAGGAACATAGTAGTTATAATAGGCGCTTTATTCCTATTGTATATTTCAATGTGAGAGGCTTTACCAATATCAGCTTAATGCTCACTTCTAATGTACTTCTAGGAAGAGAAAGTATCAAAATATGGAAGTATCAGAAATGCCTCAAACAGTAATATTATTAGCACAATAACATTTTACATATGAAAATAAACTTTCAGCCACATTTGACAAGTTCAAAGTTTAGGAAGTCAGTCTTAGAAATTTTGGTTCCTCAATTTAATTTATTCTTCTGTTTCCATACATTATTTAAAAGTAGGGCATGACTTAGGATAGTTTAAAAGATTTGTCTTTGTTTTGAATTGCAATGCCTATACTGGATGAACTATTTATACGTGTTTCCTGTGTTAAGGAACTGAAGAAAGTAACTACAGACTTGATAAGGTCCAAGGTCACATCTCAGTACAGGGTGGGAGAAGAAAACATCAATCTTGCAGCAAAGGAAAAACAGTTTCAAGAACTGCAACAAAAACTCAGAATGGTATTTTGGAGTTTAAACAAATTAATTTTTTGGTTAATGTGTTCTGTTCTTCATTTATAAAACATCATGGCAAGGATCTCTGTGACGCATACATCTCAGTGATTCCTTTCTACTACCTGCATATACTGTGTACCAAAATTATTTCCAGAACTACCTTTCCTAGGGAAGTAAATACTCTGAATAGAAATACAAATTTATAAATAAATAAAAATTTAGACATTGCAATATAATACAGTTTTTAAAATAGCGTCATGATGATTCACAATACCCTATTAATACAATATTAATATATATATATACAGTAATTTTAAATGCCTTTTATAGTGCTTCATGTTCCTTTTTTCATTTTTTGAAGGAGGAAGCAATTAGTAAAAAAGTTAGAGAAGAAAACACTCAAATTAAAGGAGAAAAGCTGGTGAGTTGTTAATATAACATTGTTATTCAAAATTAAGAATAGAGGTGCTATGTATTTAAGATTCTTAAACGATCTCACTAAGCTATTAAAAAAATAAATTCACTTGTTCACTTTTCTGAAGTATTTCATTAATAACACAAATGGGGTTTTACTCCTCAATTTGAGAAGATGAATTAGCAAAATGAAATATGTTCTTTGACACCTTGTTCCAGGTCTTCTGTCTTTGAGTTCAGATTGGAGAAATTTGGTATACCCATTAAAATAAGTTATCTATCTGTTTAGTCCAAATAAGCATGATATTCTTGCTACTGTGCCACACCTTACATAGATGATGATAGGATTATCTTCTTTCTCAAACTTAGTTATTTGCTCTGTTCCTGAGCAAATCCTGTTATTCAAGACAGATACATGGAGTCAAGTAACAAACACGTGGCACAAAAATTGTGTTTCCTGTAATAATATCATAATGTACTGGTTTGCAAATATTAAACGTAAAAAGTTTTTGTTTTTTTTTTTTTTTCTTATACAGTTACAGAATTCTCATTCTGCTGCTCATTAAGTGAACACATTGGAGAAATTTTAACCTTGTTCTGAGGCAAGGACAAAAGCAGTAGCTTGCTTGTATACTCACTGAGCACTCGTTAAAGGATAATCCAGCAGTACTCTTACAATTTTTAAACGTTTGTTTGCATTTTGAATTCACTTTTTTAAAAATACTTGACAATAAACATAGAAAACAACAAGAGATGTACTCAGTCTTAATGACTTTAACTGTCTCCATTCCATCCATATTTTCATCTGCAGCGTAGTGAATGGTAGCACCAATGATTGTAAATCTACACCACCTTAACTCATTGGATGGCTGTTTTCTTACAATTTACTCTTCTTGAAGTAGCAATATTGTCTATAGTCATTTAGTCATATCTGTTCTGTTTAACTCAAAGGTTTTTGTCATGAACAGTGTCCTTCAAAAAAAAAAAAAAAAAAAAGATCTTTTCCTGCAGGACAGCTGAAATTTTAATACCCCAACTTTGCATTTGACCAACTTAGTCCATTTGAAATTAAGTTACCGCAATGAATTAACATGCTAGTCTTTCACTTTTGACATCTAGGTTTAAAATACAGAAGGAATAATGGCAAGTCCATGTTTGTAACAGAAATAACAGAACTATGACACATTACTTGTAATGATTCTTCGGTTTAGTCTGAACACTGAAAGAAAGTGTTAATTGCATGTCAAGACTGTAGTGTTCATTAGTACAACTCTGTGCAAAGTCCATGTAGTATCATCTCACATGGAATTTAAACTGAGATTATTATTCCTTCGGAGTAGTGAATGCTTAATGGGTTACAGACAGACAAAGAACCCCGTGTTATAATGACCAGAAGAGTCTTATTGGAATCGCTGAGGCCAATGAATATGAAGCTGAGAATTTGGCCCTGAAGTTTCCCAAAAGGGGAAGAAAAAAAAAAAAAGTATCAGATTAGTTGTTAATTCTAAAAAGGTTACCCATTATAAAACAATTGATGAAGGTACGTCAAAAAATCAGATTGTGACAGCAAAATTTGATGAATATGCATCATGGCATTATATGGTGCAAAGCTAATGTGTGTTAGTTCCAATCTATTAGGATTTAATTTGAGATTCAGAATAACGTCACGTAATGGTGATCCATTAATGCTAGTGATTACATGTCTTTCATAATTTCTCTGGATTTTCCATTATTTTCCAGAACTGTAATATGGTACCATAAAATTATTCTGCTAGATTAATTGAACCCACAGAGGGGTAAGATTTGATGCACATTGTTCTGATTTGCACTGAATTATTTTAAAAATATCAGTGAATTGTTCATTTTAATTATAAGAAAAAATCTCTGATAAAGAATAGTCTATTATAGTCTCCCAGGAAAAAGCCTGAAAGAGCCTAGAGGAGGTCTGGTTCTTCCTACAAGCCCTTCCCAAATGTTGATGTTGGTTGTAATAGGAAATACATTCTAACATACATTATTTTGTATACCACTGACAGAAAAAAAAAAAATAAATGTTGAATGTCAGACATAAATTAACTAATGTTTAAACTTCAGAAACAAAATGTAATTCAATATATCCTGATTTGTTTGTATTAACAAGGAAATTCTCAGCTCTCTACAATGTGTGCAGGAGCTGCTTCAGCGAATAACCCAAAAGAATATTAGAATGGAAAGTGAATTAAATGCACTGAAAGAAGAATATCAGGTCAGATTTTTCTTGATTAGACAAGCTGCTACTATCTGTTATGTATTTTTTAAGTCTAGGGCTGTTAAAGACATCTGTGTGCTTTTCAGAACTTTTGACCTCACTTCCATTGCTCCCTCAGCTCCTTAACTGTCAGCATGAACCTTGAAATGCAGTCTTATGGTTTCCCTCTTTGAGTTCTCCCCCTAAAGTAAATCATGGTTGCCACTCCAATCAACTGTTTCTGGAGGGTAAAAGCAGAATGTTTCTATGGTTGCTTTCAAGTATTTTGAAATCAAATGATTTTATGACTTGATTCTTTTAATTCATTTGTATATAGGTATAAATTTCTTGTTCCCGAAAAGTACTTCAAATTTCAGGACTTCAGAGCTATTGCTTGTCCTCAATTTTGTTAGAGCAAAGAGCCTAACCAAGAATATTCCCTAGTCATTTTTTACTGTGTTGTCTGTCATATTTATGCGAAGGGTGGTAAGTAGTCATGGGATTGCAGTGTTCTTCTTTGAGATTGTAAATAAAATAAAGAAAATTAACAGCTTAGATTTTAAATTATACTACCAGTCAGACTGGCACTGAAGATTAAGGTCATTATCTTTTCTCTTCAGATATTCCATGCAGAGTTCAGCTACAACTATTAATGGGATGATTAATAATTATCCACTGTATTTATTATAATTTATACAATTGCAACTATTCTATTCTTTGCTTCGCCTTTAAGGCAAAGGTTTTGAACTAGCATCTCAGTTTCAAATTAAGCTTTCTATGTGCATATATACTTTTGTTTCTAAGTAAATGCTTCTAACGCTAAATTGAAATTAATTTGCTTCACATAAGTCTTAAACTTGTCTTTTTATAGGTGTAAGCAGTTTGCCTTCTGCCACAATATAAGTATGTGAACTTTGCATTTTGACTGAACAAGTAAATTTATAGATGAGTCTAGGTTCCTGTGTTTAGTCCAGAGTGTTGGCTTTTCATGACTTCAAATTATTTGATCTGACTGCTCTAGAGCCAAGAAGAGATGTTTCTCGGCCCGGAGAATAGTCCCACTAGTTCATCATGAATCTTCAGCATTCTCCAATTCATTTTTCATATAATTTGCTTTACTAAAAGGTTTAAACGTGACAAGGCACAGTTTAAGGTTACTGAAAGGTTAGTGTTAGGTTAGTTTCTTGGCACACTTTAAACTCTTGACCACGATCAATTGAGGCAATTCTACAGGCAAGGGACTGTTAAAAGGAGCATGCTTTTTAGTAAACTGCTGTTTACATGTTGGCTTATCAGCAGAAACAGTGAAATATCTGGGTTAGTTGCTATTCATATGACACTTTTTTTTTGTTAGTGAGAAGGTAATGTGCATTTTATTGTAAGTTGATTAAAATGAATTTGCAAAGAAAAGCAGAGGCTTGAGATAACTGGTTTGTAACCTTACCAATGATGATTTTCATAATAGGGGGGCCCTTGAGGAATCTCAAGTGAATCTTATGTGTTCTGGTTCTTTCCAGATGAACTTTGGCAATTATTTTGATTTGTCAAAAAAATATCTGTCTGTATTTAAATGGTCACCATAAAATATTGTTGCTTTTTACAGCTGCTGGTTTTGCTGACCGTTTGAGACAATTACCAGGATGTTAGCTGCTTATTTTGCCTTGTCATTTTTAAAGCAAGAAATGGAACTTATTTATAAGGAGCTTACTATTTGAATGCTCTACCCACTTTACTGTTGATTTGAGAGCTATTGCTTTTGTTTTTACTGATTCTAGAATCTTAATATGATGAGTAGGTTGTGCAGATCACATTTTATTCCTATGCTCTATCCTACATTCCTGTTACATTTATGAATCTTGGAGTCATTGTACAATACTTAGGAAATATTTTTTTCTTTTACTCACAAAAATAATTCTACTTAGTTTTTGGGCTTGAGATGACTGAATACTTGCAAAATAACATTCAAGTAAGGTCATATTGGCCTTTCTCATTTATCTGTGGATACACAGTGCTAGGATACAAGAGTATCTAATAGTGCAGAAAAGCAAGCTAAAGTTTCTTAGTGAATGACAGTATATATGAGAATGCAACGAATTCGGGTATTCTCCTCTATGCAATTGTCTTTAACATATATTATTCTATTCATCAGCTACTCCCAAGATTTCTTCTTTATATAGTCTGGAATAAATAGGCAACTGATATTTCTTCCTATCTAAATAATAGATTATTTGATCAAATGGAAGAAGACACACTGCAAAGAAGCTTACACTGCAAACTATCTCAACACAGAGACAACTTTGTTCTATCTATTTGTGTAACGTATTATCAAAGGAAATGTACCTACTAGGGATGGGCTTGCTTCTGTTAGTCTTGTTTGCAACCGAACAGAAAGCAGAGGTTGTCTAGGAAGGGGTGGTGTGAAGGTCTTTTGATGATACATGTTCTTGAATCACAGGACTAATACATATGTAAATTTCAGTTCCACTAATTCCACAAGTCACATGTAAACCCAGTGAGGATTTAACTAAGATGATCTTGCTGACTTTGGCATAGGCAAGTTCAGCTTTGCAGAAGTGCTGGGGCAATATGTATGTGCAGTAAGGATCCATCCACCAGTCATTCTGACATCTCATTTTTTCAGGATTACTTAGCATTCTCACTCCTGAATACTGAATTTGGAGGTATCCCTCCAAATCAGGAAATTTCCCCTTCTTGGTCTCCAAAGCAAGAATATTCTTATTATATTGATTGATTGATGTGTTTATAATGGATTTGGCTTTATTTTGTACTGCACACCTGTCTCCATAAATTTCAAACTTCAGTGCTGTAACAACACTGTATTATAGAGATGATGAGGATGCTATGTTTATTTTCGGAAGATGCATTTTGTCTGTTGATATTCTACTAAGGGTCTTCAGGATTTTAAGTGTTTACAGTTAGTTAATGTTAACCCTACACCTACAGGTGTTATTCTGATGTCCATACTGCTTCTAATTACGTCTGTGATGATTATAAGAAAGTACTTTGGACAGTTTATTTTGAAACTATTGTTATTTCAAAAATGTTTCAGTAGGATAGGGTTAACTGAGAGGGCCCAATATTGGGTAGGTGTCTTAGTGAGTTCTTATGTTAAATGGGCAAAGCGAAGGTTTGCTTTGGGAGTGGAGATTTTCAAGGAAAGTTTAGGTGAGGCAGCAACTCTTCTTTTTTTTTTTTCAGTCAGGTACTTTAATTTACTACTTGTTTTGTTGTAAGAACTATGCTGTGAAGAACCATTGCATTCCACCTCAGAGGAGGTTGAATTTGAGCCACATTTATCTTGAAGGATTAAAGAATCCTTTATTTAGAGAAGTAGAGGAGGTTCATCAAAGAAAGGAGATCTTAGACTCCTGGTTTGTAGAACTGTATGAAAGGTGCTACATCTGTGTGCAATTATACAGACAATGTATTGTTGAATTGTCTCACCCTTTTAATTACATAATCTGTTGGAGAAAATTCATTACATTATTATGAACGTCTTTTTCCTTGTGTATAAAAATGCAAGGTAGTCTGCATTTTCCTAGTGTTATACCTGTAAAATATGTTTATATTAATAGAATAGATTAATTCAAATAAGCATTTTTAAATTGTTGGCAAGTGAATTAAGAAGTAGACCCACTTTCAGTTGAAAGGTTAAGTAAAAAGGGATTGCTTTAGAGTAATGCCCTCATATCTTAACATTTTTCATGTGGACTTTCAAAAAAGCTCAGCAGAGTCATAAATATATAGCTGGTCATATAGCTACATACAGTAATGTTTACATTATCAAATATATGCGTCATCTAAATAGTAGGTAATGGATGCAGTAAGTCCTTTATCTTTCATATTGTTTGCTATAAAAGTGTAGTAGGATAAAAATTCCAACAATACCTGAGGTGTGTCAGAAGTTACTGTTGATTTACACAAGTGCTTTAATTTGGCACAGTAAAGCTGAAACATTTAAACAAAAAATATCGTGAGTACAATTAAGATGGTATAAAAACTTCATATTACTGTTATTTTAACACACACTTATTCTGTTTCAGTGACGTAATATAAATTAAAGGATAATCAGACATTGGAACATGAAGTGTTTATTATATAGCTGTTTTAGAGTTTGAAGCTTATACCATTTGTAGGCTAGGTTAATAAACAAATTAGGAAGAAAAAGTGATCAGAAAAATATTGTCTTTGGCTATACAGTAGTTTTTTCCCTAAGTACTTTCTTTAAGGTCTAGATTGTGCTACATTTCACATTTCTCATCTCTGGACTTTATATTACTTTTTCAGCACATTAAAACTTATGCAGTGAAACTGAATAATGGCAAGTGTTTTTATACCCTTTTATAGCCATTTCTTTTTTCATAACCTCCCCCTGTTTCCTGTTAGCTAAACTATAAGCACCTTTCTGTTAATTTATGAAAATTATTGTTGAGATAGCACATTATCACTGATCTGTATGGCACTTTCAGCATGTTAGAAGCAAAGGTCCAAGCAACATAAAACACATCAAAATTCATTAATGTGGTATTGATTATTTTTTGGATAATTAATTTTATTGCAGACCCTTGAAAGAGATAATGAGCTGCAAAGGGAGAAGGCAAAGGAAAATGAAGAAAAGTTCCTTAATCTTCAGAATGAGCATGAGAAAGCACTGAGAACTTGGAAAAAAAATGTAGGTTTATTAAATTAAATGTTATAGTATTAAAAGATTTTTGAAGTAGCCATCAAGCATTTCAGGTAATTCCTAAAAGCCAAGAAAATATTGTAGAAATACTACAATAAAAACAACCAATTCCTTTTCTAATAATGCAGACTCATCTAGAAATTAATATTTAGGAGAAATGGTGCTTTCTGTGCTATGAAAGCTCAGGGAAGTTCTATAAAGCAAGAGTCCCAGGGTATTAGTTGTTGTCCTGAATTAAAAATATTCCAGAATTACACAATTACTATTACCTAGACACAGAAGCTGTTATAACTTTTTAACTTACATGGATTGAATTTTGTATATTTTTCAGAATAATTTTATACACAGTTCATTCAGAGAATACCAGCACTTCTAGGCTGGTATTCTAGGTACACTCTTGTACCCTGAAAAAAACTATTGGTGGTAAACTGTTATACCCTCTGGTGAGGAAAGGAAGGAAAACAAACAAAAAACAACAACATAGGTTGATTAAAGTGGCACATACCGAAGGTAATTCTGAAGGACTGTATGCCCAGAGACTTGGGGGGTGGGCAAAAAGCAATCTCCAACTGAATCGGGTAGAGATGCTGAAGGCTTGCATTGAAGCGGGGGGTCCTCATTTGAAAGGAATTATTTAACAAAGACTGTGGAGTGAAAGGAGATTAAAAAAGGTAAAACCCTGTATATTCTCTCAGTGAATTCACCTCTGCATACACCTAAACAATAGTTTGTCTTCAACATTTGGCATCTTTTCTATGCTTTCATTATTTTTAAATACTTCAGTAATTGCTTACTATTTAAGAATGAGGTATTTTAGCTGTAAAAATGGTGTGCAATAATAAATGTACGTGCACAAGTGAGTAATACTTCTTCAATAAGACACGGTCTGCTTTGTGTGTGGAAATTAGATTCTATCAGCATGTGTTTAATAGCCTCTTTTGTCTTCTACATACTTGGCATCTATTGCCAGAAGGGATTTGAAACTGGTGGACTGTAGTGGGTTTACGTGGCAAGGTTTTGGTAGCAGGGAGCCATAGGGGTGGTTTCTGTGAGAAAGATCTAGAAGCTGCCCCATGTTTGGGAAGGGCCCCATTGTTTTCCAGATCCGAGCCAATAAGCGATGTTGTTTTGTGCCTCTGTGAGAGCATATTTAAGACAGGGAAAAAACGCTGCGCCACACAGCAGCCGGGAGAGTCAAGGGAGTGAGAGAACAGCCTTGCACCAAGGTCAGTGTAGAAGGAGGGGGAGAGGTGCTCCAGGCGCCGGAGCAGAAGTCCCCTGCGGCCTGTGGTGAGGACCATGGTGAAGCAGGATGTCCCCCTGCAGCCCATGGAGTACCACGGTGGAGCAGGGTTCCACGCTGCAGCCCGTGGAAGAGACCACGGTGGAGCAGGTGGCCCTGCACCGACGGAGGCTGCCGCCTGTGGAAGACCCCTGCTGGAGCAGATTCCGGGCCAGACCTGTAGCCCGTGGAGAGGAGCCCACGCAGGAGCAGGTGACCTGGCAGGAGCTGCTGCCCGTAGGGGAGCCAGGTTGGAGCAGTTTTCTCCTGAGGGATGGACCCCGTGTTACGGACCCATATCTGGAGCAGTTCTGAAAGAGCTGCTGCCTGTGGGAAGCCCACGCCGGATCAGTTCATCAAGGACTGCATCCCGTGGGTGGGACCCCACAGCACAGGGGACGAGAGTGACCGAGAAGGAGCGGCAGAGAAGAAGTGCTGTAGACTGACCATAACCCCCATTCCCCCGTTCCCCTGCGCCGCTCGGGGGGAGGAGGTGGAAGAGGGTGGATGGGGGGGGAAGGTGCTTTTGTTTTTTTTTTTCCCTTTGTTTTCTCACTTCTCTCACTTGTTAGTTGTAGGCAATAAATCTTACTATCTCCTTATGCCGAGTCTGTTTTGCCCGTTACAATAATTATTGCATGATTTTCTCGTCCTTATCTCAATCCTTGAGTCCTTTTCACATATTTTCTCCCCATTCCTCTTTGAGGAGGGGGAGTGAGAGAGCGGCTGTGGTGGAGCTCGGCGTGCCCACTCGAGCGGAACCACGACATGGACTGATTGTATCAGCGAGGCTGTGGGGAAATCTTAGGCCTGTTGTCCTAACTCTTTGAGCGCAACCACTATGGACATGACTATGGGCTTGAGACTACAAAATACCTGCACTGTTCTGATGCTTGCTGCTCTGAGGAGAAAAGATTCCATCTTACTAATTTCTCGCAGAGGCTTATACCCTAGGTTCTTGTATAGACATGGAAATTGGCCCTGTTTATTTCTCAGAAAAGTTTCTATCTTCTCTTTAGAAGGTACCTCCGCACCCCAAATATTTTACTGTGACTAACTAGAAATTTGGACTTTTAATTTTGTAAAGCCTAGCATCGTGGTGGATAACATTAACATTACACGCTCTTCTGAAAATATTTGCTAATGAAATGAAGGTATTTCTGTAAAGTTGCCTTTTTTTTCCTTTACAGACTGTCTTTTTGACCATACTTCTTGTTCTAAGTAGAAAAATGTGATTGTTACATACTCACTGAAGAAGCATTGGTCACTTGAGGCTATTTACAGAAGTAGTTCCACGCAAATTACTTATTATAGTTCCTTGAAAATGTAGATAGAGAACGAATACTTACTAGCATGTTTATCTTTGAGCAGAAAAAAAGCTATAAATACAAATCCTACCTTTTGGAGAGTTACAACCTGAAGTAAATGAACAAAGCCCAAATAATATTTATATATATATATATATATATATATAAAGATGATAATGATTAAAATCTTGGTGTGAACAAAAAGTTTCAAAATTGTCTTATTTTGTGCATTCCTCAGCATCTATACATTCTTCTAAGTTGTTGATACTGGTGTAACATGCCATTTTTCATATTTGAACATGCAGTAAAGATCTATGTATGTGTGTTTTCTGCTTTGTTATAGGAGGAAAATATGAGAAGAGAGATAGCCACTATAAAAAATGAGCTGAATTCCCTTAAGGGGGCTCAAGGACGTCTTGAAGATTATCCTCCTCCTCTGGGAAACCAGTATGCTGAGCAAGTGGAAAGTCTGCAGGTAAGTGTATCTAACAGCTGCAGTACTTTGCATTTCTTCCTAAAAATAAATAAATTAACCTTAGAGAATGAGAGACATGGCAGTTTTTCTAGTCTGGCTCTTATGTCCGCTGATCTTCCCTTGACATTACTTAAGCCTAGAAATTTCTCTTGTAGCCAATGATCCAAGACCCCATTAAAATTTACTGTACCCAGAGAAAGTTTCCCTTTCTTCTAGAGGGCACTTTTACCATAGAAACTTGGGATGTTCATTATTCTATTAGATATATAGCAATTATCTTAAATAATGTAATGCATCTTTCCTAAATCACATTTCACATGTATTTTGCATAGGTGCTTCTCAAATGCTATGTGCAGATGCACTGACCCTTTACATGCATGCAAGTTTCCTGTAATTGTGGAAGTTCAAATCGACTTCTACTCAGAGGAACAAATTTGAGCCTACGTAACATGGGACAGATCAGAATTTTCATCTTATCAGCAAATAGATAATCTAAGGCCTTTAATTTTAGTTCAAACAAACTAAATAGCCTTTATTTTGCTGCTTCTGTTTAAGAATCAAAGGCATAGTAAGCTGTACAAGTTATGAATGCAGGAGGTAGATGGCTGGTTTACGCAGTGCAGCTTGAAATAAATTGAGCTTGCATTGCTGCGTGAGCCAAGTCTACATTCAGTTCTATATTCAGGGCATGTATGAGAAGTCAGCAAGTGATAAGGTTCATGAAGATGGTCTTTTGGAGCAAAAGGATAAACACTTAGCGCTATAGCTATGTGTTACCTACTTGAACTGGATTGCAAACTTATATTCCAGTCTTTCATATGACTGAAAAAAATAGAGTCATAAGTTATAAGAAGCTTTTCTTCTGTGTTGAGTATAATCTGTTGTTTGGTTGAGCATTGACTGTATCTCTTTTCCATTCATTTTTACATTCAGATAATGGTTTATCCTTCACAGAAGGGAAAACTCATTCTGAATATCTCTGATTTTTGCTTTTAGTGTTAGGAAGACACTGGGTGGAAACTTATTGATGTTTTTTTCAGAACTAGGCTGTGAATTGACAGTGAAAAAACATCCAAAAAAAAAAGGATTTAGAAGAACAAAAGAATTTCTTCACGATACATGCATGCTATGTTTATAGCACACATCCATACATACACCCGTAAACATACACACATCTGGTGTGTGCTTAATAATGCAATGGAAATTAGACTTGACATGAGTACTCATCATGCAATAGCTGTATGAATTCTACCAGGTATAATGTAGAATTACAGGGAGGAGTTGTGTAACTTTGAAAAATCTTGTATTTCATTTTAATTCAAAGAAAAAAAAAATATTTTTAAGATGCAGAAACAAAGCATGCTGTCAGCCATTTATGAGAAACTGTACTTGTACTTACTGAGAAAATCCCATGTGTTTTAAGGTCGATAAGCCTGAAGCATGTGTTTAAAAATGGTGAAAACAAATGGAGGTGTCATCTAAATAGGTATCTTTACCTATCTTACAGTGAATTGCCATACCGCTTTGTGTGGTAAGATTGTAAGATTTCAAAAGCTTGACGGGTTAGGTGGAGTAAAATCCACAGTCGAACACTGTCGAGAAATTAGAGGATATGCAGCAGATTGTATTGATCATTCTAATTTGTACTATTTCATTTTGTATTAGTAATGAGGTAGTGTCTCATATAACATAAAAGGGCAGCATTGTCGTTATGTTTAGATAGTGTTGGCTATGGTTTAGATGAAGCAAGCATTGCAAGAAAATAAAAACTGTGTTTGTTTTTACACCCAGTACCATCTGAAGTCCCTGTGATTACTTGCAGGGCATGAAATTTAGCATGTATGTAAACTTAATACAAATCACCTGTGGAACAGGAATTAAGCAAAAACCTTCTTTTAAAGAAAACTACGAAGTCAGACCTCATTTCAGAGACAAATTCATACCTGAATAATTACACCCATGTTGGCTTATGCATTGCAATTTAATTAAACTAAATGTGAAGCATGGTAAAGTTATATTTAACTTGTAATGCAGTTGTGTACCACTATAGAACAGGACTACACCGAGCAGCAGGCTATTTATATTATTGTGCTTGCAATACATACTGGGAGAGCTGGTTTTAAGAAAGCTTTGAATTTCATACCATGAAATATGGTGTTGAGGGAAAGGTCATCTTAGGTTAGATGTATGTTGTGTAGATGTATTTTACTAACTTACAGGGGGAGAGAAATAAAATCCAGATTTGGAAGTTTCGATATTTAGGCTTCATAGTTTAGGCATCTTACACATTATTTCTGAAAGGATGAACAGGTGTTTGAAGTTCACGGAAACTAGGTGTAGTCAGCCTTTCAGAAAATCTGGAGAGGAATCATGCAGTTTTTCTCCCTTTCTAAGAACGTTTTATTAGGTTTGTTTCAGATCCATCCAACAGTTCAGCCCATACCAACAAATGGGGTAGGTTCTATTGCAGTAGGTCTATACCTGTACAAAATGAAGTTATGTGGGGTTGTTTTTGTTTCTGTCTAAAGAAACAGCTCTTAGAAGCAAGAGGGTATGAAGGGACTGTGGCTTTTATGAAAGAAAAAGTAAGTTTATAGTATTTGTATTTGAAAAGAAAAGCTTTAAAATGTGATGCCAAAGCTGCACGTAACCAAGAAGTAGAATCAGCTAATTAAAAGATTAAAAAACCAAAAAAGATTTAATATTTATGATTTCAAGTTAGTCTTTACAGGGGAGATGATTTACCCCACCCCTACCCCAAAAGAGGAAAAAAATCAGACAAATTGAAGGTGGAATATTTGGCAAAGAAATTTGATTTCAGTTCCTCTCCATTTGCCATGACTCCTCCCTTCCCCAAATCAGCAAAGCTGGGAGCGTCAGGATGTTTCTGTGACCTGTAGAAAATCGTTTCCTGCAGATTTGTATTGTACATCATCTACTACCACACCACTGCAATAATCCTATTTTTCACCACTGCCTATGCACCTCCCCACATTTTACAATACACTTTGTCCTCCCCAGAGATCTGATGCAACACATAGCTCTTGTAACTCCCTCCCACATCCCAGCCTTCCTTCTGCAACACCTCCAGCCACCCAAGTATCTTCAGCTTCTTCTCTTGTCTTTTATGGACTAAGCAGTGCCCCTGCTCCCTCCCACAGCTACCTACTTTTATCTGAGCCAGCATGTGCTCCTGCCTTCAGCTGTCAAGAACAGAACAGATAAATGATGCCTTGTCTTTTCCCTTTTTCTTTTTTTTTTTTTGTTTTCTTTTTTTTTTTTTGTGTGTGTGTGTGGAGGGAGGGAGGGAGGAAGGAGGGCTAGGCAAGTGGATGGGTTGTTTTTTTTTTTGTGTGTGTTTAGGGTGTTTCTTCAGTTCAGCTTCCAGTTGTCGCAGAACTTTATGGAATTTAACATCTTTCAGGCTTCTACTCCTGTTGAGTTCGATTGTTCAGGTTCAAAATCCAGCTGGGAGGGAATGAGGAATGAGCAGTTTAATCGAGTGAAAATTTGTAAGACATATTTGCCTCTGAAACAGTTAAAAATCCCAGGTGGTTTGTTAGAAGAAGAAAAAAGCGTTAATGTGTGTATGCATGTGTTTGAATGTAATTAGCAATTATGCAGGTTTTTTCCACATGTAATTACTGAGCAGGTCACTGATCTAGCCTGCAGACAGAGGGAGTAATCCAGTCAGAAGGTGCTGAAAACATCTTCCTTCCTCTGAAAAACTCTGTCAATCAGTGTATTTTTTTTTTATTTTTTTATTTTTTTATTTTTTTCCTGTGGGCTGTAATATAGTAGGGCCTAATTTCTTTCCTGCTCTTCTAGGGTGCAGACCTGCCTTTTTTTTTCCTTCCCATTTACATTAACTTGGTGTATTTCAGGAGAATGGTCTTTGGCTTTCATCAGAATAGTGAAGACTAATTCAGGTCTTGAATTTAAATTTCATCAGAGACTCTAGTAGTTTATTAAACTATTTGTAATTTTTTTCCCCCTTGTGCTAGAGTGGTCAAGAACCATCAAAATACAGTGAAATGCAGACTATTCAGAATGAAAACGAGAGTATGCAATCTATACTAAGAAAAGACAGTATTCTTGGACGTGAAGATGAAATTGAAGTAAAAAACTCCTTAAGCACTGAGGAATTACAGATAGAGCAAAGTAATAAGATTACCCGGATAGTAGAGATAAGTAATATTATTGATAAAAGGATAACTATTTACATTACAGTATGTGATAAGAGAATGCTCGAGTCCTGAATCAAATATTTTTTCTACTAACAACCGTAAAATTCTTGGTGTCAGTAATGCTAATCTGTGATAAACTCACAAGGCTCTGAATGAAAATACAGTACTTCTGCTGGCTGCCCTGGGACATAAAGTTAGATCTGTGTATTGTCACTCCTCAAGCTGTTGCAATACCTTCTCCTGTATGCCAGTTCAGAAGTGAGTAAGGGTTAAGACGAACTATGTATTTAGAAGTGTACGAAAGCAAAAACAAGGAAGAACTTTCCTTTCCCATAAAACAATGAAAATGGGCACAAGACTGCTTGCCCTGCACATGAAAGTGAAAGTCTGTTCCTGGGGAATAATACTTTGATAAACACATAATACTTTCCTACCCAAAGTACTTTATAACTCCACTAAGTAATTTTTTTGAAGCCTAAAGAAAATGTACTTAAGTCTTTAATGCTTAGTTTCTAAAACTGTAACAAAGGTAAGTGGAAATTTAAAAGATTATTGACTGTAAAATTATTGCTTTAAAGGATCAGTGCTCATAGCATCCAAGCGTATTTTTCAGAAAACACCTTTCTGATGTTGAAATGCTTTAGTTATTCCTCACTGGCTCACTGCCATCAAGTTGTAGGAGATTCCTTTTGGTACGAACATAGTTGCTTAATTGGGTTTGGCTTCTGTTTTGGTTTTTATTAGCTAGAAATGCCATTTCCAAAAACCAAAGACAAATAGTCACAGTAGTAGACCACTGACAAACTTTGTTAGACAAACATGGGTTGATTAAGCGTGTTATAGTTTCATATAACACCCTTTCAATAAGGCTGGCAAATACCAATTGGGAAATATTTCAATATATATTCAATATAATCCATGACTAAACTGTACAGAATGTTAATATATTTTCTATTTGAACAGGCTATAAATATTTTATAAATTACAATAATATTTGTCTTCAGCAATTTTTTGCTTTATTTGTATGTGTATTGAAATATTGCTCTAATGTAAGAAAAATCTGTATTGACACTAACCTTGAAACTATATTTGGAAGCTTTGAACTGTGAAAACATTGCTTTATTTAACCTCTTCATCATCTATTGCTAACTAGAGAATACACTTTAACAGATTTACAAGTTCCTGAAAACAGTTTTAAGGATGAAATTAATGTTGCTAGCCATTATGAAGAAAAGCAAAGGGAGGTTTCTCCCAGGAATACCCTCTGCACAGATACTGATTTAATTACCCAAGGACAGACCTCTGAAATACATGTCGCTGAGTGCAAAGAAGCAGAAAATCTAGGAACTACACATAGAATGCTACTGGAGGAAAGCAATGCGAATTTAGAACAAAAGCTACAGGACAGCACTGATCCAGTGGCAGCATGCCACACAGAAACGAGAAAGGTATTTTTAGACAGCACTGACACAGTTTTCTATGAGAAAAATGCGAGTCAAGACGCCCATTCTAGTAAGCAAGAATTGTGTAATACTACACATGAATCAATTTGTACTGAGGCAGACAAACAATCAAATACTATAGAGCACAACAGTGTCCTTATGTCTGAAGCATCTGAAAAAGAGTCTGAAGCAGTTTCCTGCGTTGAGAAGAATGTTGTGTGTGAGCGAACGACCGATAATCATCAAGCGAAAGAATTCAATTTTGGCATCCTTCCTTATGCTAAGGAGAACTCTCAGACAGAATACCAGAAATGTAGCTTGCTGGACAGTGATAATTATGTAGGTAACATATTACATAGAACAGAAAAGATCTTGTTAAAGCTGAGTGGTTTACACAGAAATAAGTTTCCTTTTAAACAGACAGATGTAGATGCTGAAGAAAGAAATTACAATGACAAAGACAGAAACATGAGCAGAAATAGTGCACTAAGGAGTACTGGGTTTCCAGCTACTGATGCTCAAAATACACCCTCTGTTTGTTGTAATAATGCAAGTGCCAGTGCTGCTGCAAAAGAACACAGTAGTAATATGCCTGTTACAGGTACTTCAAATTTATGCCCTGAAAAAGTAGACAGAGGAATAAATGTGGATGATACACGCAGCAAACAAACTGAACAAGGCAGTACTGAGCAATCAGGAGGTGATACAAATACATGCACGCTGAATGCTGAAGCTGTATCTCCAGTAAAGGCTGCTGATCTTGAAATAACTGCTCATAAAGTCGCAACAGATGGAATTAGTACAGAAATTTTTTTTCTATGTGAAAAACTTAATGATGATATTCAGGCACAGTTCATCAAAAATGGACATTCCCTGGAGATTAATGATAATTCAATAAATAATGCATTGTTAAAAGAGAAAAAAGGATCACTGCACAGTACAGTTCCAGGAAGGAAGTTTGCTGAGGGTCACCTGAAAGAATCATGCTCTTTACCCACGAGAACATCTGGAAATTTAGTAAATGTAAGTGGAAGGTCATCCTTTGATCTTTCAACTTCAGATAAAAAAGCTGAGAAAACTCCAGTATACTTCAGTTTTTTAGACCTTGGTTCTTGTTCAAGAGTAAATCAAATGAGAAGTCAAGTTACATGGACTTCAGCTGCCAAAGAACCTCCCATTTTGAAAGAGAAACTACCATGCCTAGTGGAAAACAGAAAGGTTATTTCAAAAGCACAATGTCAAAGTCCTGATGAAAATGTTGCCAAGAGAGAAAAAGGACTAGGTAAGAAAAAAGTATGCTTTGAAGTATGTATTGACTAGATTAAAAAAAATAATAATAATAACCAAAATGTGTTTTTTTTTTTTTCCTGCATTTAAGTAGTGTAGCATTAGAAAACATGTTGTCATTTTTGTGGAAAAAAAAAAAAAACAACAACAACAAAAAACATACACACAAAAAAAAAACTGATTGATGAAAGATAACCTGAGAAATCTAATAGTATAAATGCAGCTAAGTAGCTTTTTTTTATTTAATCAATTTAAATCAATTGATTAAATCAACTTTTTCTCCTATTTCCTTAGTGAAAGAAAACCAGTGTAATGGAATTTTATAGGCATTTGAAACCCTAATGTGGTGTGTATTTATATACTTTATTGTGCATCTTCAGTTCAGATGGACACTCAGAACCATCTGAACGTGTGAAAGATTATTCTCTGAAGCTTTGTAAATCACACTAGGCTGTTGGGAGTTCTCGATGAGGTTTTTCATCTTTTGTTGTTGACGCTTGGTGATTACTTGCTGAGCAATATTTTGCCTTCATAAAAATAAACATTTTATTCCACATTTATACATCATTACTAAAATGCAGGAAGAACTATATTTTAGATTTGTTTTGCAATAAGATTAGTGCTATTACTCCTGTATTTATTTACTAAAAATGCCATTTTAAAACTCAATCTCTTACCAAAGTAATAAAAACATTTCTATATCCACAGCAAAAAGGACTTCAAAATGTTTGTAGATATTCCTCTACTTCAGTAACTGGACAGAGTAAAAGGTATTTTAAGCACTGCCTTCCTTCCTCAAAATAAAGCTTATACGTGAATTCTATTCTGAACACGTATATGCTGTAAGCTTAAAAAAACAATCTGTTATCCTCTGGAACAAATTAAAGCCCTACTTTTGTTGAAAAATGGCATTTTGGTTGCTTAGATGTTTTCCAAAAGAGCTAGGCCTGCAGTGTAGGGTGTTTGTATCTATTTCAGGTTTTGCTGATGTAGTGTTTTGTATTTCGCCCCTTCAGTGTGTGAACAGAATGGAAGCCAACCCCTTGGTTTTGCAGCCAGTGGCAGTGAGATGGAAAACCATCAGTTTGGTTTCCTAATATTGTTCACGTATTATGATTTGAAGTTTATAGGTGATTTTGTTTCTGTAGTTGGTCTCTTGCATGTGTTTATTTCTATACACACGATTATTTGAAGCTCAGTTTCAGATGAGCCTCTGTCACTAAAATGAAAGTAGCAAGGTAGCAGAATTCTGATCTCAGATGGCACATTATTATTTCATTAACGTGAATTTCAGTAGCAGTTTCAAGAAAATAAATGCACAGTTGTAATATTCTTTCTGGATCTTCTCTGGAAGAAAGGATTGCACTATTTGAAGATCTTCCATGCGTTGTTTCTTCTTTTCTTGCCAGACACCTTTTTGTATGCAAAGTAGAGTAATTCTAAGAAGTGAGTCTGACAAGTTCATCCAAAGGAGCCAGCAGGGATTTGAATATGACTCTAATACCACAAACGAGTTGCCTAGTGACCAGTACAGTCACCAGACCTCTTTAATTCTGGCAAAACTTCCCAGCTGAGGATCTTGGGCTGTGTTCCAGATCTGCATCTCCCTCTCATCATACTGCCTAATTTATATAGGTCCCTACTTCTGCTTGCTGGCCTCTCTGAATCCTGCGCCTCTTGGAGAGTAGAAAATCTTACTGACAGGGCACCTAAGAATTAATTGTTGTGCTACACTTGGCACTGCAATTCCCAATATATGTTGTGTATTTTTTCAAAATATTTTCCCAAATGGGAAGAGCATTGGAATTCTGTAAGCCTGTCAGAGGAAATCCCTTCTATGGCCTAACCAAAATGTAAAATCTGCTATTTATACAACAGTTCTGGTTGCAGGGAGCAGCTATGCCATACTGAGCAGAGAAATGAATAGGGAATGGTCAGAATCTTCCTGGGAAGACACTGAAAAAGAAATCAAACACAAATCCCAAACCCTTTTTCTCTCTTCCCACCTGCTTCTGCTCCTGTTAATCCTCCCCCTCCTAAAAAAAAAAAAAAGAAAAAAGAAAAAAAAAAATCTGTTCTTAATCAACTATATTGCAGACTTGAGGTAAAATATATTTTTATAGCTAAGTAATGATTTTACTATTATACCAGTAATTGATGGGCATCTGTGTAGTGACAAAACAGCTCCTGTTTGCATTATGAGTGATTTTGGTACGTGTATGTTTTCATCCTGCAGGTAGTTTGACGGTGGTTTCAACAGAATCTGCTGGTAGTACATAAAGCCTCCGCCGGACTGGAGCCTTATGCTCTGCTACATTTCATCTACTTATCTGTCCTTTTTACCTTTAGTAGATAACTATAGCCTGATTTCATGAAATCAGGTGTATCTATTTACTAGAAGACTCCTTATCTAAAAGATGTTTTGTGTCTGTCTAAACACCTTTGCATTTAGAATATCTTTATTTCAAGTCATTCTGTAATATGATGTCGGGATGGCAGTAGTTATGTATCTTATTATCATCATCAGAAAGTGGGGGTCTTTATAGATGTGCTGTTTGAGAAAAGGCATCTTCAGTTAGAATATTAAGTATACATACACACACAAGTATGTGAAATTAAAAAAAAAAAAAAAAAGTAAAAGCCTGCAACGGAGGTTTGGTGAATTAAGACAAAAAATACTTGAGTGGTATGTCTTTTTTTAAGATCAGAGGTAAACCAGAAATTTAGTTGCTTTACAATTAGTGCCTAGAGACTAAATTGCAGTTGTTACCATTTCCTTTTTGTCAATCAGGTTCTCTCAGTTCTAACAGAGCTGCCGACACTTTGAGTACCTCTAGTATCCACCGAGACCCCCAGGGAGACCCTAGTGAGGAATGGAATGCTACAGCAAAGACTTTTTATGATTCTTCTTTTCCCACAGAACACGTAAGTCAATTAAAAATATTGCGGACCAGACCTCAGTGAGCTAATTCCACAGATATTTGTACAACTGTATGCATCTGGATACTTTAAGGCTGAGTCAATCTCCAAAATAATATCAAAAGGGCAGCAAGGCACCATTTTTCACAATTAAGGTTGATAGAAAGCAGCAGGAAAAAGTCGCAGCATATGAATCAAACAGATGCTAACCAGCCTGTTTGGGAGGGGAAGAAGTGGGTAGTTCGTTGTGTACCTTAATAAAAATCACCACCTAAAGTAGTAAAAGTAGGAGTTTAAATAAAAGGGGGGGGAGGGGAGGGAAGTATCATGTAGAAGTATAAAGACATTTTTTCCTTTATTACTTGGTAGGAGTATCTTATTTAAAAGAATCAGCTAAAAATTCAGCATACCTACAAATGAGACCCTATCAGTTTATTCCACGACAGCAGTTACGTAATGCCATATTTTATGTTATCTTACTGATTAGCACGATATTATACAAATGTGTGAAAGTGGATAATTAAAAAGAAAGCTGTTCTTTCCCACTTAGACAAGTTTGTTCAGAGTGATGCTACCAATGGCTCACACTGCGCGTTCAGATCTGTTAAACTCTCCTACTCTGTGTGGAGCTTGAACAGCTTTAATTGCTGTATTAGGGCTTGACCTAATACTAAACATAACATTCAAGAGTGATACAATTAACTTACAACTGCAATTGACTTTCCTCTCCAGAAGAGGTTCTAGAACAGTTTCTCAGGTAGTTACAGCTGCCTCTTCTGGGTGAGGTTTGAGATTAGGGCATATAGTGTTTTCAGATGACAAAATTCACAGAATCACAGAATTGTAGGGGTTGGAAGGGACCTCGAGAGATCAGCGGGTCCAACCCCCCTGCCAAAGCAGGCTCCCTAGAGCAGGCTGCCCAGGTAGGCGTCCAGATGGGCCTTGAATATCTCCAGAGGAGACTCCACAACCTCCCTGGGCAGCCTGTTCCAGTTGGCTGACTTCAGGAGACTGAATCGGTTCTCTTTAGTGCTACTAGCATTCATGTTCTCTGAAATTAAGAAGTGTAAAGGCTCAACTTTCCCAATAAGACTACACTTGGGAATGACAATGAGGTGGATTTTTCAGAGAATACCAAACATTATGGTGATACTACGTCTCCTGCTTTTTCTCGTTGAGGTGGAGCCAGGAACTGATCAGTTAAAGTTCTTGCTCAGGAATTAAAACTCTTGCTCTTCCTCGCTTGTTTCTCCCTCACTCTCAG
This sequence comes from Aythya ferina, assembly GCF_964211825.1. Lineage (NCBI taxonomy): Eukaryota > Metazoa > Chordata > Aves > Anseriformes > Anatidae > Aythya > Aythya ferina. The sequence goes on from NC_140301.1 coordinate 7,285,138, forward strand.
CTGAGAACTTTTGGAAAGGAGTAGACTGAAGTTCCTAATTTACAGCTAGTAAGAAGTTGTATTTCATTTTCTGATTGTGGTTATTTTCTTTTTGTCATCTACAAGTTAAAGCTCTTATGTACAGGCTAAGTAAAAGCTGAGACGGACAAGAACAGTTTCTTGCTGATTTAACCTTAGATTAGACTTGAAGTCTCAGCCTGTGATATTGCAGCCTGCTCCTTCCTTTGTCTGTTGGTGCTGTTCTAGCACCTCCTTTTCTTAAATTTGTCATTCTATTTGACTGATACGGAAAAGCTTTGGGGAGATTAAACATAGGCTCAGCAGTCATTTTTGTCGCTCAGCTGAGTTGTTCTGACTGTACATTCATCGCTAGAGCAGACTTGTGCCTTCTTCCATTTGGGTAACTCCATTTAACCAAACCACAACACTAAACCAATAAAAAATAAAAAGAAATGCTACAGATGTATTTGAAATTCTAGTAAAAATATGAAGAACTGTTTTAAGTATTAATCTGCATATGCCCGAGCCCCAAGGTAAGGATGAACAAGAGAGCTGAGCTCAGTTTACACACAAGTCATTAACCATGTAGCCATGCTATTCAGCAATATAAGTTTTTATGCATCTGCCACGGTATTAAAGAGAACCTTCTATATTCTTCAGCATGGGCAGTAAGATGCATTATGTTTTACTTGTATTTCATGGTGAAAATGCTGAGGATTTTTAGTTTGACATTGATTTTTTCTAATTTTAGTCTGTGACAATGGGGTTTATATATACAGGTTACCTAGTTGCAATTACTTCTCCAAAAAGAGGTCTAAATGTTTGGTGTCTTCAGCAAAATCCTAGTAAAATGGCATGGCTTTATTTCATTGGCCATGTGTAAGACTTAAAGGTTTATTTTCTCTTGGATAGTTAGTTTAGCACAGATGCAGCTCCATGTGTAGGGGGCTACAGGGGCTGTAGATGCAGTCCCATGTGCATTTTGACCAGTGATTTGCAGTGAAGTATCATCTATTGCTGTCTGAGGCCTTGGGGGGGAAGAGAATGGGAGAGTGTACGTGTACAGCAGTGGAATTAACAGGTTGGATGTTACTCCCTCATTGAAACAGAGATTAGTCATTGCTGAACCAAGTATCAGAACCAAAAGCATGGCAATAACATTGTAGGTGCAACAGGTTAACTGAACAATTTGCATTGTTTACTGTTAGTGTTTCAAACTTAAAGAAATGCTTGTGTGCTAGGGAAGGAAAACTTACTAATTATTAGCTTACCTAATGATATGCTGTCCCACTACACATCTTCCTGCCTTAATTTTCCTTTTCTTTAATGGAAATAGATATGTACGAAGTTAAAGACAGGTTTGCTAAAACCAAGGACCATGGCTTACAATTGATTGGGGCACGATTGCACTGCTTCCCTACTCTGTGGTCATGTGCTTGATCAGGGTATATACGAAATACTGATGAAATACTAACTAAAACTATTCGGAGAACAAGATCTTCAACGTACAAAGCCACCTGGTTGCAGACCTCACCGCAAATAATGGTGTTCACTTTCTAATCTGTAAAGCTAAGCAGAAAGGGAGTTAACACTATAAACCTCATGTTTTTGGGTTTTGTTAATCAAGTGACTGCATAGCAATGGAAATGTCAATTGCAACATTAAACTGTTTAATTGAACTATTTATTTTGCTAGTCTGCATTCTAGGGCAGGATTGTCTTTTTTAAATAAGACTCTTCTGTACTAAGACTTATGTTAAGCTTTGGTTTATAAAAAGTATATTAAGTCTTCAAGATTAAAGCCGAAATATGCATTTCAAATAAAACTTTTTGCAATTGACTCATTTTTCTGTTCACATTTCCTTGTCAAATTTTGCTAACATTAAGCATACAATCTGAACCTTTGTATCTGACTTCTTTGGTTATTAACTGCTACATTTTTATTCTGTCAGGTGAAAGAAGGATTTACTGCTTCACATGAGCAGAAGTCTTCTCAGGTAACTGTAACTCCAGCAAAAAGCAAAAGAATGCTTGGAGATGAAGGCAGCTGTTCTACTCATAATTCTAACATACAAAATCAAATACAAGAAATTGAGAAATTCCTCCAGTTGGAGAGACTTTGTTCATCAAGAAAAAGAAAACACGAAGACAGAGAATAAAGAACAGTGGCAGCAGCTATGAGTATGTATGTGTCTGTTAGGCACAGATAAATCACTTGCATAAACCAGAGTGGTAAAGGTATTCCTATAGAATATGGTATGTATTCATTGTGCTTTCATGTTCAATACAAAGTATAGACCTCTTCTGTTTAAAAATGGTGGAATTCCTACTAAAAGTTAGTTCTGTTTCTGCAGTCAACTGCATGTAACTTGTTACAAGTTTTGCCTGGAGTTAAAAGTTCACAAGTTTTAATAAACCTGTAAGTAATATTAAACTATTGCTTAACATTCCTCTCTTTCTTGTTCTGAAGAACTTTTGACTGAAATAATTCAATTTGGTTTCTTTCTCAGACTGCTCACTCAGTTTTCAAACAATCCACTGCAACTGTTTCAAAATACAATGGCTCCTCCTATAAACATTTATAATAACTTAGAACTACTCTAAGTGGCAGATGAAGAAAATCGTCTGTTTACCTCTACTACAGAATTATTTAAATATTGTCTAAATAATACCTCTTTCAGCACTAAAGCATCAGGTATGATTCAAAGATATGGCAGCAGATATTGCTTCGTAGTTTCACTTTTAACTCATTCATGTTTTTCTTCCTTTAGGGCATGAGGGAAGCTCTCGTTTCACATTATTTACACACACTTTTTTCTGATTACCCTCCCTTCATTTCCCCACCTCTTGCCAAAGAAAGATCCTCATATTATGAACTTAAATAACAATAACAAAAGAAACCGCTATTGCTAATGTTATATATTGTTAATTATAGAATAAAATCAACAGAAGATACTCTCCCTTGTTAGCTTTATTGCCTTTTTTTGGTTTCAATTTAAAATATTTAGCTTCTATAAACCAATTGCATACATTTTAGAAGTGTTCACAAATTGTCAAAATTTTTAATAAAAATTATCTGCAGTAAGACATTTCTAGGTCATTTTTTAAGTGTCTGAGAGACTGAGGAGACTGTTTTTCACTTGATTCAAATTTTGTTTCCAGGTGTTTAGAGTGTCATACAATTGCTGCCATTGCTGCTTTCCAAAGGTCCGATGTGTGCTGTGACTAGAGAAGTAAAACAAAATTAGAAGATGATTATTAGATGTCATGCTCACCTAGCAATTCTTTGATAGCATTACTTTGCTCTCATACATGAATAGGGAAATTTTATTTTTTGTATACAAAGGGCTGCACTTTATCAGCTACAGAAATCTGTAGCCTTCCCAAATATTTAAAGCAACAACAGTCATTAGTATTCTTGTCACTATTAGGTCATTAAATGAAATGTGCTGGAAAATAGGACTCTTTCATTAAATAAGCTAATCACATTCAGTCTGAGCTTTAATAAAATTATGATAAATAGCAACTATTTAACTACCAGCAACTGATAGGAACAATACCTTGCTTCTAGTTAAAATATTCTACAACTGTAAGTGAAATAATTAGAACACACTAAGTTCCACAAAATGCTATGAAGAATTGTCTTACCTGACAACTACTTTTCTCTGTGTCTGATCTATTTTGCAGTATACCATCTTTGTCTTTACAGCTGCAAAAAAAAGCAGTGCTGTTTTGAGCAGTATTTTCAAGATAGCGTTAAGGTATTAAATTGCATAAAACCTCTTTATAATTGGATCAATACAACTTGAAAAAAAACAGTTAATATTTTTCACTGATTTTTTTTTTGTCCAATAGGCAGAAAAGCAAAATGATGTAACAAGATGAAGGTCATACGTGTATCTTCACTGTTTGATGCCAATCTATTAAAGCAATATCCTGCATAGTTTTATAAACTTCTCTCCCCTACAAACACATCCTGTTTTAATGACAGCAAACAGAACCAGATGACGAATCTGCAAACAATTTATTAGTTCTATAAAGAATTATCTGAAATATATCTATCAACAAAAGGAAAAGTCACTCATAGAAGTGTCAGCAGTTGTGCATGTCTTTAAACACAAAATTTTACAGATATTTATCTTAGAACAGAAATGTAAAAGTATTTCTCTGCATATTTAACACCAGCCTTGAAGACTAGAAAAGGTATGGTTCATTAGCATTGTGTAAAGTGCTTTGTTACAGTTCTTACCATCAATAACAAATGCTTCTACATCATCAGCTCCAATCTGAAGTTCCTGTTGCATTGTGTCAAATGATATTTCTTTGTTCTCTACAGCCATCCCCATGAAAGTAAGTAGCCTCATTTTTGCCATATTCTGTTCGTGTAACAAGCCTATGTAGAAGTATAGATAACCAGGAAGAACATCACCGTAACAGAAATTTAGATGGAAAGAGTACAAGTGATACAAGTTTTTTTTCAGTTGCATCATTTGGAAGAATAGCAGCACAAAAACAAATGAAAAATAACTGGCGGTGTCAAAGCCTTCCTACAGCACCACTCATTTTTATTTGATTGCTTAAAAAAGAAACACCCAACAACTCTGTAGTGGTTTATCAACACAACATTTTTCTCCCATAAACACATAGACACTGAATAACTTTATACCAGAGTATAAAAGCACTGAGTGGCATCTAGGGTGCCAAAAGTGTGATCTTCAAGTGCATATGAACAGATAGTAGAAGTTGTTCGTCTGTTACATGATAGTATGAATAGTAGCACAAGAAACTGAACCTTGCACATCTACATCAGAACCTGTTTTACTGAAAAAGTTTAGGTAAACAGAGTTAAGACACATGGATGAGCCAAGGCATTTCTTAATTAAGTTCTCTGAGGCACCAACTAAGATTTGCTGGAAGTTTCTTTAAAATGAACAGCAATCGTTTTGTTTTGGAATGACGTTATAAGCACTTACGTTGCTTCAGTAAATATTTAAGTTTGGAATTTATAACATCCGTACTCTAATAGGAAAGCACATTAATAGAGGACATCATGTTGTGTTAATTAGCTGTAATTATGATGCAGGCTCCCTATTTGGCACCAATTCAACAAAAATGTGATCACCATAATTCATATAAATGAGGAGCATCAGAAACTATACCTAACTGGGTTTAATGGAAATCTACAAGCATCGAAAAAATCAATTAGCACACATTAACCCTAATTAACAAATGCAAATGAGATGCTGATTAACTTTCTGAAGAAGACTGCTGATAATACCAGATTAAATGTGGACATGTTAGGGCGATCCAGTTGACACAGATAATGCTACTGCTGGCCTAAGTTGTCAGCATTAATAAAACAACAAATTGTAACAAACTGATGCCACCTGTAGGAGCCTTCACTGCACAGCTTTCATAGACATTTTAATTGGCCCTGATCCAGAAAAGGAGCATCGTTTAAAATATTTATTTTGGGGGGAATAGATCTAGGTGTTTTAAAGAATATTGGAATGTCTCATCAATTAATTGTGTTGTTTTCTGTACCAAATTGCTATTGTTTTTAAAAGGCATAACTGGAAGAAGTAAACCAAGTTCCTAGCACTCAGGTCTGAACTGCCTCAGAATCTCTACCTTGGCCTCTAGCATCTCTAGATCTCTCAGAATCTCTGCCTTGAAGACATTCCAAATGTCCTGAGTATACCATAAAGGAGGTGAGAAATCAAGGTAAGTTTAAGTAAGGCTGTATTTCAAAAACAGTTACACTGGTATCTAAGGATTTCACCAGAATAATGTGAATATCAGATATATTTAAAATACAGACTGTATATTCACAGAAGTAAACCTAGATACAAGAAGGCAATGCAAAATAAATCATGACTGTTGCATGACATACATTTGCTACCCCATGTGTAACTTATATTGCATACATTTTTTTAATTATTAAATACTTTTTCAGCAAATAACGAGCCATTTCAACACACAAAAATAAGTACAATACAAAAAATATTTTCCCCTAAGAAAGAAAAGCATAAAATATTCCCACAACTCATGTTCAAATAAAAAGACAAAAGACATGCTTATCCCGTATACACATTTACAAACTACCAGAAACTTGCTGCTAATTTTATCCACAAAAAAGTCATTGTTTCCATCATTTTAATACCTAAAGTACCAGCATTTTAAAGCTCTGAAGGTAATTATTCTCAGAATTATACCACACTCCATTAAACAAAATAATGCATGTGTTAGAAGGCTGCACTAAACTTGGTTTTAGCAAAACCGTGCCTTTCTTCAAATGCATTCAGTTAGTGTTCAAATGTCATTTCAAAATCAAAGTTATAAAAAAAAAAATCAGATTTTTATGGAAACATTTATTCATTACCAATATGTCAAAACCTTAATGCAGTAATAAAAAAATCTGCATCATTGAGCAATTTCTGCATTGTCACTGACCCCTGTCCTAAAAAGCTGGAATATAAAAAACGTAATTTTAATGCATGCAATAGCTTATGAACCAGTGCTCCTTTGAAACAGTCAATTACACATCAACGGGGGAGTGTCAAAGTGTTAATTACTACTCCTTTTTTCCACAGTGTGTAAATAAAGAGGGTGCTGACATTAACATTCCATCACATTGCTTCATGTGATGAAACAAATTAACTGGGACAGACTGTGGCTTGCTAGGTCTAATGCATCAGCGCACGCGTGCACGCACACACTGTACTTTGCATGTTTTACCTTACCATTCAGGAAAAGTATTTGCTGTTGTAAACTTACTGATCATAAAAAAGATTTATACCAGCTGCTGTTTTTGTTGGAAAACTGTAATCTCTGACCTAGCCTAGGGTAGCAAAGTGTTACAAATTCGCCCCCAAAAGGATTACGTGAAAAGAAGTTAGGAGAAAATAGTCATCTTCCAAACCCCTCTAATGCTTGTCCTACTATAAGAAGCCATAGTTTTTAGATGGTCCATTTCTGAACCAGCAGGACTCTACAAACTCTAATCCACTGTTTAAAAAAAAAAAAAATCCCATTAAAATTCTCTGGCTTCAGTATTTCTGTTGAAACTGAAACAGTTTGTGGGTTCTATTATCTTAAACCATGTAAACAGTCAGAAACATAATGATTTGAAAACTTACCAAGGGAGTCAATGAAGTCTTTGTTGTTCTGATAAAACTTGACATAGGATGCTAGTTTCGCACTTACAAAAATTGTCAAAAGCTAGAAAACAAGCATATGAACAGTTTAAACATTTTGTTTCCCTTCTTGAGGGCTGCACAGATAGATATATAAACACCACTTTACTATTAAACTGAAAAACAAATGCAAAAAGAAAGCTAAAATTCTGGCTGCTGCCACCAGCCAAGGGCAACCCATGCTGTGCTTTCTTTTCTCAGACCTGAAAGGTAGTTTTGCCACAAGAACTTGTGAAAGGACAGGATTTGTAACTCTGACGCTTCTAAAGGGGAATGTTCTATTATCCACACTACGTTTTCCATGTAACATTTAAAAAAAATTTTTAAAGCGAAAAAAAAAGTACATTGCAGATTGCCAACAGACAACTACTTTAATGAATATCCAAAGAAACCAGTAAAGGAGGCACTCAATAGGTATCAAACCAACTTGCTAAAATCAAAGTTACTTACATCGTGAATAAGTTCTCCTTCCAAAAATTTGACTGGTTTTAAGGCAAGAAGATGATCAAAGAGAAAGGTATTTGGATCCTTCAATGCTCGCACAATGCATCTAGTTAGAAAAGGAGATTTTACTTTGTTTTTTTTACAACAATACACATTTTTATGATTAAATGCAATTCAATTTGTTTTTCTTGATTTTCTAGGAAATATTCTGTGGTTTTCAACTATTCTTAAATATAAGGCGTATCACATTCCTAGGTAACTTTAATCTTCGTTTAACAGAAACAAAACAAAACAAAACAAACAAACAGGAACTGTTAGTACTTTGCCCAATATCACAAATGAAATTTGCCAGGTGGTAAGGCTACAGATCAACCTTCTGTTTCCATCTATGCATTTGTTTCCAGCCAGATCTTCATTCCTTGTGGTATTTTTACTGTTCTCCTAAAACTTCATAGAATTAAGTCGTTTAGGAAGATTAATTATACTTGGAACATGTGACACAAAGCAGAGAAATCTTCAGTACCAAACACTGCAAGACCTATGATTTATCAGTTGCAGCTCCAGACTATAAACACTCCTAAAGTGTTTCTAGAACTCTAGATGAAAGCTTTTGGTCGGCAGCACATTAGAAGGTTGTCAGTGCTACACTAGCACCAACGGCCTAGACCATGACCCTACCACATAACATGCATCCAGAAGAACCTAGTCTGCACAGAGGCAGCGCTGTAGCAAACCCAGAGTACACACGTTCTTTCAGAGGTAAAAAGGCCTCAGTGGTAGCCATTCAAGTTTCCATTTACTTATGGAGACGCTCTAATTTTCAAAATGAGTCATTTCATCTTCCTGCTGCTCAAGTGTAAGCTATTACACACCCAGAATATCTACATGACTTATTAAATATCTAATTCCTAAGAGTAATAACGACAGACAGAACATGAAAATAAGCTTTTACACATTTTGTCCTGTGGGGAAAGTAAATTAAGAATCATCTTCACTCCCAGCATGTCCACCAAGTAATTTTATTTCTGTGCAGTTCACATCCTTAGTCCTCGCTCATAGCAAAGAGCAAGAATTTATTTTCAATAGAAAGTGCCATTTGAAAAAAAGTATTTAAGTTAGATAATCAAATAATCAGTGAGGAATTGACATCTTTTCAGATTTTTTTAAACTTTTGATAACAGAGTTGATGTAAACAACCTTCTTAGCAAGGCTGCTCTTTCTCAGCGGTGAGCACAAGTATGCCTGCACACTTTTGCAGTGGAGTAAACCTGACAGCCTGGAAACAAGCTAACCTACCGCAGGCTGCACAGATAAACTCCTTATCAAGTCAGCTATGCTATAGAAAAAGGGCCATGGGAGGGCCCTTGCCTGCCAGGACATGCAATATTCTTTAATAGTAAGGCAATCAACGTAATTCAGCAATTTAGAAAAAGCCACGTAAGGGAACTAGGAAGTCAGTACTACCTGTGAGCATCAACTCTAGCCTGGGAAGCGTTGTCCTCTGTGTAACTCCCCAATAGCTCCACCATTACTTTTGCTGCAGTGTCGCTATGAAAGAAAAACAAAGTTAACTCAGGATTGCTGGGGAAAAAAAAGTTCAAACAAGACACTCAAATATTTGATTAATTCCATTAAGATGTTACAGGTCAAATTAAGTTACACTTGAAAAGATGTAGATGATCCATTTTAATTCTAGTGGAGAGAACAAATTAACTAGATGTATTCTTTCAATTCTTGTTCTACAAAATGTTTATCTTCACCCTTCATTTCATTCTCTTAAATTGATAAATTACCTGCTGGTTATGGAAAAAGCTCTCTGAGCTAGGAACAGCTTTATATGGTTCACTAGAATGCTCTTCTCATGCACATCTGGATTTAATCATTGCAGAATAAGTAGCACTGCAAAGTTTATTTCAGATGTAAAATGGCATATCTTAAAGAATATTTATGGTCAGAAAAGTGACTGTGTAAAAGCTCCCTTTTCTTCGTTCACAGATTCTCTCCAAGTATTCAGAGCGAGAGCTGCTCATTTCATTGATGAAGTTACACAGCCAGCAATTAGATTGTCTTAGACTGCTGCAAAGGAAGCAGCTTCCAACACTGGTTTGACAGACAGCTTTTAGAAAAAGCATTCATTTGAAGAAAACTGAGTAAATCCACAGTCTTGTCTGCCCTGATGATTTCTTTAAATAGCTCCTTGACATTGCTGCAAACCAGCTCCAAGACAGATACTGTAATTTTAACTGACTTAGATTTATTTTCAAGCAGTGGTTCTCACCACTATTGAGAACGCTAACTTCTCATGCTTTTTCACAAAATTTTCAGCAAAAAACACATGCAGTGAATATAGACAGACTGGCAAGTGTTCTGCTGCTTTTCTGCACATATACTTGGGGTCCCCTTTAGACAGAAATACTTTCTCAGTAAGGCTGGATATCACTCTGTGAGTTATAATGTAAAGCTGAACTCTTCCCTGAAAGTAACTGAACTCCAGATAAAGCAACCTTGCCTATACAAGCTACAGTGAAGAAAATTAACTGTACTCCAGCCAAAACCTGTACACAAGTGTGGCCTGATAGACTTATACAATTTTCCATGCTGATATGGGTTTATCCTATGTAGCAGCACAAGCTAGAATGGTTTTTATAGTCCAAAGACTACGTTCACATGGATATTAATTTTACAACTCTCAATATTACTATTTGGCGATTTCTCTACAGGGTGAGGTTTTGTGCTCCTAGAAAATTTGGCAGATATCATTTATGTGCAGTGCAAAGCATGGGAAACAAACAGTATCGTATATAATCTGGATGTCCACTGAGTAAAAAGACAGTTTGTACCAAAGGCAGAGAAGTTTTACAGGTGCCAACCATTATTCCCAAATGGTTTTGAACAGAAACTTTGACCAAAATATTTAAGGTTCTGCCATTAAAGAGGTTGGCCTATGCTTCGTTGCAGCAACTGATACTGATGTGTAGAACTGATAGCTTTGTATCAGTGAAATTGAACACAGACAGTTTTACACATGCAAGAAATATTTGCATGTGTGTCAGTCTACAACAGTCTGATTTCTCCACTAGTGAAGCCTTATCAATGCTCAATAATTAGCGAAGACAAAGAACCATTTTAATATAGGACTTGCACTATAGAGGGATTCAAACAAAGAGGCTCAGCTGATGTTCTATTCAACCTAACAATATAAGTCCCCACATTTAATATAAATTTTCTATTTTTGTATTTATATACTTCAAACTATGTTAGATTTCTGGAACATTCCTCCTCTTCTCCCTCCCTTGGTAGCAAAAGTTAAAACTCTGTTTTTCACTCACTTCAAATGAAATCTGCAATTCCTCCCTCCCTTTTTTGAAGGGGGAGAAGCAGCATATTGTATTTCTAGGAAATATCAGAATGCTACAAGACAATCACTCCCAAACTTCCTGTGCTAGAGCCTTGTAAGCCTCAGCAAATACACCAGAATTCTTCTATTCCTTTTATTATTTCATCTTACTCTATTCAGTGTCAGACTAGTAATATAAATTAGGGTGTTTAAGGCAGTGATACAGACCATCATTTCACCAAAGCTCATTGCTAAGCATGGATTTCACTTAAGATTTACGTGTGAACGCTTTTCTAGCAAGACAGCTAAATAACCAGACTTGCCAGACCTGTCTGAATGTAAACTTGGACAAGACTCACCCCAGTCTGAATCCTGCCAGGTCAATGGCAGGAAAACTGCAAAACTTCACTTGCACCTGGAAAACAGGTTGCGTTACCTTGCAGTTTCATACCAACACAGCTAGGAAAATGCTGCATATTAAAGCTGAGGCACAAAACTATTACAGAACCTTTATGACAAGGATCGTAAGTAGCAGCGAAAGTAACTAATCTCCTGCAAAGTTCAGCTACCAAATACAGATCTCAGAAACAAGCCACTGCAGCCATCTGTTCTCCAGCCACCACCACCAATTTTTCTTCAGTTGATCATGGGAAAGATAAGAATCCTTCTTCAAAGAGATCAAGATGATTTTGATCATCACTAAGAAGAAATTTCAACCAGAAAGTGACTGGAAAAGATTTAATAAAACAAGCTTTCACTTATCACTGCAGGAAAAGGAACAACGAACTTAACATCTGTGTATCTACTTTTCACAAGCTGTTCACTTCTGAGCTATCCACTGGAGAAAGTCTATTAGGCCTGGAAAGCCATCTTTTCTGCCACATAAAACAAACCAAAAAACCCAATCCCATTGCTTTCAACAATGTGGGTTTTTTCCTTTATTATAAATCAACGTGGTAACTGAGGTAGGATTTTTATTGCTTATTTTTCAGTTCCCCCTTATCTTCCCAAACTGCTAGGTAGAGCAACATTCCTGCGTGCGAAAGCTGGAATGCTGCTGTGAGTTTCCCATACTACGGCAAATACTGCCCACTGATCCAGGAGAATGAACCAGGTCAAAGGTGCTAGGGTCACTTCTTGTTTTCTTTCCTGGAGAGAAATATAAGTGCTCTGAAAAACTGCTCAGTTCAGTGCAAAGCTCACTGCAACAGATGGTAAGGACACTGAGTGCAGGAGTAATATATTACAGAGTTAGTGAAAGTTTTTAAATGCCTAATTTAAAAAATGTCACCTATTATTGGTGAGCAGTGTTGTGTTTTTATTAATGAAATCTGGCAGTTAACTACAAAGTAACTTTGGTAGCAAGGTTACTAGTAGCACTGAAAACAAAAATTACGAGTTTAATCCACAGATTTGATAACAAGACTACCTAAAAATAGTTAGCTATTAAGTATGGAAATTAAACTAGTTAAAACCTCTCAGTAAACCAAGCGTTTAGAGTACGAGCATTACGGAATACCAGCATATTTCTAAAATAAACTAAGTGCTATGCCACATACAAGATCTGATTGATATTTTTGAAATCTCATAAAATACTATCAGTACAAAAGCATTTTAATGTTAGCGACAGGAAATCGCAGTAACATAACTCACAGGGTAACTACTCCATTAATCATCCCTAAATGGAGGTGAGGTAAAAGCGATCCGGCTATGCTGACACAGCATTTCCAGGCTACAATTTCACCAGGCCCAAATAAGCTAACTCTCCTGCCAGAAGAAACTTTCCTCCTACTACGACAGCTCCACACATGCCTTTTTTTTCAGCAAGTCACCTCCCTAGTGCAATCCACGTACAGTTGCACACACGCACTGGTTCCAGTACATGGAGGGACAGGACAGGAACAGGTCTGCAGCAATACAACACTATGCAAGCATAGGAAAAGCTGCTTCCCCCCCCAAATTACAGTGAGGTCAATTTAGATAGGCTGAAACAGCTGTGGAACTACATGCTGAAACCACTTCTAAGTACCAGCCCATCTCAACAGCCCTGGCCAACGCACTCGATACACTATATCAGGTACTTGAGATAAACTGATGACAGCTCTCGGTTAAGACTTACGCTAATTAACAGGCTCAGTACGCACAGCATTATTTTGCATGCCAGAAGACACTGGTCTGCCAAGTTTGTTAGATCAAAGATACCTCTTAGGATCCAGGAAAATGATTTAAAATGGTCGAGCAGGTATTCTGCGGACATTAATTTTGATGACTAGTGGAAAGCTTTGTCCTAAAGGTAATGTTTATACAGAAGACCGATCCTGCTAACTGTGATTGATAAGCCTCCCAACATCATTAAGAGATAGCACTACCATGCACTAAAATGTCAAAAGTGCAATTAAATAATAAACTTGGCACAACATTACAATGCTTGAAGATTAGTATTTATAGAAAGGAATAGTTTTATTTTGGGAGTCTATGGTTTGTAGCTAATTCACTACTAACTTCAAAAACTGGTTTAATGCAACAATGCTTATAAAAACAGAAAAAAAGAGGGTACCTTAGGACTGAATTATCAGTACAGGTTCATTTTAAAATGCCACGAAAAACACTTTTACTAAAAATCACTTGCAATAGATTGATTTAAGATGCAGTTATTACTTGTTTTTTATACCTCTTTTTGCAGTCTACTAGGACGTCATACAGCAGTCTCAGAAGAGTATGCTTTTTCTCTGTGCTGAGATTCCAGTCAGAAATCCATTTTCGGACCTAAGGAGAATACAAGTGAAAAGGAAGCATTGGAAAAAAGGTAACAACAGACTGCAAATACTCCTAATTTACTCTCAAGCAGAAAAGGATTCAAGAGATCTTTCACAGAGATTTCTCTTGTGGGTCCTCTGTCTCTCAGGCTCCCCATGCAGCGCCTGGAAGCTTTCCCATGACAAGGCCAGATGCCTGTGCTCTCCGTGTGATTCCAATACATTCTGATTCCAGAGGAAGGGACAAGAACTTGTTGCCCCAATTCCTGATCAAAGCTTCTCACTTTCATTACAAGAATCGGACACATCTAACTATGCTCAGCATCAGAGATGGAAAATAAACAGCACCTTGATTTAGATTCTGGACACAGACCTTTAAAAGGTAAGAAGTCACGTTCTACATTTCTTATTTCAGTAGTGTCTAGCAATTTACAGCAGGGAAAAATGGCCTGTATCAACTCTGACTAATACTTAGTGAGATGCAACACTGTTAATACAATGGCTGTATCTTGATGCACCACCATAATTAATTACCTGATCTAGTTCAGTTGGAATGTACTGGATGGCACCGCACGAGGAGGCCACTTTAAGAAGGCTGCAGTATACCGTGTATCTCACGGGAGTGTTCTTATCCATGCCATGGAAGAGATTGCTCAGTCTAAACCGCAAACAAACAAACAATTGAGTTTAAAAGGTTTAGAGAATCTTCACTGGAGCGCAGAGCAAGTTTCTGTCCAGATGCGTGGTAGCACACACAAAGCACCTGGCAACACCTTAAGTCCATGAAGAATTGTAACAGCATTCAGTTTTATAACAGGTTGCGGCAGAGAAGCCAAAAATTCTGTGCTTCCTGCAACAGACACCCCACACTTTCATTTCCAGAGACACACGAAACAATCCATTCTCTTTAGAGGAAGGATTACTTTGCAAGACACCATTATCTCAGCTTCTCTGTGGAATACTTACAGCTGCAGTCTGAGAGATGGGCGCTCTCCTTCCCGAAATTTTACTAGTTTCTCACACAGGCTTTCAATCAATGCTTCCTGTTTGTCAGGTTCCAGGATAAGAAGCAAAGAAACTACACTGTTCATTACGCTCTCAACATCTGCACAAAACAAAATACACAGCTGTTTAAAATTGCCAGCAGCAACCATCATCAATAGCTATTTTGTGCTGTAGAGTTCCTTCTGCTGGGAACGCTTATTTAGCATTGGCATGAACTGTAAGGGATAAGATGCCAACATAACCAATGTGGATATTCATCAGAATGCTCAAGAGATTTGGTTCAAGAGATCAAGAGATGTGGTCTCTTATTAACACGTCTCAATTTAAAACAAGAATTTACACTGCCAGGTAAAAACAGAATTTGGCATTTGGCATCTGACTTGCTTCAAATTCTCTGTTCACCCAGAAGAGAAGGCAGGGGAGCTTCAGGTTTTGGCCTTTAAAAAAAGCAGAGGGTTTCCCCTGCACATCTAGAAAACTGTTTTAAAGCAAGGATCCTAACCTATTGCTCAGTGCAAGGGAAACCCAAACCACAGGAAAAGTGCTCAGAAGAACAAAGCACATGCAGAGGCCTCTGTGGCCTGTTTCAAGTACAGCATTACATGCTGCACAAATAGAGGTATTCTGCTCACAGCCTGCCCAGGTATCAGTTACAGAAAGTGTAACAACAAAAAAATTCAACGCACATGGCAAATATGTATTTCTCTTAATGACACCTGAACATCAGACAGCACTGCGATAAGGTTCCCCAGTATTTCATACTCATTTGCCTACAGTTAAGAGGCAAAATGAAAGATAATTGTATGTATTCCTCAGATAAACCCTACATTCTTTCAAACACTTATTATCAATAATCAGCAATCATTTTTACAGGTAGAAGTTCTAAATGGAACTTTGTAACAGCACAGAAAGATCATTTTGGGCTACTGCAGTATCAGTGTCACTAACCCATAGCAGTGTGGATTCTAAGGATTTATATCCTAGCTCAAAACCAGTACTGACTGCTGAGAGACCCCAGTGTTTCCAGACAATATTAACCAACTAATGCTTAGGCCTTAGTACTTCTAGTTACAGGCGTCTACAGTCTTGGTTTTTATTGCTATATTTGCCACACAGCACCACAGCCATTAAAGCAAGACCCGCGGCGGTTATCAGGGGAGCACACCTTTGTCGTCCTCCTTCAGGCACACGTCGCAAGCCTCGATGATCTGCGCCAGGTCGACGTGGAGCCCGCCTTCGTTGTTCTCCTCGGAGATCTCGGCGCCCTTGCCCTTCAGGTAGGCGCGCAGCTCGGCGGCCTGCCACAAACACACACACACAGAGCGCTGGCTGCGAGCAGGCCCAGCCCCTCACAGCCCCTCACACCGCCCCTCCGCCGCACCGGGCGCTCGGGGACGGAGCCGGCGCGGCCCCCCCGGCGATCCCCAGCTCCCCCCGGTGATCCCCGGCCCTCCCCCGGCCGCACCTGGTCCTCCTCCGTGATGTCGATGAAGGCGGGCACGCTCATGGCGCCGCTGCTGCTGCTGCCGCCGCCGGCACGGAAGGGAAGGGAAGGGAAAGGAAGGAGCGGGGCCTGCCGGGGCCCCACCGCTTCCGCTTCCCCACACGGCGAGGGAAGGGGAGGGCGGGAGGAGCCGCCGCGCGCCTCCCCTTCCCGCCCGCACCGACCGTTGGGGCTGAGGGGATGCGTGAGGGGCTCCGCTCAGCGTCCCCCTGACGGAGCGGGGCTGCCCTGCTGCTACCCACCCCTGTGTCTCCAACTCGCTGGCATGCGCCTAGTGTTTAATAGTCATTTAAAAATATAGTCAAACGCTATGCGCCTAGTGTTTAATGGTCATTTAAAAAAGCCCTTAGTCGCAACTGCCTGCCTTAAAACATTTCCAAAGACTTATGAACTAAGCTGGACAATTCCTACTGCAAAAGGTTCACAGGTGGCCTCTCGTTGCTACGTAAGAGTCCTGCTAAAAAGTACTCACGGAGATTTTCATTACTCTAAAAAACATTGAATCGTTCAGGATTCAGATAGCCTCATATTGCTACGTAACGGTACTGCTAAAAAGTAATTACGGAGCTTTTCATTGCTCTAAAAACCATTGAACCACTGAAACGGTCCTTCAGAGAAATAGCACCTGACAACCAGGAATGGAGTGCTGAAGCACCAGGAAAAAAGCTCTGAACTGATATCTCCGTTAAAGCCGGGGTTGCCGGCCAAACACGGGTGCTGTGTTTGGCGTTGTTTGCACTAGAACGTGTGAACCGCCTTCCTGAGACAGCGTTTCGTAAAGCCTGGTCCCCGATGTAAAATAACCAGATGAGATATAGTGCGCCGGGGCTGGAGGTGGTGTTTTCTGCTTGAAGAGTTTAAATAAATAATCTGCAGTATGCAAAAAGTTAGGTGGTTATTGGTCATACCACTGTGTGCTAAGGCCATTTGGCAAAGAGGGACTTGGCTGTTAGTGAAACACTCGTCTAGCCCCAACTTTACAAATTAGATTTTAGCAATAAATAAGGAAACACGATTAAAAAGGGACTTTAGCATTGATATTTGATATTCTCAATGGTGTGTATTCAGAAATCTTTTATGCAAACTTGGGAGGCTCTTTGAGTATTGATGGCAACCTTGGAGTTTATACAGAGTTTCATAACCTTTGTGCCAATATGTTGAAAGGTGACTAGGAACAGCCAGCAATTGACAATGAACTCAAAGAATTTATAGACTAAAGGAGAACTCTTTAGAAAATGCTTAAAAATAACATGTCCTATATTTGTTGTCATGGAAATTCCTTATGAATTTTTTTTCTTCTTCAGTAAAACAAAGTTTTATGAATTCGGCTTCACTGGCTGGGAAGTGGAAGTTCCATCCCTTCTACAAAAAGCTGAACAGAAAAAAAAAATCTGTCATGGAATTACTGGGCAATTTGCAGCAAAGTCACAATCCAAAGTTTGAGGGAATGTTGTGGGATTTCAGCACAGCCTTTATGGCTTTTGGCTCTGTACTCAGAGTTCTACACATTTGGATCATAGCTAACGTGCATAAGGTGATTCTATTCAAAACCCTTTTTTATTCTACCCCACCAAACATTTCAGGAAATACTTCTAATACAACTTTTATATAAAGCACATAGAAGTTGTTAAAAACACTACCAGTTTCAACCTTTTATTAAAGGCTAACTAGTAGTTAATTATTAGTCGCATCGCCTTATTACTGCTATATCCAGTATATCTTGCAGAAATAAAGCCATCTTAAAAACTTACCTAAATTCCCTAAGTTAATAAGACTGCTGAGTACAATCTCATCCCCCTCTTTTCCCGCCTACAAATATGACCAAATAACACCTGGAGTCAGTTTCCCGAAAAGCAGGGCAGCTCTAGCACCTGCTTCTGTGTTTCCACAGCACTGAGCCCATTCCGCCTGTTAAGGGCCCACATTGCCTTTAATAGCGTTCAGGAATCACATTGGTTTGGCTCATCTACAAGCTTGTGTTACTTTTAAATAATACAAGATTAATTTTTCTTAAATTTTCTACCATGTAAGTCCTGGCAAACAAATTTACTCTAGTTGAGGAAGTATTTCTGATGTAATAACTCTACTTTAACCGATGAGGTGTCTTTGCTAAAGCTGTTTTTAATGCCAATTGGTAGTGTTACAATTCTTTCGTAATATGTAGATCAGCAGTAATACCGCTGATTATCTACAACGTATATCTGAAAGTTATTCATACACGTCTCTCCCTTGTGTGCCTAATCTGCGGTGGGATTTGATTTTCAGTGTTTAAGTATTTTTAAAGTGCAGGTGACTCTCATCGAGTGCTGCCTAACAGAGCCCTGTGAGAACAAAGGTAACCTGGCATCTAGTGCACTGGGGAACGGGGGTGCCCCAGCCCTTCGGGAGATTCAGGTGCTGACGTATGTGTCTAGTGCCAGTTTATGTTTTAGGACATCACACGTGGCTACACACGCTGTCTGAGATTCCTCTGTAGAAGTCTCAGATGCCCTAGAGTATAGAAATGGCTCAAGTCACATCAGGAACTGACTCCCAACCTTAATGTCTTTTTTTTTTTTTTCTTTTTCTTTTTTTCTTAAGGTAGTGCACCCAGATGGAGGTTTGCCGCGTATTATTCTAAATATACAAACATAAAATAACCATTGATCACACGGAGTAGACAGGATATGCCTCTAAAGAGCTCTGCTGAAATATCCACATATGGTATGTTGCATGATACTTTATTTGTCCCAGAAGAATTAAGATGATAGATGATAGCTGGAGTTTGAACTTGTGCATCAGGAAGTCCACTTTGAATATAAAAGGGGCAGTATGCGTTTTGTGAAACTACCGATGTAAAGAGGATGTGGTAGAAGAATGGGTTTCAGTTTTATTGGAATAATGACATCTCTGTGGGAATGAGGCAATTGTTTATAATGCCATTTGCAGGCCGGGAAGGCAGTGCAGAAACCGGCCGGGGATGGGGATAAGGCTCTGCCTGGGGAGCCAGAGGCTGCCCGGGCTGCAGCAGGAGCGCGGAGCCTGGGGCAGTGCCCTGCAGCCCCTCGGGGCAGGGGGAGCGCAAGCGTGGGCGCAAGCGTGCCCGGTGCGTGCACGGGCAGGGAAGGAAGCATCCCGCTAGGTCTCGGCTGCTGAAGGCAGGAGATGAGTTTTGACCGGCACTGGCTGTAAACCGGGTGGGTTTTGTTTCGGTTCCGTAGCCAGGCCAGAGAGATGGAGTCTGAAGAAGCAGTATTCTGTCCTGCCTGCCTCGAATGTAAAAGCAATATTTCTGAAGGCAATAAGTCTTTGAAAGCAACAGACAGCTTTTGAAGAAGGAAGGTTTTAGGGCTGACTCTAGAAACTGAGGAACCCTCATTTCTTAAAAGCATTAATGAAAGGGATCTTCTTCAATATAGAAAAGAAGCACTGATCCTATAATGGCTTATTTTCCCTCTACAGTTTTTTTTCTTTTTTTTCTTTTTTAACAGTTCTGTATCTAAACTGAACTGATGAGGAGATAAATGCTGAGTTGATCGTTTGGAAAACTAGGTAAGGATAACTGCCTTTTGTGGAAAGTGGCCCGTGACACAACTGTAGACACCTTTCACTCCTGGCATGCAGTATGTTTTGTGCTGAGTGCCCTCTTGAGGTCTTCAGCACACAGTGACCTGGGTGAGTCCCGGGTGTCGCAACTGTACCTGGGCTGTTCATGAGCCCCTCCTTTAAAGGCTTTTCCTCCTTGTGCTTATTTTTTTTTTCCTTCTCCTTTGGGAGAGGCGTTCTAACCAACCTAGAGTGTGGGAACGCAGTTAGCATAGCTGTTACTCAAAGTCAGAAATACGGACACTTGGTTACCCAGAAAAGTCAAAAAGGTAAAAATAAAAAATCAGAACTTCATCCAAAATCCCAGTTAGCCAGACCGAAGCTGTTTTATGTTCAGGAACTTTGATTAACTTTATTGATATATAGAAATGTGATTCCTACTTATGTATGTGTTTTGTTATTTATTTATTTATTTATTTATTTATTTTCCCCTAGTTCTGTCTGGGACTTAAGAGAAAGTGCTGCAATACCCTTTGAGTATCTTCCTGCAAGATGTGTCAGAAATCTCAGTGAAAGCCTGTTGTCCTTATTCTTCCCAACCAAGTTCTGTAATCGGAGGAATTCTGGATAGCCTCAGTAAGTGTAGTAACTTTTGGTGCTTCTCTGGTTTTCTTATAATGTTTGTAAACTGTGCGTGCCTGTCCACTTATTTAAAATCCACCTAACTATATGAGTTTGAAACAAAACATAACAAAACAAAATACAGTTGTCCTGACCAGCATGCTATCTGCATTGAAAGTATTTGTTAAATATCCTGAATTTAATAGACAAAGTTCAATATTGTGTTGCTATTAATAATATTATGTTCTGACATGGAGCATTTTGCATTTGAAAAGCTGTTAGAAATATACTGTGTTTGGACCCTAGATGCACTTATTTTGCTGCTGGTGTAGCAGGTGTTTTTCTTAACCTTTTTTTTTTTTTTTTAAAGGAGAAATCCTAAGTTTAGAGGAAATGAGTACTCGATTATTTAAATTTCCTGAGATTAGAGGAAGAACACTTTGCCAAACAATGCCTCTTCACTTCAAAACCTCTCCCCATAAATTATGCTAGGAGATCTTATTAAAAGTCTGTAAAAATTTCCTATTAAAAATGGTTGATTGCAGTCCAGACCATCACAGCTTTTGTGCTTTCAGTGAAATACCACAGCTGTCGCAAAGAAATATATTGTGAGACAAAAGGTTTTGTTTCCTTAGTCATAAATTATTTTTGTGATATCCGAAGTAAGATAAAACTTTCACTTATGTTTGAGTGAAGGAAGATTCCAGTGATAACTTGTTCAAAAATCTATAAAAAGAATATAAGAATGTAGATCTAGATAGCAAATTAGAATCAGACTTCCTTTTTGTTTAAGCAAAGCAATTATTTCTGAAGTCAGTGAAGATTATAACCAGGGATAATAGCATAACTTTGCAAAGCTCAGTGCCTTTATCTCAGAAGAACCTGGAGTTTAAGCTTTTGACTCTGACCTTCATGAGCTATAGAACTATACAATAGAAAACCATAGTGTTGGCTAGTTCTTAAATGAAAGTTAAACAACAATAAGTAGTCTGCTTACTAATTGTACCTGCAAACAAATATAGGCTTTTTTCTTTTTATTTTTTTAGAGTTTTAGAAAGTATTAAATTGGCTTTGACCGTGTCTGGTTTTCTATTGACAAATTAGTTTTCTGCTAAGGAATTGTACAGAAACATCAGTCTTTTAGAGGAAGAAGGGCTGCATGTACACTGACTGAATGCACCGAGTATTTGCTGACAGCACTGTATTCTACTTTTGCTCACCCAATCAAATACACTTCATGTATGTATCGAAAACACAAAAGCACCATATACGTACTAAAGATTATTTTCCAAAATCAGTGGCCAGTAATTTTAAATGAAAGATAATTAGGATAACCACCAATTGCTCATACATCATTGCTTCATGTATAAAGGTCAAATTTCTCAGCCTCTTACCCTGTTCGTTTTAGTTAGAGATTACTGAATAAAGACAGACAGTGCAGGTGCTTGAGCTCATTTTGAGAGTCTCTTTGGTTTGTATATGGGAAGAATCAATGTGCTTTTCCTAATTGTCAACAGTAGTAATAGCTAAACCAATTTTCCCCCTTGCCATCACAAAAGTTTACTGGATTTTTTTATATATGTTTAAATCAGCAGTGTACAAACAAACAAACAAACAAACAAAAAAAAAACCACCAAGGTGGTCTTCTGCTGTGTAATTAAAACAATTTCAGTATGCAGCCTTGATATGCTATAATGATCCTTTAATAAGAATCATTACTATAGCCCCCTGTTTTTTTTCCTTCTGCATTACTTTTCTTATAAATTAAAATTCACCTTTGTAGTGCTCTTGTAAGGCAACATGTGCTATGCATTCTCCAGTTCTAACCGTTGCTCAGACTGAAAGAACTGTGATGATAACCATCTTCAGCATAAAGTCTAAAGTAAAATAATTAATCTTTGGGAATGATTTCCCTTGTGAGGATGAAGATTCGTATTTCAAGTGCCCCATACCTGGGGCAGGGACAAGGTTAGTCAGGTGTTCATGTTGGTGAGATCCAGGCATTGATGCACACCAGTGTAGATGAGTTGCCTTAGTCACGCAGTTAGGTACTGCTCCAGGCAATGCTGAGGGGTGATGTGGGGGCATTTATCAGCGGTGGGGAGACTACTTCTGTAGTCCTCTGTACTCTGTTAGGATCTAACTCTGCGTTCTCTCTCATGCTGAACAGTCTTTTACAAGTAATCCCACTGCTGTCAGTGGGACTTTTGTGTAATAAAATGCTGTCTGACAAGAATATGGATATGAGAATCTGGCCATGCTTTTACTAATTCCATTTTAATGAATACTTAAATGGAGTTGTTATTAAAAAGTTTATTTCCTAATATTCAATAAATCAAAACTATAAAATCAGTTTGCCAGTGGTTGCCACTCTAGTCAAAGCCAGTTTCTCTTGTACTGAAAAGAATAGTGCGTACTGTCTCCATTCAGGAGGGATTGGTTGTAATACTTTTATCTGCTTCATAAGATTTATTTCTAATAATGAAGAGTAAAGAAAAGTAGGGGGGTTTCAAACATATATTATTTGTATTACAGCACCATATATCCTTGAGATATTTCACAAAGATAGAATTTGCTTAACCTCAGAAGCTTATTCAATGAATGAGCAAGTTCAAAACATAATGATAATAAAACATTATTCATGTCTTTGACCATATCAATTTTGTTTTATAATATGGAGCATTGGACACTATATGATAATGCTGAGATACATATTAAAGCCTGTTAAGATTGTGTACGCTAATCTAATGAAAGAGAATTAGAGCAGTGATGTAGTTTGCTACTGAGGAAACATCCTGGAAAAAGTCCCCACCGTGCTGAACCAATGTTGGACTCTCTGTATGAAAAATGATTTGGGGTTGAGGTGATTTTTTCCTTCATATCGAAGAGTATTGATCTGCGTAATTTCTGTGGTGAAACACACACTGAAGAGTAGGAAGTATGCCTACAAGGCTATTTTAACTGTTGCACACTCACAAAATATAAGAAGCAGTGGAGGGACGGAAAAAAAGGAACGGAATTTATTTAAGTAAAACATGAAGCTACTACTATACTGAAAGTCCAACAGAAAATTTCTTGTGAAGTATTATTTCCTTGGGATTTGCTAAATCTTTGAAATCCATATTTCACAAAGGTGTGGGGAGTGTTCTGTTCCCTCGAGCTATTCTTCTAGACAACAGGCAAGCTCCCTGATTTCATACCTTTACATGTGCCAGGATTCCAGATTTTGTAGCTTTGGTGCAGTCCACCAGACACCCTGATGTAGGTCTAAGGATGCCAACTCCTCATTGCTCTGCAGCAGTCTACCAGGCTCTTTATATTAATTATGTATTTTTCTGCAACCATAAATATTATTCGTAAAAGGGATACTGAAATAAAGATAATGACTTTTCAGTAATAGGTCCTCCAATGTCAGCCATTCTGTGTTTAAACTGTTAAATTTTCAACAGAATTAAGGACCTACACAGTATATTCTACCTCCTGCAGACTTTAGTTGTTAAAAGTAAATAAATCACTTAAACAGGGTCATGAGCAACAAAGGCCAACATGGGTTCAAAGTTTACAGGTCTCTGCATTTATCAGGTAGAAATATGCTACATTTCACTATTTCATAAAATATCCTTTTATGAAAAAGCCATCGATCTTTGTATGTCCTACTAAAACTGATTTTTCAAATGAAAGAAATGAATGATGACACCAAATCAAGAAATTGTTTATGAGTTTATATTTTTGCAAGACCACCATGACTTTCACATACGTTTTCAATTTTGGTAAGGATGTGATTATCATGTGGATATGTTTTACTCCCACCATCTGTACTAAGGGATCTGTCAGGACTGTGTACCCTCTCGGCGGCAGATCAGGATCTGTTCAGATTATTTTATTAATCTATAGTGGCTTTTAGCCAGTGATAGTTATCATTTCTGTATGTTTTATAGAGAATTTCTGTTTTTAATATATATGTACATAAAATCAGATATATAATACGTAAGTTTAATAATATGTACA
Organism: Aythya ferina; assembly: GCF_964211825.1. NCBI lineage: Eukaryota > Metazoa > Chordata > Aves > Anseriformes > Anatidae > Aythya > Aythya ferina. Next base: position 7,309,533 of record NC_140301.1, read on the forward strand.
TTTAAATCTTTTCAAAGATTTCTACAGAATGTTTTCTATGTGATTTCTGTCCTGCATTTACTCTACAAAACTTCACCTTCAGTAGAGATTTTCTGTTTGTTTTCTGCTTTTTCATTACCGTTGCCACATTTCCTACAGGAATCACCAAATTCTTTGACCAACTGAACATTTTTGATGCTTAAAAACAGTTTTGGGTATTCATGCTTCAGGTATTGTAGAACTAGAATGCAGTGTTTTGGGGCAAGAGTAATTTAAGAAATGACTATATTACCCACCTAGAAATGGCATCTAACACAACAACCAGCATGCTGCACTGTAATGAGCAAAAGCGATTTCTGTTCTGGTAAATGGTGTGGTCTCTCTTTGTGCCTTCAGGAATCAAATGAGCTTGGCCTTTATAGGTGGCTGATGAAAAAGGACACAAACAAATCCACACCCTTTATTAAGTATCAATCTCAGAAGAAGTGTAATGTATGTGGAAATCAGTTTGAACTTCTAAGAAGGAGCTCGATACTTGGGTTTTTAAGAGGAGCTTTTTGCTCCTTTTGCTATACAGTCTGGCTTTAATAAAAATTGCTGTATCAGCCTGTATATTGGGATAAAAAAGATATTTTTATGATGCTTAGATTGCTTGTTAAGAAATTCACTGTTGTTTCAGCTTATTTAGGAATTATCTTTTTTTAATTGTCTTTGATTCAGATGAAAACACAAAGTTAAATGTTCTCTTCTTCCTTTTAACTGACAAGTTAGACTTTTAGACAAATAATATCTACTATCTAAATATGTATTTATTCCTATCAACCTTCTCTTTTCTCTCTTGGGGAAAAAACATGAAAAGAATGGAGTTTAGTTATAATTTTGGTGAAAAACCTTTTGCCAAGTTGCACAGCGAGTAAGTGTTCAATGTGGAGGTAGCATGATCAGAATGCGAGTCTTGCTGCACTCTGGTTGGCATTACTTTCTTGCAGCTTTTATTGTAATTACAGGGTCTAGCATAATAATTTAAACAGCCTACTCTTGTATGAGCATGCTATGAAATACATCTTATGACACCACCAAAGACTCTGGAAAACCTTACATACAGAGAAAACATAAACATCTTTCAATGGGCTCTTTACATCACAGACCAAACATCTTCCCAAAACAAAATCTATCATGTCCAAGTGGACTGAAAAGTAAACAAAACTTCCTATTCATCTGGTGATGACCTTAGAGAAAACATTGCTGTTAGGGCAGGTTCTGCAATTATTAGGAAGTTCTGGATTATTGTTTTTTTTTAAATATATCTCAAAAGAATGGTACTCATCTCCAATTTGTGGGCTTTTGTTCCATATGCTATTCAAAGCACCCTGAAAAAAAAAGAAAAAATCACAGAACTCTGTAACGACTTACCCAGATGTCACAATAACACCCCCAACTCCACAAACAGTGTCACAAGAGTTCAGTGTGCTTCTCTGAGTACCATACTCTTTGTAGTTCTTGCAACAAAGCGTCAATTGCTGATTAATACATGAAAAACATTCAAAATAGCTGAAAGAATCTCAGGCCATGTGCATGAAGTGGAAAGAGCTCATAACCCTGCTTGAGAACTTTTTCATCACCTAATGAATTCTTCTACCTGAAGCAAAGCAGATCAAGAACGCAGCAGCTTTAGGTGTCAAAAAAGGCAGTTTCCATTCTAAGTGGAATGGAAGCATTATTTTAAAAGTATCTTAGAAGCCTTTCCCTCCCTTTGACCCTTATAAAATCTATGGAAACCTTGTTAAATGTTCAAGATCTGGCAATATTTTTGAAACGGGTAAGATAGTTAAATTCCATTCTGGTGACCATCTACAGTGTAAATAGTGAGTGTAATCTTAAATTTGAAGAGGAAGTCTCTAAAGAAAACTTTATTAATGTGTTCTGTAATTGCATGCAGTTTTGCAAGTCCATTTTTGCAGACACATAAGAATATGTCATATTGTGTCATGGAGTTTGGCATGCTGCAGCTGATCCTGCCTGTTGGGGGATGATTTGGAGGGTGATGGATGGAACTCCAGAACAGGCTGTCAGAACAAGTTGTCCATGGAGAACAGGGGAAAAGGAGTGGAAAGGTTCTTTCTTGTCCCTTCTCAGCCACTGTTTGACATGCCATGAAATGTAAACATAATTTCCTTCTTTAATAGGACATTGAATATTTTTGTAATCTGTCATCACATCAGCGTGACAAGAAATCCTTAGCTGATCCATGGAATCACATCATCTCTAGAGTTTTTTCAATTATAAATTTATTTAAGAATGAAAGATATTCTGTGAAAAGTATTGACAAATATCTGTTCCAAAATGAATGGGAAGCACTTCTTTACATCTTTTAAGATCCTCTTCTAACCCTAGTAAAGGCAAGGGTTCCACCAATGAATTACGTGCTGTTACGCTTTACTTTCATTAGAAGTCAATTATAATACAGACGAAATGCAGAGTACCTGGTTTCTCTGTATCTTTCATTATTTAATGTGCATTTGTGGAATACCCTCTTACACAGCAGTTCTCTAAGCTGCATGGTCCTCATCACAACTGTCTCTCCTCATCAAGGAATCTTTTCATACTTCTAATCGTTTGTCTGTGGCTCTGACCCTCTCTGTGAGAAAAGGCCCCATAAGTTGTCTCAAAGAAAAGGTTTTGAAGGATATATCTCTCTCTGAGGTACCAGAAGTGCAGCATGCTACTATTGTGTAAGTCTCAGAGGAGAGCAGAGTTATCTCTAAAACAGTGCAGCTTTCCATTTCTGAAGAATCCCTCTCACTAGGAATTACACTGCCATTATTATTCTCCCTTGCAATTTAATTCTAAGAATACAGTGATACATGATATGTATTTGTCTTGCTCTGTCCTCAAGGACATACTAATATGCTGCTGGATTAGAAATACTTTCTTTAAAAGTACTCAAGTGATGGAAAACTGTTCTTTTCAGAGTAGCTGCAACTTGAGAACATCTTTTCCTAGGAAAGAGAACTGTTCAGAATCTTAACCATTTAAATGTACTGCTAGTTTTTGCATTTAAACTTCTGTTTTTAAAGTTATGGTATATAATTATATGAGCTACATATTTCAAATAATGTATAATTATGACTTTGTCCTTCTTTTCTGTAGAGCCTGTTTTTGTGATAAATCTCAATTCTTTAAGAGCAGTATCTTGCTTCCATAACTTAAAACTGTGTAGACACTACCCCTCATGGTATCTTTGCCATTTTAAAGTGTATAATATTCTGTTGTCCTTCTTGTCTGAGAAATGCCTTCACAAAACTGTGTGAACTTCATACTGTCAAGAAGTTTGTGCCTTCACATTCACAGCTGGCTGCAAGCTTCTGTTTACTGCCATGTTATGTTAAACCACAGCAAGATCTAAAATTATTGAAAAAGCAGCAGTTTATGCTTATTCCTTCAACCAAATATTTGTATTTGATACCTCTAATCAAACAGTATTTTATAAGCTGTTAATTCTTTAATTAACTTCTCCATGCTCCCTTCTCAGAACATCCTCCTGCATATTTGCAAGAGTGGAAACTGATCAGAACTTAGAACTTTGCAGTGTTTCACATCTCTGCTGGATTTTAAACCATTTCATTTCCAAATCACATGCAAAGAATTCCAAATAGCAAAGTGACCAGCAACCTCAAAATAAACATATAGGCTCTGCTTCTCTAAAGCACTTCTAAAAAGAACATCCAAAAGTTAACATAATTAGGGACCTTGAGGCCTTCTAGTCAAGCTTTAATAAAGCTACACAATGAACCTCAAGGAGTAGAATTGTGAACTTGGACCCCAGAGAAAGACATGCCTCATGTTCAAATACTGAGGATGAGATTCATCTCCTTTGTTTAGTGTAGATGTCTCCATGTGAACTAGTCATAGAAACACAGTCAATGAAGAGAAATGGATACTGCTAGGGTCGACTCATTTGATTTATTTTAATTGTCTAGCTTACCTTTTGCTAAGTGAAGGGGTGGGTTGACTAACATCGAGTGAAGGGTGATGCATTCAACAAAAAATGTGCAGGTTAGTTACTAGTGCTGAATAATACAATACGGACAGTACCACATGCTCTCCTAAAATCCTCTCTCACACTATTCATGAACTTTATGTTCCTCTGATTTCAGCAGATTTGTTTTCTTATTATTGAATAACGTGTTGAAAATTAACATACTATGAAAACACTTCTCAGCTGAAAAATTACAAAGGGACAGTAAGCAGTGCAGAAATATGGGAAGAAGAATCATTGGTACTTTTGCCATGTGGCAGGTTTTATATAAGTGTGTTGCTTAATATGAGATTCAGATCTCACATTTGGATGTTAAAAGTTCGTATTTAAAAAACACAAAATGGCCTTTATATTAAAGGTTTGGTACCTTCAATGTGCATAAATAGCATAGATGTATATTAGTATAGAGAATAAATAAATATTCATAAGTAGTAACTTTACAAGTCCAAATGTGAGCTGTGCCCACATCATTTTTTATTTGTTTGTTTTTATATGAATTGTTTGTCTTCGATCAGTTGTCCCATGTGCAATAAACGCAAAGTGGCAAAGTGAAGAAAAGTATTTCTCACTCTACTGAGAAGTAGGCAACAGTAGAATACTTACGTGTAGCTTTGGCCATTCCTGTTTAAGGAAAGCTTTGCTTACTGGTTGCTGCTGCAGAGCTTGACACTGCAACACCAGGCGCTGGGGAGTGCTACTGGACAGTTGCAGAAGTTCAGTTCCAAGTGCAGTTTCTCTTCTGAATCTCGTATTTATGATACTAACCTGGTGTTCTGGTAAAGGAACATCTCTCACTGGGAAACCACTGGCCAGAGGTAATTTACATTGGAGAGTAGCTTTTGAATGTAAACACCATAGGGAAGGATATTCTTACAAAGTAAGAATTCTGCTCTCGGAGATGCATTTAATGGAAATAGTTGTGGGTTTTGTTTGTTTGTTTGTTTGCTTTTTAGCTCCTGTTAGCATTTGGAATGTGTCAGTTGCCTAGCTTGTTTGGATGGAGTTTTACATTCAGTTCTTCCACTTTTCCAAATCACCAAGAGAACTGTCTGCTTAAGGAATAATTGTATGGCTGTGCATGTTCAGTTATCTGATGGCTTTGAACAAAAGCGGTCAGTTGTGTTGCAGTGTGTGTTAGTTTTGTAAGTGTCATGTGAAGGCTGACAGAGATCACGTTTCTGTGTTTTGCTGCTCAGTCCAGACCGTAGCCTCTAGAGGTAAGGGATCTCTGCAGAACCTCACTGGAGCAGATCACCAAACAGTGCAGGATTTCAAGAGCTGACACACTCTTATTGCAACGATATTCTTGTCATGAAGGTGATGGGCTTTGTATTGTGGTTTCGTGTATCAATGTGGTTTTGTCTAAAAGCCTAGCCCTGTTGGTAAGCTACATGCTTTCCTTTTTTTAGAAAAAGAGGCTTTTCTTTTGTTCTTAGGGATGAGTTGTTTCTAAGCTAAAGGCTTCTGAGTGTATGGATTCATACATGCTATAGTGGAAAAAAAAATATATACATGTCCATCTATGCGGAACAGCTGGAATCCAACACTGGAAACTGGAGAGAGGTTCTGCTGTTACTGGGGACTCTGGATCAGAAAAACTCCTGCAGGAATCACTAAGTATAGCAAAGCATGGCTCAATCACAGAGTAAGCTGGGCCTGTCCAAGCAAGTGACACGTATAACCAGCTACAATCATTGGCCAAAAGCAGATTAGTCCTGCTGTTGGCAAAGGCTGATGACTGGCAGCATCTTGCCTTTTAACGAGGCAGCACCTTGCGGCCCCTTTGATATTCCTACCAGAATAACCCTTGAATTAAATTCATAATTTTCAGCAGACTTCTGATTTTGAAGGCTTTCTCTTTGCTATCTTTAGCCTGGATTTCTAGATGCAATAGCCACTTGTGCCTCCACATTATCCTGACAAGTGGTGCTACTTTAGAGTTACATCTGTGCTACATTCATTGAACAGTGCAGGGGCAGAGCCCATAAGGGCATAAGGGCTGTGTTCTGCATGGGCTGGTCTCCAGACTCTTCAGCAGGAACTTGGGAAGGACACAGTTCATTCACTGGACATAGAACATTATTGGTAACAATGAAACCTCTAGGAAAACATTTTTAAGCAAAGTATGACAACATTTGGAGGGACAAAATTTGGACCCAAGGATTTAGAAGTACTTCAGGATTGATTTCACTTTAAAAAAATGATTTTTTGGGGTGAAGATTTTTTTTTTTTTCTGCACTACGTAGCAAGGTGAAGTTTATAAAACTTGCTTCCCAGTTTTGTGTGTGTGTGTGTGTGTTAAATATATATATGCAGGGTAAAGGTTTTTAGTGGTGCTGCTAAGTATTTTAGGTTGTGCTCTTCAGAAAATAAGACGAGGACTTTTGAAAACTGTTGTTTTTCTTGACTTCACATTCATTAATCTTATTTAGTTTCTGGAAGGGGATATTTTGTGAGCTCCACCAATGGGTAATGTTTTCTTTTCCAAAGTTCATGATTCTTCTGTTCAAATCACTAATTTTCACTGTTACACTCCAGTGGTTTAGTGCTTCTGAGGCCTTGAGGAATGAGTTTAATTAGCAATGCTGAATAAATTCTGAGACATAATTCATCTTTCTTGTCACTGGGATCTAAGTAACAAAAATGTCATTTTAAGATGTACTTAAAAGCCTTGTCATGATGGTATCTTTTGTCTAATTGGGAAAAGATTCACATATAAATTTTGAAAAAAAAAAAAAATTACCTGACTGTCTGCTTTCAATTCAGCTAAAAGATATAGGATGCAGTCACATGTCCTTGAAGTCACTGGTATTTTGTTTTCAAAATATTAAGCTATGAGCAGTACTTGGCACACACATTCCAAATTAAAAGTGCATTAGAACATTTTAGATTAAGTAATCGATTTGGCAAATTTCAAAGCTATCCCAGATTAAATCATATTTAAGTTGACTCTGAAGCCCTTTAGATTTTGAATGGAACATACAGAAATCCACTGCAGAGAAAATGTCATTTTCCAGTAATCTTAATCATTGCAGCACAACAGTCCACGTTTTGTCATGTCCTTTTCTCTGAACCTAGAGGAAGTATGTTTCTAAGACCTGTGAAGGAAAAATAGGGAATACAGAAAGTGAAAGAAGGAGCGAACTCAGGAATTTAAACGTAAAACATGCCCCAGTAGGCACTACTAGCAGTACAGAGAGCAATAGCATTTTGCCACGGTGTATCACATTCATTGCTGAAGGTTCAGAGCATTTTACAAGCATCATTAATGGATGACAGTTCTGTCCCGTGACAGCTGAGGGAAGAATTAAAGGTAGTTTTCATAAATTTACAAAAAAGAACAGAAATAGATAGCAACTTGCCCAAGGAGAGCTGTAAGCCAAACAAAGCCAAACGGCCTGACTGAGAATCCCAAATTAATTCTGAGACCAGTTCCTCTACTCCAGCACGTGGAGCTCTATGAATAAAAAATATGGATTGTTTAGCACCTTTCTCATCTGGGCACAAAGAAATTAAGGACAAATTGTGGCTGTAGCCGGTTCCCTGGATTTTGTCAGATTCAGACAGATCCCAAATGTTATTTTAATGTAACCTTAAAAGAAACCCCTTGCTATTAATTTTGTATTTATTGCAGTTACGCTGACCCTAATGAATTTTTTTAAATGAATTTGACAGATGTCACAAATATTTTCAATGCAGTTTCACATCATTAAATATAACCTTTCCTAGAAAAAGACTTCTATGAAGTTAATGTAGGAGAAGTGCAAATGCTGGATTCTGGAAAGCCAAGGGCATTGTGTATTCCTTAGTACAAAAGATAGATTTAGGGAATTATGTTTGTGGAACAGCATTGCAAGGTTCTCCCACCTCAGGAGATATCCTGTCTCATCAGGATATCACATCCAGAAGGACAAGCTCATTTAGAAGGGAGTCCATTTATGAATTTATCCCTTAGATATTAGGTGTAGTTGGTTATGCCTCCAGAAAAAAAAACACTGACCTTAGGAACTCCTTTTCCAGATTCATTTTTTATTACTTTGCTCTCAAGGGATAGCCAAGAGAGCTAAGCAAAGCCTCCAGAAAAGACAGATTGTTCCACTTCCTTGAAGACATGATCTTGTTTTTTGTTAAGTTTGCACAGTTCTTTGCACCTGGTGGCCCTGGTTCTACTTGGAAGGAGGGCAAAGAATAAATCACAGTTCTTTACATTGTAAGTGAAATCGTGAAGCGAAGTAAATACATGATAATAATCCAGAGCATCAGAAATATTAAATTAATCATTTGAGGACTGGATTCTACTGGGTTCCAATACTTTTATAAACTTTAGAGCACTGGTGAGGTCCTCAACTGGAGTATAAATAAAGCATACCCTTTCAAAGGTTTATAGGACTGTACTTGGTCCTCTCTTACTACCTTAATTTATGATTGTTGCAAATTCACAAGCTGTGAAATGTGTTGGTCGCAGAGCTGATGGCAATAACTTTAGAATATGAATGAGAGCATCTGGGTTGCTATTTACCTTTGTTTCACAAAGTCAGCTTTTTATCTTTGCATCATTTAACCTCGGAAATATGGCTGGGTTAGGCAGGCGTATGGAACCTTCTGTGGAACAGAACATTTGCTTTCTGTAACTTTGCCAGTTTCTTCCATGAAAAAAAAACAAACACCATGTACTGTTTGCTTTCCCACTACTGCGCTTTTAATCTACAAGAACACAGATCAAATTAATATAAGTAAAAATAAGCAACAGCTTCCCTGTACAAAAAAAGGGGCTGGTACTCAGAAATACTCTAATTTATGTTGGCTCTGTAGTGACTTGGGTGAAATGCAGGCCCAGGCAGCAATCTTGCTTTAACCCTATTTGTAGACTTTCATTAGTGCATACAAATTTTGCTTGCTTTTAGTTACAGATGAATTTCTCTGTGCCTAACTTTCAGTTTCCGTATCTATAAAATGGTTAAGATATGATCAAGCTTTCTCAAGTATTTGTCACCTTGCTTGGGCTATAAACTACTGTATTGAGTCCACTGTTGTTCACCAAAAATGGGAATCTATTGCAGACAGTGTGTGCTAACACTGAAAATACTTTACTTCTTTCTTGTGCTTGATGTCCAGAATATTTGAGACTGGTGCAGGAACAGCTTGGTGTAATTTAATGGTCTGCGTTCTGTGGGAGTTCAGAGTTGGTAATGAGAATGGCTACTTCAGGACTTCAAATCTACGCTCCAGTAAGGTTTTTTAACCTGAAAAACCTTAACTTGTATGGTGATTGGTGGCCCTGAATTAAGCCACAGCCACTTTGTAATATCCAAATCAAAATCACTCTTTTATTGTAGTTTGATTGGATATAACATCTCAGACAGCATTTGGTTGAGAAGCCTCTTGAAACTTCTCTGAATATAGAGAAAATGATTCCCACCATATCTCATTCTCTGTTTTCCCTTGACTATCGTGTAAGCTCTGCTGAGTTTATAATAAATATTATTTGCAATGTATCCCCTTGCTTGGCTTTTAATGCATTCATAGGAGACAATTTCAACTGCTTGTGTGCTGCTTTTACTGCCCAATGCCTCCAGGTCTTGTGATACAACACATGTATCTTAACCATTGCATTAAGGAACGGCCAGCTCGAGGGGCCTAACAAGATACAAAGATGGTTTTCTTGAAAGAGACAAGGAGTTTTGCGTGCAGTGAGAATCAAAGCTGTTCCTCACACTTCCCGAAGGGTTCTGGCTCTTGTGGCCAGTGCTGGCAGCTTGAAAGAGCTTCCTTCCTCTCATCTGACCAGCAAGAGATTTACAGCTGGAGATCTAGTTATGAGCCAGGGGCTGAACGCTGTACATCAGAAAAGGAGGCAAACAGGGAGCTCAATTCACCTTTGGTCCCTTAAGCTAGGTTTGGGTTCAGGCTGTTTGTCAAGCAGAAGAGAAGTCACAGACTGGGTTGTTCAAAGGCCATAGTGAGTACAAAAGCTGTAAACGAATGGGTGGTTCCTGATGGGGCGGCTAAGAAAGGAGAACCAAATTTGTCCTGTAGTGTTTGAAAGGCTGAAGATAAGACTAAACATTGCTCAGTACACACAGGTAACCCACCAAAAGTAGCGTGCTGCATGCTGCCATACTGCCAGGTCTGTTCAGCTATTGTCCGTGTGGGTGGCTTTTTGTGGGTGACCAGTTCAAACCACGGCTTTGCAGATAAAAATTTCAGAAATGCAGAGGAAGGAGGGGCGTGGTGCGGACTGGAACTTCTCATTCAGTTACATCATGCACTTGTTTGTTAATTGTTCTGTGTCGACCTCATACCAAACAAAAAAGGAGTTGATTCATCATTACTTGTTTATGTGTCCCTAATGCTTTTTGACGAGCTTATTTACAGAGGTGTCAGCTTGACGTTACTAATTTATCATACATAGCATTTGATTAAAACGCCAAGGAATTTAGCTAGAAAGCTACTCTTCTTCTCACGCACAACTTCTCTCTGTCTGGTCAGGGTTTGTTTACATCACACCGTTCTTTTGAGTCTTCAGATCAGGCCATGCTCTGGGGCTACCTTTTTGGGGCTGAGCTGTCAAAAAGCTCTTTGATAAACAATGTGAGAGGAACTCTACAAATGTGTTCAAGTATTCTGAATAGTAGAAGGTTTTGAAAAAAAAGTTTAACGTTAAAGATCATAGATAGTGTAGAGTCTGAGTTTGTTCTCCCCAAGCAGTGTAGATAGCACACGACAGACAGCTTTCTCACTGTCATTGTTTTATCATGCTGCTTGTGATGTGGAGATAGCTGAAATACATCTGTTACATGCTATTGGTAAGGGTGTCTGTAGTGTATTTATATATTTATTTATGCTTTATCCTCTTTTAAAATACTGATAACTATCAGTATTCTTTATGATTTTCTTTTGCAGATTCTAAATGGTTTTCTTTTCACCTTATTTTCTTGGTTGAGACTAAATTTTTCTCTTCTCATTTACTGTCAAGGAACATGATGCTTGGATGTCGTAAAACAGATATTTATTATTTATATATATTTTATTCCAGCTATGGAATTCCTCTTTTTTTAGAAGCTAAGAATCTCACTGCCAATGTTGGCAGACTTAAGAGTTTATATTCATGGTCAGAGCATACCTTCCTCAACCAGGATACTTTTTTTTTTTTTTTTTTTTTTTTTTTAGCACTCTAAAAAGGCATATTTTACTCAGCTGGCGGGTGGATGATTCTAACTTAGTGTTTCATTAGTCTGTTATGTTTTTATTTCCTCTGCTGCATGCTAGAATTGGAGTTGCAGGAAAGTTCATCCAAAATTCTGTGTCTTAGACTGGACATTTAAGTTCCTAATAAACTTAGGTAATGCATTTCTAATTTGTATCCATGCTCATTTATTCTATCACTGAAATGGAGAATTCACAAGAGAGGCTCAGGTTCATGTCAGTGTTTTCTTCTAAGGTTTCCTCAGCCAAGGAGGCCCTGACCACCACGTGTTGCTTCCAAAACCTAGTGAACTCAGGTAGCTCCTAAACATTGCAGTCTAGAGTCTGGAATCCCGATAGGCCTCCACTGGTCCTCTGTGGTATCACATCGGGCCCTACCTTTTTCCCTAGGGGCAGTATCTGTAAAAACAAATGTAACCTAAGCAAAGATTAGTTATGATACCAAAGCAAAGGTGATTGTACACAAACGTAAGGCAAGCCATTCCCCCAAGCCTATTTAAACAAAATACCAATGTTGCTAATCATGTAGTCAAGTTTCCATTTGAAGAAGATGCACTGTTTATGAATTCATTTAATTATGACATCTGCTTAGTGATTTTAAATTTGTGATCAGAACTTCAGAGTTCCCAGGAAAGGCTGAAACGCAGCTGTGAGATTCTCACAAACAGAAAGGTCCTAGTGAAAACAGTAATCATGGTGTCGTGCAGTATATCTTGCTATTTTGTATAGTAGCTTTTGTAAATATCTGAGAATGTTGCCTGCAGTTTATAAATAACTTTTGTACAATAACAGCTGCAGCAGAGCAGCTCAGATTATGCAACTGCTTTAAAAGAGGCTGGACTAAACTAACCCACTTGTAATCAGGTTGAAAATTTGTTACCTGGGAGCTGAGAAATGAGCCTGAAAGAGGCAGGAAATTGCTTCACAGGAGTAACTGAGATCCAAGCAGCCAGGAAGAGCTGCAGCTTGCGGGAGTTCTGCCTGAGAGAGGACTGTGGTATTGAAGGTTGCATTGGCAGTGATGCTAGCTAAACTCAGCGGCAGAAGGGTCTGCAGTTCATCAGGTCTGACATCCAGTAGGTGTCATTGCAGCCAACTGGGATTATCAGTCTCAGAAGGCAAGGATGATTTGTCAGGGTGCAGGGTGGGAGAGAGGGAAACCCAAGTCAAAGTACATGATTTCAAAGCTGTAAATCTGTGAGCGCTTTAGAAAAAGGATGCCTCTACTTATATTTAGATTTCTCCAACTATGAAAGCTGTGATTTCTCATCAGCAGCCCCATGCTTTTGGAGACATCTGTGTTTAGTTTACAGCAGATTAAAAAAAAAAAAAAAAAAAAAAAAAGGATGTAAAAAAGAGAAAAAATGTCAATCCTTTCCTCTGAATTTGGTTAGATTAAAAATGAGCACACTTTCTGTGTAAAGGAAAGGTATAGTTTACATAAGTTAGAGTTTAGATAGATGATTATCTGAAAGATTATTTTAATCTGTAGTAGTTGATCTACAAACCACAAATGTCGTCTCGATAAAAGTAGTTTGTAGTGGGTCATAAAGCTAGAATGATAGTGCAAGGCAGAATCATGCTTTTATCATAAAGGAGCATTTTTCTGATGATTTGACTTAATATAGGACTACTCACAGACATAAGAATTATTCCCATAAATTAGAAAACTGCAACTTTAACCCATACCTTCATATGTGGAGCTGGTGACAGGGATATAAAACAATACTGAAAGAAAAGTGCTTGTGCAGGTTGCAGTTAGACATTGCATAAAATTATTTCTTGTATGCAATATTTTTTCCTCTTGGGACCAGTCTTGAGTTCACAAGATGATACCTGCCATGGGTTTGAATTAATCAGAGCAGCAGTTACTACACTGCATGTAAATGGACCTTTGGCCTCTTCCTTGAGAACGTTCCTCAAACATCTTGAGAAGCGGTCTATTGATTGAATACCAGGAAGCCGTGCATACAGATGACTCCAGCATCATTACAAATCTAAATTATTCTTAGATAATTGTTATCCATTCAGGACTTAGGCGGGTTTGCTTCAAAGGGTCAACTTTTGTAGATATTATTCAAAAGATTGGATGACTGAGGCTCAAATTAGATGTTTGGGAATACCATGTATTGTACCCCCTCAGTGTATTTGGGCTATGAATAAAGAGCGTAGATTCCCTTGCAGCACATTTTGAGTGTTTTCCTCAACACTTGCACAGCTTCTGACTATAAACTGTTTAGACGGCCTTTCAGAATTTGTTTACAAATAACAGAGAGTACAGCAGAAGAAGCCATACATGACCACTGCAGATGAGTTACTCGCATTAATATTTACTAAACAATACTAGCTGAAACAGAGAGATTGTGGGCTTAATTTAGAAAGATATTTGGCCTGTAGCACACCATGTCCAGAACCTCCAGCAGAGGCAAAGAAACATGGTATGGCAGATAACAGCTCCTTTTAGTCTCCCTAGAAAATACTAGGACTACACAAGTAATTAGTACTGTATCTGTGGAAACAAAAGATGTGCCCTGGAAAAGAAAAATTCCCGTGAAATGAAAATAACAAAAATAATTGAAAATATACTTGAGGAATGTTGGGTCAGTTCCACAGAGACATAAGTAAACACAACCCTTTAAAAACAAGTGGAGCTGTTTTTCAGCAGAGAGATTTTCAAAATTGGCAAAAATGCAGCTAGTCCTTGCTGTGATGATATAAAATCCTTTCTGTGTTCTTAAGTGAGTTGAGAAAATGATCAAACAGATTGATTTGAAAATACATTTTTTAGTTAAGCATCTGTTTATAGTTTCTTAGAATTGGCTCTTCCTCCAGCTGCCTTCTGTCCATCAGTTGCAGATAATTTCTGCCAAAATGCCTTTTACTTTTGAGGACACTAACAAAGTGGGAACACATATAGTTTCTGTATGAGGTATTGTTGTGATCTTCTCTGCATTCCCCCAGACCCCCATACAGTAGTGAGAGTAGTGGCAGTAGTGAGAGAATACATGGTAGGTGATTCTCCTAAGGATAAGTGGGCAGTGTTGTTGGTGAGCTGTCTGTGGCTTATTTCTGAATAATTACCAGGCTTGATTTATCACTGTGCTAGGTTTTGTGTTGGCTGCGCACCTGCAACAGGTCAGGGTCTCATGCCTCATCCTTTCATTTTGAAAACCTAAAAATGATTAGCAACCCTGCTGTATATGTGTGAACTGGTTAACACAGACAAGAAGATTGGGATTCACCTTGTTATCCTTCAGTCTGCATACAAACAGTTATGAAAAGCTTGAAGGGTAAAACCATTTAACAGTCAAAATAAACAAAATAAGTATAAAACAAGAAGAACAGCAAACAAGTGTAATATCAGAAGTACTAACTTCCATATAAAAGAGTTCTACACATACACAAATTACTTAGGTCTTACAAAACACTTTGACTTGGATCCAAGTGAAAATACTGTAAAGCCTTTACTAGCATATTCCTGACTGAATCTTTCTGTTTAATTTTGTTTTCAGCTCCCTTTTGCAAACTTTGAATAGCATATCTGAGATGGTTAGTTTTGTGATGTTTTATCGTGATAGCTAAACTAAGTGCCGATAACGTCCTGTGATGTGAAGAGAAAATGGTATACGTTTCTTTTATATAATTTCAGTTTAATAGGGTGATTAAATGTTCAAAACAACTTCTTTACTGAAAGAACGCTTTGGCTTATTATTGGTTAGACTGGAAATCTTTCATGTGGTGCTTGCCCAGGTCAGCTTTCCCTCTGTGTTGATCAGTAGTCCATCTCTTAAAACTGAAATACTCATCTGATAACTGTAATCCTGCCTTTTAACTCTGATAACTCCTTTAAGCTCAGGAGATAAAGATGCTGGAGAATCTCTTATATACTGCAAAGATTATTTGCAAGATTAAGTTGACCCTGTACACCTTGGCTTAAAAAGTTTTATATTCTCCTATAGAAATCCTTGAGTAAAGGAGTTGCTCTAACACATGTTTGTTGAGTAGTGGATGTTAGGAGATAGAATTACAGCCAATGAGAAACAGTTTACATAAACATCGTGATTTTTAAGAACTTTTGTTTTATTAAAAAAAATATTTTAAATCTTTAGCCAATGAGGATACATACCTTGCAATACATATACACTTGTCCCTCCAGTGTTAGCTTCCAATGTAATAAAAACATCTGTCATTCTTGAATCTATTTAGGTCATTTGAAATAAAGATCTAGAAGCAAAACTTAACTTTTTATGCATGTCCCGCTGTTGATGGCATTCTTTTCAGTACGCATCTATTACAGACCAAATCCATTGCTGGTAAAAATGAGACCTAGCGTATTTTCTTCAGCCTCTGCTGAGAAACAGCCACTTAGAAAGTAAGAAGTTGCAGTTAGTCGTGTAGAGTATGGCAGTGAAACACAATACATTCAACAAATACATTGGTTTTTTGTTTGTTTGTTTACCCAATCTAATGGGCAGAATAGCATTACTTAGAACCTGGAGCTATTCCTTTCTCCTATAAAGATGCACGTATAATTTGGGGGATCATAGTAGCTCAGCTTAATGTAGCAACTCAAAGATGGCACAGCTAGCAGCACACCATGTCTGATGAACTGGGGTCTCAATGAAGAGTCAGTGGCAAGGGTGTTATTTATTATGTCATTAGTAGAATTCCTTAAGCACCTTGGGGACTTACCACATACCATCAGAATAAAAGTAGGAGGATGCAGGAAAAGGAGAAAAGAATCATGCTTTGTATCCATTTGTATGCATATTAATAGGTATACTGTAATTATTTTACTTAGCACTTTTGTTAATGCTACCATATTTTTCAGTATGTTTGGTATTTAAAATTTATTGAGTATTGGGCAGTATTTATGATTAGTCTGTGATAGCCAGTAATGTCAAAAAGAAGGCAATTTATTTATTTTTTTTCAAAAGAAGTAAATTTTGCAAGTCAACCAGCTGTGTTGTGAATGCCATATAAAATGAAAACCTCCTTCCCTTTGATGAGCTAATCAGTGTTGGAATTTGTCTTGACACTTTCTTAAGATGTGGAGTAATAACAATGTGAAAGATGAGAGAGAAAGGTGAGAAGCAGCACTGGAAAAGAATAGATAAAGTGATTTTGAATATTGGAATTTACACTGAAACTAGAAACTGGAGGGAGAAAAGAAAGCTAGGACCTTCAAGAATCTTGATGCTCTCCATGTAGGAACTGAAAAATTTTTGTATTTATTCTTTGTTTCATCTTCAATTCCTGTCTGCATTATAATGTATAATATATATAAAATATACATAAAATGTTAAAAGCTACATTTTTTTAAACATAGCCAAGTTAGAAAACCTTTCAGACCTACCTGCATCTTTTTCATCTTTTCACTCCCTTCATGTCACTGATGTGAAATAGTATTTCATGGCAAACAAATTCTGATATTATCCAGGAAGAAAATCTGACAGAGGTCACTGAGAGACATGAAAGCTCTGCTGATATGTCTGTCTGCTCGGTCCCTTAAAGAAAGCTGTATCTGAGCAGGTACAAAGAAATCAGCACAAAGACCATCTTTTTGTAATCCCCACATTTTTGGGAAGGCTGAGATTGATAATGAAAGAACACAGAAAGCTCTCTTGGGGTGCTGTAATTGCTTTAAAAGTATGTTAGCCTGAATTTAGGAAAAGTAAAATATTACTGGGTTGTAAGGTGAAGTGTTCTGTATGTAAAATTGGCACTCAGTAGACATTTCCTCCCATTAATTTGGTGATTTTTATACTGTTGTTGTATTCACCTGCCCTGTAAATCTTTACTATCATTTTATAGTTGACCCAAAGCAAGGCCATTCGTTCAGTCTTCCAAAATAAAGAGATGTGTTTGTTTGCTTTTAAAACTACATTTGTAAATGTCTGTAAGGCACAAAAGAGGCATTGGCCCAGAGTGTTCTGTGATTCTCACAGAATGCTGTGTCTTTGCCTCTCTAGCGCTGATCTGTAGACCAAACACTTTTGTGCTAAACACTATGGGATTTTAGCAAATACTAGTCCAAAAAAACAAAGGGGGAAAACAGAGGAAAAAAAAATCCTGTATATTTATTTCCAGGGGAAAAAAATTGTCTGACCTTGGGTGTGCTAATTACTGGTTCCAGAAGAAAAACACTTCATTCCTTGATTCTAGTCCTCCACCTTGGATATTATTGTTATTTGCACACATTAGTCTTTCTTAATTCATTTATATGTGCATATGGTATAGCTTTTTCCTTAGAATATTGAGATAATATTGTTCCTTTTTGTATAGAAAGAGCCAGTTTTTCAACATTTCACATAACCCATAAGGTTCTGGTGACAAAGTAAATTCGATCTCGAGTTGTATTTTTAAATCCAAATCGTCTAAAACAATGCACAATATGCAAGTATCATCAATAATCATTGCTTTGTAAGCATCAACTTTCCACATTCTCATGAAAAAGTTCGCATGATTTTTGTCATGGAAATTGTAACTTAGACAATGGATGGCTCTTTCACGGCAGGGATCTATTATGATTTTGGAGGGTAAAATTTAACAGGCACATCATAATTTAGTTAACAGTTTTTAAAGAGATTCGAGGTTGTGAATTATAAGTGCTTAAATTCCTGAGTTCTTGATATCTCTGCTGATATCAGGTAAAATTAGTTAAGCCCAGAGCAAGGCCTTTGAATGCAGGGAATGAGTCTGAGATCAGAATGTAGCCTTTTGGCAGGGAAAGGGAACAACATTTAAAACAAACCTAGACTGGCATGCCAGCATGAACAGTGCAATAAGCACAGCCTCTTTAGCAGCATCCGCATGAGCTGTAAATCTGGTGGTGGAAGACTCGGTAAAGGTTGTGAATTTGAACACTTCTCTGCATTAAGCAGAGCAGGAGGGGAGGAATCCAGCTGGACATGAACCTGTCTCTGTTTCTCCACGCTGCCCTACACACTTAGAGCACTCTGTGGCAAGCTCTTCTCATGTCTGAGTTTTCATTTGTTTGGGAAATAAAGGTAAAATTCTGTTAACTCTCATTCTCCAACAGATAATAGGTTTTTTTTTCCCCTTTCCTTGCTTGAGGGGGATGATTTTTTTATTTATTTATTTGCTTATTTATTTTAAGGAAGGTCTTTGTCCCTGTCCCAAAATTCTGGATGGTTTTCAGGGATGAAGATGAACAAAGAATTCTTCCTACTGCACTGAATGGTTTCCCCCCTGAGTATCCCAGAGACAGGAAACAAAATACAGCAATTCTTTCCGAAGAAAACAAGTGCTGACTCTCAGCAGAGCGCGAACTAGGCTTCATCAATCAGGAGACTATGAGCAACAGCATGAGGCTTACACAAACAGTCACATACACTTGCACACATGCTCTGTGCTTACCTCCCCCTCATTTCCCCACCCAAATAATCCAAAAATTTGCTTTTGTATCCTTAAGCTTTCAGGTTGCTTTTTTTTAGAGAACGTCTCTGTACTTCTGTAAAAGAGACTCAATTTTGTGAATTGTGAGTTTTTAAATTCATGCAAATTCAAACAAGAAAAGTCTTTTTTTTATACTTACGTAGCTTCACTGGTATTGCTCATCAAAGAGAAATGAGGGCTTTGCCTCCTTAGAGATATATAGTATTTACTTTAGGGTCAGATTAAGGTGCAGGGCAAAAAGAAAAAAGAAAAAAAAAAAAAAGGAAAAGAAAAGGAGGGGGATTATTGCAACATCTTGGTCCTTTTACAGTCTCCAATTAAGAGTCATGTTGTTGGTAATTATTTTCAACAGAGATTTTTCAAAGCTGCTAAACATGAGCCTTGTATCTACCCCAGAGTAGCTTTTTCTTCCCCTAGGAAATAAAGCTGAACCTTAGTATTGTGCTAGGGCACTATAAAGTGATTAGCAAATCCTTGCAGCTGGTAGAGAAGGGAGCAGACACTCCCTAAAATCTCCCTTCTGTTGCTTTATTAATGGACATGCTTAATAAATGACCTCATCCCAGAGCGCATGCTGGAAGTGGAGGTATTAAGTGGGAAGCTGAGGCGTTCCTAGTGGCCTCTTGAAAGTTTGGGGAGACAGTAGTGATTTAAGCCTTTGGGGTTCTTAAAACTGCACCAAGCAGTGACAGAGCAGCCGGCAGTCCAAGGGCAGAACTGTCAATTAAATGTGGGATTCACGTGGGTAGGTCAGCACCATGTTTTCAAGTAGTGCTGCATCAGAATTACACCAATACTGCATCCTGAGCCTACCTGTCTGCGCAGGGGGTGCTCAGCTGTGTCTGCAGCTTAGGGTAGGAACTAGGCCCTTCTGCACAAGCGTTCTCAGAACAGCTCTCAATGTCTGGGATACCCCAGAGAGAACTGCTAAGTGAGATACAGTGACAGATAAAACAGTGCTGTTAGTGGTGTTTTTAGTGAGTTGTCTTGTGATACCCCGTGGTAAATATGATAGAGAAAGAAACAGTGACAAAGAGCAGTTATAGCCAGTTCCCTTGTAGTTTTGGTGTTCAAAACACTTGTAACATTTTTGGCAAAAAATGTGGGAGTGGTAGCAGCAGTGAAGGAGCGAGAGAGAGAGCTTAGCCTGGGCTATAGTTTCCCTTTGCCAAGAGCAAAGAAATTATAAAAACAAATTCTTGGCTGAAAACTTAAAAGGATAGGTTTGGAATGTTATCTTAAAGAACGTTACAATCTTGGAGCTTCCAGTCATACCCCAGATAAAGCACTTTGTTTATACATTACCCCATTTCATGTACAATGGCTTCTATGGTAGATGAGCAAGAAGCATTCATCCTGCCTTTGGAGGACATACAATTTAATTAGAGGTTTGCCATTTTTTCTTTCTATAATCTATTTTTACACACAACACACATGGTCTGTATTTTTGCAGCACGAAGTGTTAGTTAAACTGTTCAGATAAAATTTTTACGGTAGTTCTGGGATTTATTCCCTTTTCTGTGTATGTGCTGAGAGCCAAGGGAAAGCAGCAGAAGTATAGAGGATTTACATCAGTGTGACCTACAGCAGAATCCAGAAGAGAGTTTTTAGTAAAACCTTTTACCATCCCCTTCAGACTTTGATTTTAGATTTTCTCTTTGTGTTTTGTTTTAAAGAAAATGAGACTTTTAGAGTCGTCAGGATTAAGTTAATGTCACCATTTTTATACTGATGAATTACCTAAAGTGCAGCATTTGCAGAAATACGCAAACCTTCATGGCTGAAGGGAGATCACCGTTTGAATTAATTGTTGGGAAGCAAAAACAAAAACAAACAACAACAACAAAACAACCTTAGAGCAGGTGCTGAACATCTTTGTTGTTGAAAACAAATCAGAAAAGACTGAATTTAGGGCATATAGGTCCAGATAATCAAATGAGTGTGCAGTTCTGGCTTCCACTGAGGTTGATAGCAAAACTGCTGACTGCACAGAGAAGCATGGGAGATCAGCAGCAGATCTGTACGTGTTTTTGAAAGCTGGTACTAAGTTTGGTTCTGCTTCGTGCAAAGGAAATGCTTGTATTTCTCCCTTGAACGAATAACATTTTTGTTGCTTTTAATTCTGTTTGATAAGTTGCTATTACTTGTGCTGTTACTAGCAGTGCCCGGAGACTTCAGAACAGAAGGTGTGGTCTTTTCACATAAACTTGTATTGTTTTTGTGGGATCCACTTGGTGCTTCACACTTTTGCTTTAGCACTAAAAGTGACTTGTGCTGACAGCTAGAGTAATTGCTGTGCATGGAATAAAACTGACTATCTTTGTTTTCTCACCCCAGTTCTAAAATGTAAGCGTGTTCTTGCAGATCTAAGCTGAAATACATAGATAAATTTTTGCTGTATGCAATAAAAATGGTTTATGTGTTTTTCTGATGCCTAAATGTGCAGAAGACACATGTAACCGTTATTGAAAGGTAAAAAAGAGAATGGGGCAGATTTAGAGGCAGTAAATTTTATTTTTATATCCTATTCTTTCTCATTGCTTGTTATTTTTTTGAAGCTCTTCTAGTGCTTTTTCCAACTCCCCTTGAAATTAATGAGAGCCAGACTAAGTCCCAGGAGACTTCTGTGGACATTAAAAAAAGATGAAACAATCTTTCCTTCAAGAAGTGACAGAGCTCTAACTTTAAATGTGTGTTGCTAAAGGGAGTTAGGAGCCATCTACTGGTGCAGCGGGTAGGTACTCAGCCTGAGTGGAGACAGAGCCTTAAGCAAATATCAGCGTGTGGTGGTCCTGTCACTACAGCAGAAGGATCTGCTTTTAATGCAGCCTACTTAAGGAAGGTAGGGATGCTACCTGAGCTTTGTGCTGCTTGGCAGTAAGAATGAGTTTCAAGAATCTCCTGCACCGGTTTGGTTATTGGCTATAGGATTAGCTGTGTCCCTAACAATTGCAGCTGGGTAGCAGCTGAGGGTGAGTTTTCCTCCGAAGCTCCCTGGCATCCCTCTCCTCACACTGGCATCTCTAGAACACATTTTGGCCACAGGCAAGAGCATTAGAAAAGCCAAATCTTTGTGGTGCTTTGAAGAGATGGGCAAACATATTGCAGCATAAAGACTGCTTTTTGTCTGATCGTTACTGACCATAGTAAATCTTATAAAGATCTTTTATTGGTTATTATTATCGTATAATTTGATGACTTTAGATAGTGATGCTATGTTTCTTTATAATGATGACTATTATATAATTTTTTTGAAGGAACTAGAAAACAAGTTGCATAAGGGGTGCCTGAAGGAATTGTGGTTGTTTAGTCCTGAGAAAAAGAGTCTCGAAGGGACACCTCGTTGCTATCTACAACTAAGGAAAGGAGGTTGCAGTGAAGTGGGTATTGGTCTCTTTTCTCAGGTGGCAAACAATAGCCTGCAGTTGTGCCAGGAGAGGTTCACATGAAGTGCCAGGAAGAATTTCTTAGCAGAAAGGGAGGTTAGCCATAGGAACAGGCTGCCCAGGGAAGTGGTAGAGTTGCCATTCCTGGAGGCATTTGAGGGGTGTCTGGATGTGGCACTAGGAACATACTTCAGTGGTGGACTTGGTAGTGTTAGGTGATGGTTGGACTTTCTGATTTTATGGGTCTTTTCCAAGCTAAATGACTGTATGATAACTACAAGAATATGCCTATGATAATATCTATTGCCTGACAAAAGGAAATTACCTGTCTCTGTTACACCAGACTGTGGTAGGAACTGAAGAGAACTTGAGATGGATCAAGTTGCATGTCAGCTATGCCCAGTGTTTTCAAGCTCATACAGCCGGGGGGGAAAAATAAATAAATAAATAAATAAATAAAAGCCTGTTTAATTTTTCTTCCCTATGACACTAGAAGACTTTTAAAGAATCTTTGTTTAATTTCCATTCTTTCATGCCAAGTAGCAGTGTAGTAGTATGTAGTAGTATTTCACGAAACAATATCTAGTTAAGCCATGTACACAGGGGCAAACACTTCTGTACAGAGTGGAGCAAAGCTTGTGATGAATGTAAATGGAAAAACCCACATTCTTGCTGCCTGCTGGAATGCACAGCTGCATTCCCGGAAGAGCCAGCCAGTCCAAAAACCTTCTACTGTCTTTTCTTCTTTGTTTAGCCTTGGGTTAGGTGACTACTTTTCATTTGTTTGCTTGTTTATTAATGTCATTTGCAAGACCACTTCATGTTTATCATGAAACACCTGTGAAAACAATATTTCCTCTGCATGTTAGATTCCTCACCACACACAGGTAGCTCTGTGCTAAGTGAAATGCAGTGTCCATTATCTGCACAGTGCGTTCGCAATAGCTATGACTTGGTATCAAATCCTCAGGCAGACTGTTGAGTTTACAGCTAGCAGAACAACCTCACTGGGACAGCAGTGGGACAGCGGGTAGCTGATGTGCACTGCTTCCTGCTAGTGTTGAGGCAGAGGGTCAGCATGTTGGGCTGAAGGGACAAAGAAACTTCATATTTATGAAAGAGGATTTAGAGCAGGACTGAATGCAACACGGTGGCTACAGGCTGCATTCAGCTGTTGACATTCAGCACAGAATAAGGACCAAAATCCTGGGGTCTTTCAGCTGTAGGATAGCATCCAGTGACTCCTGGCTCATGTTCAGGCAGTTGCTACTGTGTGCATAAGTCAGTGTTGTCGACGGAGCTGTAGAATTTAGCTTTGTATCTGGTATCTTCTACCGATACTCTTCTTGAAATGATTCGTAAAACTAGAGTAAGGGTATGTTAAAGTATTTTATTGTACCTGTCATATTTTTCCCGTTAAGCAGATAAGAAATGTCATTCTTTTCAAATTAAAAGAGCTGGAGACAGAAAAAGAAGTCTATATTCTAGTGCACTGCACAGTCAGCCACAGAATTGTATTTTTCATTTACATTGTTTAAGCTGCAGAGAAACACATATTTATCTAAAGTAAGGTAATTTTATAGATCTATAAAACCTGCATTTTCTCTCATGTTCCTCTCCCTACAATGTTAGACATTCAGGAAAAAAAAAAAACTAAAACTGTAAAATACATCTTCAAATGCTGCAGAAGGCTGAGCACAGCTTTTACTGCATACCTCTGCAATTAGAACTAATTTACTGTCCTGTGAGGTGGGGGGAAGTCTGCAAGGTACTTTTTGGATAAATATACCTCAGTAAGAGAAGCATAGCTGCTCTGCAAAAGTTATCTGCTTGTATTCAGCAAGTGTCAGGGTCATTCTTACAGCTACATACCGCAGAGCATTAATTAATGGGGCTGCAGCTGGTGGTACCACTTTGGCTGCTTCAGCCCAGCCTCTCATTCCATATTTCTCAGGTTCGTATGACCAGTCTTGGACCACATCCCATCACTTTTTCCCCCCAAAGTACAAAAAGTACTTAAGTCTCTACTGGAAAACTGCCAGGCTTTCATAAAAAGAACAGAGCTGTTGTTTCTTTGCTATTTTTATCTTCTCTGCCAGAAAAGACACCATGTTGTATTGGCAGCTGTATATTTAAAATTGCCTTTTATGTTGAGCTTCTCAGACCAAACCTCAGGCTTTCTACAACCAGTGGATGTCCAGCATGTTGCAGACTGTAAAGATGCCCTGTAAATCTTGGGAGACTGGATTACTTTATGCAATGATTCCCTGCAGTGCTCAGAGTTTCCTAAACATCAGGAGGCACACTAGTTTGAAGAAGAGTTGGTAGGGCAGGTGTAAAGAAAAGAGCATGTGAATCTGGTAAAGAGCTGGCTCCACTCATGATACCTTTGGCAGCAGGAGGATGCACATGTGACTGGATTTGGGTTGACTGCAAAATTTCCAGACCTCACTGGAAGCAGGATCTCATGGTCTGAGGAACTGGGCTGGGTGCAGAGCGGTCCCGTCTTCCTGTGGTTTGTGAGAAGGAGCATCCTGCCATGAAAGCCTAGTCACTTCATCGCCACTGTGTGGGCTTTTATTCCTCGGGAGTTCCTGAGACACAAAGAGAAAGGAATGAGTCTGCCCTCATCACTTTAGGTCCCTTTGGCCATTCAATTTGAATTTAAAGGAGTTTGACTTTTAGGAGAAAAAACAAAGCCATAAGGAAATGAAACTCAGAAGGAAAACAAAATCCCTTTCCCTCTTTCCTGTCTCATGACCGAAGTATGGCCAACCACCATCGCTGGCCCACGTACAGTGATGGGATGCTGTCTGCCATCTGGAGAAGGTCATGGAGCTAGAGGTGAGGTGGAGTGAATGGGAAGTAAAACTTCCAGCTAATATTCCAGCTATCCAACAGGGAAGGGACCATAATGCTGAACGTCCCTATAAGAGGCTTTCTGGTTCAGCATGCAGAACTGCTGCGGAGGATTACACTAGTAATTCCTGAACAACATTAAACCTCCTTGAAAGTAGTTTTAGCATATACAGTTGTCGTTATCAATCATCGTATCAAAGTGAACCAGCGTAGCTCAATGTGTCAGACCCATGCTTCAGCAAGCTGTATGTACTGGGATTAAGAAATGGGACATGAAGTGGCATGCAGCAATTTTTACTTTCCCCAGTGTGGTAATTTTACGTGTTTATACTGATTCTTCTTGTGTCCCACTTTGTGCCTTTTTTCTTTTCTTTGGATGATTATACAACATTTATAGCCCGTGAAAGACAAATGGTTTTGCCATAAATATAGCAGATCTTTTTAAACGAACAAGTTCACCGTCAGAAGCATTTAAAATCAAAACTTTAAGCAAACTGCAACATTCCAAAATACTTACTTTATCAACACTTTTCATTCTCACGAATTATCATTTAAGATAATACTTTGGACTACGAGAGGTAAGATTTCATTGCCAAAATACCCTCTGTTTCTATAAGGGCTCACTCTTGTGTGTAGCTTTGAATGAATGAATAATATGACTAGCCCCTTCTGTAACTGCTACAGGCCTAGTTTGGGATGTGCAAAAGAACTTGCCAGGTTATGACTTTCTGCAGGTTATTATTGATGTAGGTAAGGTCTTCAGCCCCAAACCACCTTGGAAATAACTGTATTTAACTGTACGGTACCCCCGTGGTTTTATTCTGCTTAAAAAGAAAACTGTATTATTCCTATTCAAAAAACAAAACAGTCAAAGTTAATGTTCCCAGGCATTTGCCAACAGCCCGCTCCCTATACAACAATATTTTCAGAGACCTTTTGGATCCCCCAGAACCATAGGTTTAAACCATGCCATCCAGGTGTTGTTTTAAGGCTCACTACTATAGATGTACCTTCTCGATTCAAACACCTGAACGTTGCCTCTGCCAGCCAGTTTGTGCATGCAAATGGAGCGGCGGCCTTGGCTGCAGTGAGCTCTCAGGCAGGTCACAGGATTTTTCACAGAGGCATGCCAGAAGCAGACTCTCCAGTTGAGCTTTTGATAAGGAGGTGTAAGACTGGCAGATTAGGAGGTGGAAGAATGGAATTTACGCCCTGGAATATATTTCTACTGTTATTTACAAATATGTTCCTTAGTGTCATTTAAATACCTATCTGCACACACAGTGAAATGTTCAAAAAACAAGACCAACAGTCACTGGAATAGAGATGGGACGGAGATGGAACTTCTTACGTGCTGCTTTACATCTTTTACTGGGAGCACACTGTAAGGAAGCAGATTTTCCAGCTCTTACCTACATGCAGAGCGCACACCGGGGCATTTTCATTCATATGCTCCGTGCTCCACAAAATGTGGTCCTCAGAGTTGAGATCTCTTTGGTCAGTCTAACCCAGCTAATGCAACACCCTGGGCAGCCTGCCTTCCCTGCTCACAAGCGCCGAGAGAAGCGGTACTTGAGGGAGCTTGCAGGCTTCATGCTTGACTGAGCAATAATTTATGGCTTTTGACTGAGGTCATTGCTTGGCACACAGGGATGACCAGTTTGATGGATTAAGGACTCGAGCAACTCAAGGGCCTTTAACATTTGTAACCAATCATAATCTGGCTGGCAATGACCACAACAACAACAACAAAAAGAGACATATTCTTGTTTGGAACTATTTTAAACTAGTTTGGCTTAATTTTCTTCTTGGAGACCTGTGGCTGCCATTAGATACTCTTTGATTTGGTTCCAAGGATGGGTCAAAGTCACATTTTTCTCTGATAAACCTATTTTGGTTCCCTCATTGATGTATGCTGCTGAAAGCTGCACGTTTCTTTTCTGTCTGCTATTACATTACCACATCAAGGAGAGCTGGAGGGGCCAGCTCTCCAGAGCAGGAAAGAGGGAATTTCATGGTGTCAGTGAGAGCACAGGCACTGCGTTTCTTCACTATCTGCTGGAGCAGCAGGTCCCAGTTATCAGCACCTCAGACATCACCAGTTCATTTACACCTGCACAGCGTGGATAAGGCAGAATGTTTCGGTACAGGCATTAGTAAGGTTTGCTCTGCTGAAAAAGAGGGTGTGGTGAACCCTTAGAGAAAATACGTTTTCCTAGATTGAGGCGTGGTTGTACATTGTCGCCCCTGCACTGCCGAGCAGTTGGTAGTGCTGGTCTGTGAAACGTGGACCTGCTCTCCCCCCGGAGGGTCTGTGCAGACAGCGCCTCCCCACTTCCATAAAACACACCTTTGGAAGAGATGTTCTTGGTTTTAGCATTTGGTATCTCTTGGAGATGCCCTGGATCCCTCCCTCTCGGTAATGTCCCTTTATTTGTCTCATTGTTTTATTTGGATCTTAGAATACTTTGTAATATTTGTATTATTGCATATTGCAGAACTTCCCCCTAGGCAGGGCTGTGGGAGAGAAGCTCTGGTTACGGGAAACTGAATGCACTGTTCAGATCTTTAGAAAGTGAAGACAGTTCAGGAATAAAATAATCATCCTAACTGCAATGCTCTGCAAGGCTGATACCAATGTCAGTGACAAAGTGCTGCTAAGTGACTTTATCATTGAATCTCTTGATGCAAAGAGGTGCTTTGAACGCTGGCTTTTCTATGTTAGAAGTTTCTTGCTGTGTTACGTGGCTAAGAAGGAGATATTTTTCTTTTGTGTTGTGTAGGCAGCTCAAACAACAGCAGTAAGAAATAATAGTTATAATAATACTTAGAATAAAAGAATAATTACTCAGTTCTTATACAGCACTTTTCATCCACAGTAGTGAAGAGGCATCTCTTGCACGGGAAAGTCCCGCTTTATTAGGGCAGTCTTGTTTTGAAGGTGATGATTTTTTTTTCTATGGTACTTCACAATCCCAGAAACTTACATAGAGGATATTGGTATGTTTTGGAGGGGTTAATTTTCTCTGCTTCATTTTAAGTAACTAAAATACGGAATGAAAATAAATTTCCCAGAACAGGGTCCTCTCCTTATTTGTTTTGTTGTTGTTTTATTCTGCGACAGTGCCTTGGAGCCACAGCGCTGGCTCCATCCCCAGCAACAGGTGCTGTATAAATGTAGGAAAAGGTGGTCCTTGCTTCAAAAAGAGAGAAAATATTTCTGTGGCATGCAGAGGAACACAGATACCAGGAGGGCTGTTGTTTCCCTTAGAGTAGCTCCTGAGCAAGAACTCAGTAGCATTGGGAACTTGCACAATGAACGCATTCTTTCCTGAGAAGATCCTCTAGCTCAGAAATGTTTGTGCAATGCTCCTGAGCTAAAATCTGTGCTGGGAGCATCAGCATGTGCCTTCAGCGCTTTTGGGCTCAAACACGTCCACGTCATAGAGCTAAGAACTGTCCTCCCATAGTATCCGAGATTGTGATGTTCATCGTACGAAGCACACGTCCTCCTTTTTACGTGTGGAGGTAGGAACTGAGCCCTGTGTGACTACGGTCATACAATAAGTCACTGGAAGAGCTGGGACTAGGACCTACTGCCTTGTAACCCAGTCACCTCTGCCTTGTTCACAGAAGGGTGGGGATGAAATGAGTTGTCTTCAGACTGCCAAAAATGTCAGCAGACATCCAGAGATCTCCAAACCTAAAGTGTCTCCAACGCCTTCTTATGAGTCCAGGGCCTCTTCCCCTCTGCACAGCTGCCAAAACCTCTAGCTTCCTTTCACTGACAGATTCACCAGTGCAGCTGTGTATTTTCAATGAGCAGCACAAGGAAAATTTTGGGGTGGAATATAATTAAATTTTTAAAACCCACAGGAAAGTTTCTGGTTCGTACATGTTAGTCACTGAAGTTCAATTAAAGCTTTATTTCTGGAGACATTACCTGATGCTACCACAGATGATGCGGAGGTGGTAACCAGTGAGTTAAAGTTGAACCAGGAAGAAAACTAAGGTGACACTCGTGGAAGGGTTTGTGTCAGAAGCTGGTTAGGTCTCAAGAACCTCTGGTTGGTTACTATCGCTGCGCAGGGAGCCATGGCAGCGTTCCTTTCCGGGAAGAACAGCAATAATCATCCTGCATTGTAAGTGACAGCTACTGATCTGATAGACACTAGAATTCATTCAGGAGTGGACGGTACTCTAAGCAGAGCTGGTGTCACAGGACTTGGCACATGGCAAAAAATGAAAGCAGAGAATAAAACCGAGTCTCTCTTTGTAAGGCGATGTATTCTAGAGTGGCCTGTGCACTCTTATATCATCAGTTTTTGACAGAGCAAAGAATTGATATATAGCTCACAAACACATCTGTCTGGAGTGGTTTCTGTCAGTTGGGCTTTTTTGTCCTGGCCTTCTTTTGAGTATGTCACAGGACAACTTTTTATGGGGTCCTTTATAGGAAATGAAAGAGAATCGGTTTACATCCTGCTTAGAAAAAATGACCTCAAACAACTTCTTCAAAGTTCATCACGTTTCCCTAAGCACGAGTAAAAGCCCAGATAGTTAAATCGATCCCAACTAATTCAACATTTAGTAAACTCTGTTCTTAGTCACACGTTCTACTATTCCCAAGCAGAATAAAAGGATGGTTTATAGGGGATGACAGTGCAGATGAAAAGAAGCAGTAAATATCCTCCTTTGGAAGGATATAAGCTCTTCTCTGGAGCATTTAGAAAAACTAGATGTTGCTGCACTTCTAGACTGATGTCATTATGCATCTTTTCCTTCCCTCCTCAGTGCTCTCAGTTCAGTTCAGCTGGCTGAGATAGATCACATCTTCTCCCTGCACAAGCCTCCACAAGTGACTGGAAGCAGGACCTGAAAAGCCAGCAAAGGAAGGTTTTGCAAGCCTTATATGTGCGAATAAGTCCTTTTTCTAGGTTTCTTGGCTGAACTGAAAAACTGAGAAACAAATTGTTCTGGGACAGTGTAATGAATGAATCCTGGCTTCCTGGATCCGAATCCTTGCTGCTGAGCTCTTTGCCCACTCCTCTAACCCCTGCTCCTTACATCTCTTGTGATTCCCTCCCCTCCCACTACCTTCCTTTCCCTTACTGCTCCCCAGGTAAGGGCTGGGCAATGGCAGCACACGTTGTAGGCAGTCCTGAGTTGCGACTAGCCAGGGTGGAGCCAAACAATACAAATAGCTGCCGTGCTCACACTGCACTGCTTCTTTCAGCGGAGGCACTAGTTAAAGTCCCTTTGTTTCTGTTGGGCTGCCAATTTTCCTCAAGCTTGTGTGCACTTAGCATTGCTGGTGATGTCACGTCTCTGCAGAGTTTGTCTGAGACAGATCTGAGGTTGAGAATTTATCTGAGACAGATGGACTGGCAATGCGACCACAAAAGCCATCTTCCCTAATGCAACTTGCCTTCAAATGCTTTGCTTGAACAAAGATAAAATATATTTTTTTTGCTTTCCAAGACTTGTTAACTGCTTGTGGAGAACTAAACAAATAGGTATGTGAAATGATACTTTAAATGTTTTAGTACTTTTCTGGCAGTTTATGCCTGTTTTGTTTTTTTTAAAGTAGCAGTGGATTTATTTCTTTGCCAAGCATGGCAAAGCTAGTCCTGCCTAGTTTATGTTGACCTCACAGAGTTTTTGCAATTGCGATGCTATTCCTTTGATACCCCTCTCTTTTCCATCTGCATTTGGCACACAGCCCAAATGTTCTGTCTTGGTGGATGAAATGTGTATCTTTGAGATTTTGTTGACTTCTTAAAAGTTTATAGTATTAGTCCAAAAGTGGTTTTCTCCTCACCTTAGCATGGTTTCAGGTGTACGGCTATAAGATAGCTTTAATTTTAATACAAAACATCAAAAATCGTAAGAGCAATGGCTAAGTACACATAGAGCATTAAGAAACCATAATCTTTTGAAATGATAAGTCGTAGGGTGCCATTTCCTTAAACAAAGATCATGATTCAGTTTGGGCTCTTTTCTTGACAGATAGACATGAACACCAGGATGGAGTCTTCTGGCATGTATTGCCCTGTCACAGTTCATAGTAAAGGCATTTTATTTTCTTGGTGAGCATAGCAGCCATCAACATTAATAGGTTGTGCATCCTCATCAGAAGGAGGCACAAGTCTTAAATGCATAAATATCTCATTCACTAGATCCAGTTTCTCTGAAATTCATCTTCCGTTTCCTAACTCTTCCTAAAATTATAACTAGCACTTTGTAGCGTGTTGTAAAAGATGATGTGACCTTGGTGTGCGGAGACATGATGTGATTAGGGTTTCTTTTCTGACCAAGGGGTTTATTACTATTACTATACTGTTTTCTAGAAAACACAGCAATAAAAAGGTAACTACAGGAGGCTAACAACACTATCCTAATCTGTCTGTCTTTAGATTAAGATGAGTTGTTCAATCCATAAAAGTGATGCAACTGTCAAAAGTGATCAGTAACTCTGAGAATAAATGTGTGGAAATTCAGGCCACTGTTCCTTAGTACCAGCTGTTAAGTTGTAAAGAATTGATATTTTCTAATAATCAGTTTTCTGCTGCTGCCATTCTGTATTTGTAGTGCTGAAGCACCTAGGAACCCTGGTGGCAGACAGTACCATACTGTCCTACGCACTGTATAAACACAGAACAGAGATGAGATTCCTGCCTTTAAGGATTATGAATTCCCATAAAGTGAAATTAGTGCTTTGAAGAACATCAGTAATGACATTATCAGCTATTAATCTGTTCAGTAAATTACGTCTTCTTTTCATGTCTTTATTTCCACATCTCGCTCAGAAGCATTGTCCTCCTGCGTATAACTATTATTTTTTGTCCTTCTGTAACTCATTTAATTCACTATGTGAAATATACTAAGAGAAGCTTTACTTGCATTGAACTCTGTGATCACTCCATGCTACAGGTGAGCTTTAGTGCATTATTCTTTGCAACATGGGAGCTGGAGAGATGATTAAGACAGGGAAGAAATGCTCACTATACTGCAGGGAAAATATAAATGCCTCAGAACATGGGAGACAGCAAGAAAGAGGTAGATTAATAAGTATTCAAATCCAGTCTTGGTGGTATCACAAGTGTTGTTATCACACTGCTGGCTGCTTGATGTCTGGTAAAAATTGTTCACAGGGTAGTTGTTCACAGGAATAGTCAAAGTTGATGCTAATGGCCAAATTCGTTGCCATGGCTATGCAGAACAACCATCTCCTGTGCCCCCTGGCCAGGAATCAGGCATAACACAAAGGTAGCTAATTTACTGCTTTGAATAGAAATAGGTTGAATAGAAAGCTTTGGTCAGCAAGGGTACTAACCCATTTCCAGTCATTAAGCATCCCCATGCAGAGAAGTGCTGTTATGGCTGTTAAAGCACATGCACAGTTACGTGTGTACTTTCTTGATTACAGATACCAAGCTCATTCGAGCTTTCTGTTCAGAAATTTGGCAAAGAAGAGACAATGTTGTTTGCAATGGAAATGAAACGGATCATTTCTATGCATCCTTTGTCCACCTTTGTGAATGCATAGAGGGTGTCTGCTTGGGAAAATGCATGGCATTTTTGTCTATCTGTTCAGCTCTGCCAGTGGCGGTGAAATTCCAGAAGGAAAACACCAGAGAGCGTTTTGGTGTGGCACTGTCCTGTCCAGCCAAGGAAAGGCCAAACACTCATCTGCTTGTTGCCACTGTGCTGCTAATCATGAATGGAGCTGGTGATAAGAATTTGGTGGGTGTGCCACAGCGCTGGGCGAGCTGGGCTGCTACTTCTAAAGGAAGGAGAGTGGGAGGGAAAAGAAACACCAGAACACATATGGAAAGCCAGAGCAACTGATGAGAAGCAGGTGAGCTGGCCGGTGAGCTCACTGGGAAGGGCAGAGGACCACTGTCCTTTAGGGAGGTTGTCTTCTTCTCCCAGCTATAGTGACAGTCCCGGCATCTCCAGTTCCTCCACTGGCTGCAAGGGCAACTCTGGTAGGCACAAAGGAAAGGGAGGAACTGGGATAATTTTGATGTTTTGGATAGGCCACTTGCCTTGGCAACATCCTTTTGGGCCTGTGCCTCGAGGGAGCTGTACACAGCCGCTGGTGCTCACAGCAGTTAAGCAGACAGCAGAAAGCTGTGCACCCAGTTCACAAGTTCAAAACTGACTCTGTCACCTGGCAGCAGTGTATATTCTGTCTGCAAACTACACAAAATCCGTTCTTAATGAACTTTTTCAGTTGTAAAAGCCATTTAAATGACATATGACTTTCAAAACAAAGTATCCAACAGGACCTATATATCTCTCCCCACTCCTATGTTTGCTTTTCCTGCTTCGGCATGTGACATTAATGTCTGTCATTGCACATCTCAACCTTTGTAGCTTCCTCACGGGGAACACAGATGAGAGTGTTTAAGCTTTGTACTTTGGCATTGCTGGCATGTTTTGTTCATCACAAGCATTTTCAATGATACTAATGATATTCAGCAAGCTGTGGAGGAAGAATCAAGGATAGAATCCAAAATAGCCTTGGTGATCTGAATTGCTCTCTGAATGAACTCTGAGATGTTTAAATTAAGATACAGCACCCAGTCTTTCCATTTGTACTGGAAGTGAGACCGTTTGCAGTTATCATTTGAGAAAAATATAATGTCAAAACAAGTTTTTGGTTTTGTCCAGAGAGGGTATGACTATTGATAAAAAATGTGTTCTATTTCTTTCCAATTTATTGAGGTATATTCATTTCCAAGACCAAAAGTGCTGTCTTTTTATTTTTACGGTCTTTGTTTGAACTAAGATCCACATTCATTGTTACTGAGCTTTAATAATCTAAGGGTCACTTGAAGGGCTTTTGTTTGAGAGACCTTTCAAGCCAAGCCAAGGCAGCAGTTTAGAGAATGTTTCTTGTTTGTAGACAAAAATATATTAAAACAACCAAGGGAGCTATTACTCTTCCACATAATTATTTTTAATGTCTCATTGGACATGTATGAAATGCCTTTCAGTTCCTGTGGGAGAATTACTTTTTTGTTTTTACTTTTTGCAGCATGGCTTTTGTTAAAGTTCTATGCTGCTTTTCCACTGAGCAGCGTTCACCCCAAAAGACTTTATAAACAGGAACAGTATCTCTAGGAATATCCTTCCAATATAACCCACAAGGTACTTAAAGATTTGTCAGTTGTCCCAGGGCCCGGTACTTTGCATACCTACTGCCACCTATTTTTTTCTGGACATAATCAGGAAAGAACATGAGCCTAGTTCATGGTGGGAGCAGCCCTCGAACAGCTGAGAGTCCAGGACCACATTAGGTGAGGCAGAGCCCGAAGCCACCCCGGCTGCTGTTCAAGGTAGGGGAGAGGGGAGAAGGGCTAAGACCCCTTCACTGCTGTTCCTCTGGTAAACGCATGCCAGGTAATTGAAGCAACTTTGCATCCTTGGCATGAAAATTATCTGCAAGTGTGCTGTTGTGTAGCATTTTCCAGTTACCTAGGAAAGACTGAAAAGGAATGCATCCTTCTCTTTTATAACAAGAATAAACTGGGGGAGGAGAACAAATACAGAAATTGGACGAATAGGGAATGAATAGCACTAGGGAAATTCAGGAACCACCCTGTGGGAACACATTTCTTATACAAATATTTGGGCTTTGCTTGGGACATGCATGTTGTATGCCACTTTGCTGCATGTAGGTGCAGGTTAGCAGCTAGGTGCAGGTGCCTCACTTAGACATTTCCTTCCTATTGAGTGTTCACAATCCCTTAAATCTGCTGGTTGCCTGAGATGCCCTTTCCATTTTGAAAGATGCCCAGATACTTCTTGCTCAGGAGTTCCCTCAGGTCACACAGCAGTTGCCTTGGCTCTGTGGCCATCTTGCTTCTCCCAGGCACAGTGAGAGTTTCACTGACCCCAAATGGATCATGCTGTTAGACTGCATCTAGCACATGCTTTGGGCAAGGCCCCAGAAGGCTTGAGGGCATGCTCTAAACCTGAAACCTGACATGGGTTAAAAAAGGAGTTACAGTTTATCTGTGCGTGTTGCACACAAGTCATTTAACGTGTTGCAGTGCATGCAGCAGAACCAGGAACCTGCCTCTTACCCCTTTCATCAGGGCTGATGTGTCTTCTGTCAATTTACCTGTCTCTTCTGTTGTAAAAGGAAAATCAAGCCCTGAGTTTGGGAGTGATAACGTAGCTCTGTCAGTCTGGGTGCCTTTCACAAACGTACACCACTATCAGTGTCTTGTCATAAAGCTGATAAAGCTTAGCAAAAATGGGAGAATATATAAAAGGTATCTTGATAACTGGTCTCCCTGACTGGACTTAAACCCAGTTTCAAATATATAGTGCTCCCAGGTTTTGACGAGATAAACTACCATGTTCACCACCTTCAGATGACTAAATTTGAAGTCTTTCAACCTCTGAGCTTAAAGCATAATTTGTAGTATGCTCTGGTTTGTAGAACGACCTTGCCTTATTTGTGGATAAGAACCACACGTTTCTGGCAGTGAAAGGCTGTGGAAGCCTTTGCTTCAAAGTGACGTGATAATAGAAGGAAAATCCTGTAATTGCTTAACTCCGTGATCTGTGTGTTCTGATGCTCTATGCATGAGTAGCTCAAAAATAAGTGATTTAATTGGGCAAAAAGTTGTCTTTACATGAACTTCACTATCTTGGAACTTGTGTCTCAAGAATCTGTTACAAGATTATAAGGATAATATGCAGTCTCTTACTGCTGGCACAGTGAGGGAAAGCTTATAAAATATTTTGTACATAAAGATTGCTACAAATCTGTGCTTAATGACACATTCCTTGAGACAGGGACCATAAAGCAGATCAGAGAATTTTTTGAAGACTCCATTAGTTGATGGCTGCCTGTAAATTGATCATGCAATGTCACCCAGAGTTCCCTATCCTGATTTGACAACTTTATGGCTTTGGTTTCTCACTCAATTATTCAAGGTGTTTTAGTCATTGGGTTGGGTTTTTTTTTGCAGCCTTATGTTTAGAGATTGCCAAATATAGTTATCTGCAGAATATTTTGTTCAACGTGGAGTGAGTGCCTCTATTCTGGAGAGATGCTGTTGGATAGAGCTCAGAGGAGGACAGCAGGAAAAATGAAAAGGACTAAATACGTGCAGCCTCAATAAGCGATAGGAAAAGCTGGGATGAAAGGACATAATGGTCTATATGGGACTGAACTATGTAAGCATGAGAGAGAGAAGAATTATGTCGCGCTTGGCAGGAGGATGTAATGAGTAATAGATGGAATGATGAAGGGGAAATAAAATTGGCTGAATGAAGAAAAGCTTCCTGACCACGAGATCTTGTTTGATTACTGAAGTTTCCCAGGGGACTTCTGTGATTTGGGAAAAGTTATACAAGACTATTCAAAGGCTCGCAGTGCTTCACGAAGCATAGCTCTGTAGTCACCTAATAACTTGGCATCCAGGACAGGATAGTGCTTCCCATCTTTTCCCTGTGTTTAAGGTTCTTTGGATTCTTTGCATTTGCTGGGCAGTTCTCATCCCTTGTGCACTGGCTGGCCTGTGGCTTCTCTTTTGGTTAAGGTTACCAACTAATATTACAGTTCATAAAGAAAACCTACCTCCTGTGAACTTGTGCATGCAGATGTGTGTACTGTGGCTGTGGGAATGATCCTGTGCCTTTGATGCGAAGTGCAGGAGATGACAAGGTTAGATGCAGCTGTCTGAAGGGACATGATCTCTGGAGATGCACTAGGTGGCAATTGCATATGCCCTTATGTACGTACTCATAAATCTGGGCCCAAACCTTCGCAATACCTGGGTGGATATTATTGATAGATGGCGTTGGAGTGGAGCGTATTGGAAGTATGAAATATTCTGAAACCCTGATTTGACTGGAGAGTTGTTTATGTTTAAACAGAGACTAGTATTACAAGTAAAATTATTCAAGAACTTACACAACTTACTCAAGAGCTTTCACTCCCTGATGAAGAATATGTAGCTATTAAAGGGTGTTCACGTCACCCATAGATAGAATTATTTCAGTACAGATCTGGTGTCTTGGATAAGGCTGGCTCCAACAGTTCCTCTGAGAGGAGTTTATTTGATGAAAAATTAAGCGTGTTTTTAGCTGATATCCAACCAATTTGCTGAACTTATTTTGAATTCTGCCCAAAGGTTTTTGGAGTAACTTGATAACTGAGAATCCATTTGGATTTGAACTGTGAAGAGGCAAGCATGTAAAACAAAAGAAACCCAGAGGTAGAGAAGACCACATGGCCTCCACGAACTGGGAAGCTCAGTTAATTGAGTTAGAAAAAAGGGCTGACGGACTGTTAGATATCCTGGTAGATATCT
Source organism: Aythya ferina (assembly GCF_964211825.1). Taxonomy (NCBI): domain Eukaryota; kingdom Metazoa; phylum Chordata; class Aves; order Anseriformes; family Anatidae; genus Aythya; species Aythya ferina. Next base: position 7,346,762 of record NC_140301.1, read on the forward strand.
TCTGGTTGGCCTTTCACTACCCTCCTTGTATTCTAACAGCTGCTCAAAGCAGTAGAAGACATCTCCTCAAATAAATGTACGTAGAGATTGCAAAGGATGCTGCTGCTCAGGGTGAAGCAATGAGAGAAATATTGCTAAGAACTCAGTTTTGAAACTTTACACAATCTAACATCTGCTCTGCTCCCAAGAGCTAAGTGGTTGGAAATGTGGAAGCCCTGAGTTTTGAAACAAATCACACAAAAATGTTAGGTTTTCATGTAAGTTAATCCACTAATAAATCAAAAAAAAAAAAATCTTATTATAGGTACACTCCTTTGAATTATCTTCTTATTTGAATGTAATATGTATTATCTCATGGGGGCACGATTAACTCTGTATCAATAGGTGCATAACTTGTGCGTTCTGAGATATATCTAATGTCTACCAAAGAAAAAATAAATAAATCATTTAGATCTGGAACAGTGATCACAATGGAAGTTTCATTTGCAAAGGATTTATGGAGACTTGAAGTCAGTATTATGTTTTGAATAAATGCACCATTGACTTGTATCAGATTTCCATAGGCTTTATCTTGTTTTTTTCTAAGCAACTGCTCATAAACTTTTTAAGTATCTTGATTAGCTTGATGGTGCTACTTGCAAATCTGTCCGTACAGCTATTAATCTAAGACAGTGCAATCTGTAGAAAGGAATCACACTCATTTAGCTGTTCCTTTCACTGATTCATTTAAAAATCATAAATAACAAGTTAACAGGGTTTCTTTGTGTCTTATTGTGTTTCTTTCTTTTCAACTAACATGTTAAATATTTCAAGAGAGGTTTGTTAAGACATCACAAAAACAGGTCTTAGTTCCGATGTGTAATTCATCGAACACTGTTCGATGTAGGAAGGAAAAACAAGGAAGTCGTAGACATGAGCAATTTAAGAGTCTGTGACTCGATGGCTATGGCACTCTTTGTGATTTTAGTTCCTGTGTCATAACAGTACTCAGGTGAATTTAGGGGAATCAAAAATCCATAAATCTGAAGGGAAAGGAATCTCCCATGTCTCACAAAAAAAAAAGAAAATTGACTTCTAAAGTTCAGCACATGGGCTCCCTCCCTCCTCTCCTTCCTACCTGCACCTCTCCTGGCAAGGTTCCTCTCTAACTGTTCCTGCATCAGTCTCAGCATGAGTTCTGCAAGACCAGTCTGGGTCCCAGTGAGGTCAGCAGAGGCTGCTGCTGAACAATGAAGGTCACAAGCATGGAAATAGCCAAGTCCTGCAGTGGTATGCAGATGACAACTGTACAGGCACCTGCACAGCCCAGTTGGGTTGTACTCAGTCCTGTAGGGAACACCAGGCCTTCTGCCATGGCTTGCAGCAGGTCTCTCCTGGATTGAGGCACTGGAGTGCCGGAGTTGACCGTTCACCCCTGCAGTCAGACCAGACACCGCATGCAGCAGTGTCATACACAAGGGAGGGAATGGCTGCAAAGCTTTGGTCTTAACAAAAAATACATTGAATGAGAAGCCTCGAAATAAAGGACTGGGAAAATTGCTGTTTTGGTTGGGGACACGCTTCTCCTGCCTGTTGCTTCCAGATGAGATTTTTTTCCAGATAAGAAAAAAAAAAAAAAGAGCTTATTTGCTTTTTTGTATGTTGCTGCAATCCAGATGTATCAGTACGTGCAGTCCAGAGAGAGAAAAGAGAGGTGTACCATTATGTATCTGCGGTTAAGTGAAGGGCTGGGTATGCTCAGTTAGGAACGAAGCTAAAGGGCTGTGCCTTGGCTCCATGGCAAGCAGCTGTGAAGGAGCCTCCCTGACGGGGCTTGGAGCAGGGGCTCAGCGCCTTGCAGCTGCTCTCCAGCTCCAGCACGTACTGCCACCCCCTCACACATCGCATCACTGGCTGATCGCACAGAGCTGTGCTGTGTAGTGCAACAAGCGGATGAGTTGCTTTGCTTACTAAAGGTCTCACGGCGCTCCACAGATACGGCTAGAGCCCCATGGTGTTCTGGCAAAATCACCATCACCTGCTCTATTTCTCCAGAGGATGCAGAAAGCATTGACTAGAACCCAGGAGCTTTTGTTCCTTGTCTGCTTTAGGCATCAGGCACATTATCTTCACTGCTTCTCTTTTGCAGTCCCTGGACATCCACAGGATGACATGGGATGATATCCAAAGAGGATATGCTCGTCTTTCCCCGCTGCATGGTGCAAGGTGTTACACCCTGATGGACTGCAGTCCTTAAGCCCTGATTTCAGTGGAACCATTCTTGCCCTAAAGCACACTCAGTCAGGTGCTTATGTAGATGAATTCCTCTGAAGTCTGTAGGATTAGAACAAAATCCCGTCAAGAGGATTGAGATCCTCAGCTGAAGTAAAACAGAATAGCCTCACTGGAGCACCACTTGTTTCCCACTGAAGAGGGCTGTTTGAAAGGGTATCTCTGTGCATGGGTGCTGCAAAAAAAAAAGGGGGCTTTGCAGGACAAAAGTGAGATTTGGACTTTGCTTTGTTATGGTGTAGTTGTTCAACAGTGATGTTGAAACGTAATAAACACGAAAGCATGCATGGTTAGTGGTTAGCAAAACATGGTCCTGTGAAGTCTACTGGAGAAACTGGTAAGGAGCCACCATGTTCTGCATCCACCCTGTAACGCCCGGCAGGCGGGGGACCTGTGGCTGCTGGTGGTGTCAGCTACAAACAGCCTTCGCTTAGCCGTGAGCTCCAGAAAGGCTGCGCTGTGTGCGTGGGCACAGCAGCTTCACTTCGCTTGGCTCTTCCCCACCACTTCTCAATCTTTAAATGCCTGTTCTACATTTCAGGTATGCACCTGTATTTAAAGCCAGTATTGCGGGAGGCTGAGAATTGTTAGGATCTGTGCACATAGCAGGTATTGTTTCTGATTCTTCTTCTATATTACGACATTTAGAGTTAAGAAAGCCTTTATAGTGGGATTGGCATTCTACAACCAGGGAGAAATTAATTCCTTCGATCTCAGTCACCTTCATCTGTATAATGTGCTAAGTTTTGGAGTATTTTTTGTTCATTCCCTCCAAAATTAATAATTTTAATGCCTTCGGAGCTAATAGAGATAATGCAAAGACCTGAGCGTATTATCTAGCCCCTAGCGGCGCTCTCCGAGGGAGCCTCGGGCCCCGCTCCGCGGTGCCGGGGCGCTCCGCAGGTGCGGGGTCAGGCCCGGCCCGGCCCGGCTCAGCTCGGCTCGGCTTGGCTCATCAACTGCACGTGCTCGGGGCTAATGCGGAACAAATTGAGACACATCCCCTCCGTAATTAGTTCCAGCGCTGCAAAGATTGACGGTAAAATAATGGCCCGAGCCCCGGCCACCCGCCGGCACCGGCTCTCCGGGCCGGCGGCGGGACCCGTAGCGGGACACCCGCCCGCGGGGGGCGCTGCGAGACGGCTCCGGGCGGCGCGGGGGCGGCCCCTTCCCTTCCTTGTCCTGTCCTGCCCGGCCCCGCTCCGCTTCTTCCCTCCGCGCATCGGCGGAGCCGCCTTGCTGCCCCACGGGGGGAGGCGAGCGGGGCCGGGCGGCGTGCCACTGCCCCTCCGCCCCGGCGGGGCAAGCTCCCTGCTCCCCCGGTGCCCGGAGCCCCCGGAGCCCCCGAGGGGCGCAGGATCGGGCCCGCGGTGCCGGGTTCCTGCCCCTCTCCCCCAGCCCCTCTGCGCTCCTGGAGATGGTCCGCAGCTTTGTTTCTGCTGCTCTTGGCACTTAAATAATCAAACTCTGATCGGCTCCCTGAGTGAAAGGAGACAGATCCCCCTGTGTGCCGAGAGCGGCTGGAACAGGGTTGGAAGCGCTGGGGATTTATCTCTGTTTAAGCCAGTCTCCCCCAGCTTCTCACCGCGAGGGGATCGGTTATGGAGGTCAGCAAAGCGCAGCGAGAATTCCCGGCCCGCTAAGCGCTTAGGGCGGCTGGGAGCTGCTTCAGCGGCGCTCAGCCCCCAGCAGGTTCCCCAGCCCGGGTTCCCGGGGATGGAGTGGGGCTCCCCGCAGAATAATCCTCGCCCAAGATATACCTGTTGTTTGCTCTCATAGCGTCGGCCTTCCAGCACGGTCGAAGATGGACCGTTTGTCCGGAATTCCCATAGCTATGGAGTAGCTTGACAAATAACTCCCCCCCGATTGCTGCCCGGCAGAGATTTGGATCGGGTCGAGTTTGAAGGGGAAAGAGCGTAAAGTTCCTGCCCGCCTAGGTCGGCAGCCGGCAGAGCAGCCGCTGCTGCCCGGCGCTGCCCTCTCCCCGCTCCGTGCTTCGGCTTTGGCACCGAGGCCGGGCTGGGGACGAGCGGGAGTCCGGCTGCGGGGTGATTCACGCCAGAGGGAGACTGGGATCGGGGTCGGCGCCTCCGGGAGGACACGGGCGATGTCCCCCGGCCTGCCAGGGCGCCTCGGAGGGCACCGGCTGCCCCCGGGACCTGCCGCCGCCAGCGCTGCTGGCACGGGCTGCTGGCACGGGCCGCCGGTGCGTGGCTCCGGCTGGAAAAGTGCCCCTGCTCTGCAATGGGGCGGAGGTGTTATCCCTCCCCGGTGCGGGATGCAAGGAACTGGCTGCGGGAAGCGGCCCCGGCCGTTTGCCTAAAGCCTCCTGCCCTGCCCGGGGTAGGAGGGTCCGCGCTCCCCTTCTCGGGGTGCTCCGCTCCGCTCTGCCGAGGCTGGCCCGGCACATCCCCGGGGCTTGCTCGCCCGTGCCGGGCCGCTCCGTGCCTCGGCAGGCTGCCGTGCCCCTGCAGGAGGCAGGTGCCGGTGCCCGGCGCTGTGCCCGGCCGAGCTGGCGACCCCCGAGCCCCCCGGCCGTGCCCTGCTTTCCCCGCTCTCGCTGCGGGCTCTGCCGGGAGCCGCGGGGAGGGAGGATGCGCTGATGGCCAGGGGCGCTTTTTGTTTCTGCGCTTGGCTGTCTCCTCTGGGGAATGAGAAAAAGGCGACGATGTGGAAGGACTTCGGCTGCTCTTCTTCCTAGGTGGAAGAACGCAGTCCTAAGCGATGGAGAAAGCGTTGTTCCTTCCCTTCCCGGGAGATTTAGCAAGCTAGGTGATTTCAAGAAAAGAGAAAAGCGCGCTAGCTAGAAAAATGTTCTGCTGCGGGAAGGACTTTCTGTTTGTGCTAAGTCTAGTTTTCACGTGAAATAAAATACTCTGCTTAGATTGACCAAAGACTCGTGTGTATGCATGTGTGTGTGTGTGCATGTACTTCGTCGATTTTAGAGCCGGCGGATAACGGGATGCCGCTTCTGCACCTTGCCCCCGTCCCCCGGGGGAGCCCGCGGGTGCGGGGAGGGCAGAACAGACGCGGGGGGCGGCAGGGCGAGCGAAGGGGAGCGCACTGCCCGCCCTACGTGTGGGGTACAGCTACCGACCCCCTTCCGAGGTTGTTTTAGTTGCGTGCGTACTCGTAAAAAGCAGCGGAGCCTGTAAACTTAGACAGTCTTTAATATTGGCACGGATAATCTCCAAATCTTTCGCTGTTCTATTACACGCGAATTCCTGTAACAACAAGGTTTATTGACACATCAAAACGGGTGATTTAAAAGCAATTTGTCCGAAGACGGTTTGTGAAAATTAAAACCGTTTCACCCATAACGAAACCCGACGGTTTTGGCTAAGCAGTTTAAAGAGAAAATGAAATGGCACTTGGTTCCTCTAATAACGGGCCGTCTTAATTTATTCTGTTGCAGCTTTTACCGCCTGAATTTTAAGACGTCGTTTCAAGGTCGGCGATGCTCTGTGACAACCTTTAGCACCGCGGGGGAAAGGGAAGGTCGCGGCGTAAACCGCCACCGGCAAGACAGCGGGCGCAATCCGTGCAGCGGCAGGTAAAGGCTCCGCGCCTCGGGGCTGAGCTTCAGCCTCCCCCTGGAGCCGCGGCAGGGACATTTGGGGGCCGGGGGCGGGGGCTGCGAGCCGCCGGCTGGGCGCTGGGCGATCCTCGGGCCCCGCAGCGGGCAGCGCCGGGAGCGGCACGGCCCGGGGCGCGCTGCTGCTGCTCCTCCTCCGCACGCTCCGCTTTGCGAGCGCGCTGCATCGAAATGCAGCCCCGAGGAGCTGCCCCACGCGTGCTCCTAGGAGCTAACGCTTCCCCCAGCGCGGCTGATTATTAATTAGCTGTTTCGAAGGGAGGAGAAGGGCGGAATCCCTCGTCCCGCGTTTGGTAAGAGCGGCTCACCGCGGGGGCGGCGGTGGGCCCGCGACTGCCTCGGGTACCGGGACTTGCCCGGCCGAGGTGGGCACAGCGGCGTCCCGCGGGGGCTGCCTGCCTCGGCAGCCGCTCGGGGTGAGGGGAACGATCGTGGTCCCCCCGGCTGCCGGGGCCGTCCCAAAATCTGCCGTGCTTTATGGGGGGTGATGGATAAGGTGCCGTCGGGGGCTCTCCCAGCACCGCGGCCGGGATGCGTGCTGTGCAGCTGCTGTCCAGGAGGCTGGGGAGCGAAGGGGGAGTCCGGGTCTTCCCAGGAGCAGTGCCAGGTGAATTCCCCCAAAAGCACGGTAGTTGTGGCGCTGCGACCCCCCCTACACACACACCTCCCCACCTGGCCAGCCGCTCCCTTCCCTCTCTCGCAGGGCAGCTTGGAGGGGCCAGCCCGGGGCGTGTTTCGGAGCGGGGCCGGGCGGCCAGCCCGCAGCAGCTCGGGGAGGCGCGGAGTCCTCCCCCAGGGGGAGAGGCACCTGGAAAGACACTTTCCCCTCGCTGGGTCCGCCCGGCCCGGGCTGGGTCACTTCCCCTCGATCCTGCAAGGGCGGCGGCTTCTCCACGCGGTCCCCGGGGCCCGCGACCCCGCCGCCCTCGGGAGTCCCCCGGGCCACGCAGGGAGCTGGCAGGGGAAGTCGTCCAGCACGTACTTACTGGCCACCTGGATCCCTCTAACAGTCTCGCCAAGTCTCCTAAAGCGAAGGGATGTTAGGGTGAGATTTAGTGGCGCTTGCACCGGAGGAAGGGTGGGAGTGATGTGTAGGGGAGATATATTCTCCCCCGGTAACCTCTCCCCCTCCGTCCCCAGCTCTCGCGGCCCCCTCCCCCCCGTGCCTGGCCTGGCTCGGTGCAGCGGAGCGGGCTGTGGGCAGCCCCTCGGCGGAGGTTGTGTGAATGGAGGATCGGCGTGGCTGACTCCTCCTCCCCGGCAGCCGCCTCTATTTGAGCTTTGCAAAGTTGAGGGCGAGCAGGCATCCGAGGTGAGGCGTGCGAGGCGGCTGTGCCCCCCCAGCCCCCCCCCCAAGCACGCGTACGGACAGACGGCCGGGCAGACGGACGGACACGCGGCCGGGCGGACACACAGCCACGCACGCACGCCGACCGCCCTGCGCTGCGAGCGGGCGCGACCCCGGAGGCGATCCTGGAGAACAACCTCGCCCTGTCGCTGCTGCCGGCTCCCGCAGGGCTGGACCCGGGGAGCTGCGTCGCGGAGCAAACCTCCCCCAAAGGGCTGAGCTCGCCCGCCTGGTGCCTGCAGCCGGAGCCGGCCTCCGGCTTGGCAGGCAGGGGCCAGGTGTCCTGGAACAAGTGCGGCCCGGCGGGAGACTGGCTGCCCGGCGGCAGGCAGAAGGTCTGCGAGCAGATGGGGTCCGACGTCCGAGACCTCAACGCGCTGCTGCCCTCCGTGCCCTCCCTGCCGGGCAACAGCAACTGCACCATGCCGGTGAGCAGCGCGGCGCAGTGGGCTCCCGTCCTGGACTTCCCCCCGGGGGCCTCCTACGGCTCGCTGGGGCCGCACTCCTTCATCAAGCAGGAGCCGAGCTGGAACGGGTCGGACCCGCACGAGGAGCAGTACCTGAGCGCTTTCACCGTCCACTTCTCCGGCCAGTTCACGGGCACGGCCGGGGCTTGCCGCTACGGGCCCTTCGGCGCCCCGCCGCCCAGCCAGCCGCCCTCCAGCCAGGCTAGGATGTTCCCCAACGGGCCCTACCTGCCCAACTGCTTGGAGAGCCAGCAAGCCATCCGCAACCAGGGTAAGGGCAGCGCTGCCGGGGGCCACGGCCTCGGGGGCCGTCCCCGGGGGCACCCGCGTAGCCTCGCTGGATGCGAACACCGAGCCCGGGCCCGGGTCGGCCGAACCGGCCCTGCCCGCCACCTCCCCGCCTGGCCCCGGGGAGCCGCGGGAGCCCCGAGCCGCTTCCCCGCACGCTCCCCAGGCTTCGCTGGGCCGAGGCCGGCGTATCCCGAAGTGGACACGGGTCCCCCGACAGATGCCGGCGGGAGGGCCGGGGGAGCCGTGCCCCGAGGCCGCGGCCCTCGGCCGTTCGTCTGCCTCTTGCCGGATTGACCTCGGGAGCGCCGAGTCCTCCCCAGGCCGGAGCTGCGCACGCAGGGGCGGCTTTTGGTTTCTTTTCAGCATCTCAGCTGTGCGGCGCCGCGCACCCCGCGCTGCCAAACTCGCGTGGGCTGCGGGGCCGGCTCGGGGCAGCTCCTCAGGAGGGACGGGGCTTATCGGCCACCTTTCCTTCCCCCCGCTGCTGGTGCTACCGTGCCGAGGGAGGCAGAGCCCGCAGAGCTTCGGGCCGTGCTCCCCGCTGCTCCCGCCGGCCCCGGAGCTGCGCGTCGTGGAGCTCCGGCCCCGCACTGCCCGGCCCGGGGCCGTGGGGCCGGGCCGAGGAGGGTGGCCCCGGCGGGATCCGGTGGCTTCGGGCTGTCCCCTTGCGCCCTGGCGGCCGGGGAGCGAGGGAGGAGGCCGAGGCCAGGCGGGAGCTCCGAGCGGCCCGGGGGGACGTTTACATCAAAGGGGAATCTCGGTGCCGCTGCCCCGGCCCTGCTGCCCCCGGCCCCTGCCCCTGCCGTCGCCGAGCTGCGGGGCTGCGGCGTCGGAGAAGGCGGAGCGGAGCGGAGCGGGGCGGCAGGGCCGCAGCCCGGCCGGCAGAGATGCGCAGCATCCCCGGGACCCGCAGGAGGCTCGGCCGCGCCGGGCGGGCGGCGAGTCCCGGGAGTGCCGTGCGGCGGTGCCAGCAGGGCTGGAAGTCGCGCGGAGCATCCTTTTGGTTTTGGTTTAGAGATCTGAAAGGATTTTAGAGGGCTTTTAAGCGCCGCGCAGAAGTAGCGACCAGGAGGGCGAGGGGATTAAAGCCGGCCCGTTTTTAAGCACCCCGAAGGGAAGCGGAGCGTCTAACGCGCAAGACCGAGCAGGGCCGAGTGCGGGCAGCCCCCGCAGCCCCCAGCCCGCAACCTCCCTGGGACAGCGGCAGCCTGCGGGCTGCGGTCGCGCCCCGTTACGCAGGTGCGTGTGCCCGCGGAGCCGTGCCGGCGGCGGTACCTGGCTGCAGGGAGCTGCTCGCACCTCCCGGCCCGGCTCCCGTGCTCCGGAGTCCTGCGGGAGCCCCGGGGAAGGCGCGTCCCGGGGAGCGGGCGCTGCGGGGCGGCTGCCTCCCTCCGCTCGCCGCGGGGCAGCGCCGGGGCTCGGCCACCGCCACTGCAGCCACATGCGGCCGGCTCCTCAGCAAGAAGGAATTCGGCAAAGGGTGTATGCTTTTTATTATTATTATTATTTTCCCTTGGTTGTTTTTATTTTTTTTTTTTTTCCGGGGATGGATGAAATGTTCTTGCTTTCGCTCTCCTCAAGGTTGAACTCTTGGTTTTCTAGCCGGTTCTTCCGACCGTGGGAAAGACGTTACCTTGGCTCTGCGATGACACTTCTGCCAAGTCTGGGGTGCGGTGTGGGGGTAGGGAGCCGAGGCTTTGAAACCTCTGCCCAATTTTCCTCTTCTCGTTCGCCTGTCTCTTTCATCCAGCTGGGCTCCTCCAACAACTGGATTCCTCCAGCGGGCCCCGTTCTCCAACAGATGTACAACTTTCAATTATTTTCAGCACATTTTAATCAGGCCCGGCTCTGATAACGCCCTAATTAAAGAGACCTCGCTATCGGCAGCTCGGTTCAGAACTCAACTTTCTTATCACATTCCTGAAGCTTTGGGTCAGGCAACACCGGAAAATGCGGCCAAAACATCGGACTGCTCCGAGCTGAGTTTTGAAGGTCACCAAAAGTCTGCGCCGGGCCAAAAGTAGCGTAGAAAGTGTCAGTGTTTTCTGAAAGTTTTTTATTATTATTATTTAAAAAAAAAAAAAAAGGAAAAGGGGAAAAGGGAGTTGAAGGTTGAGTCTCTACCCTGAGGGCTAAGGGAGGAGATAAGGAGCGAGAAACAGCTGTGGGATGGGAGTCCGTGGGGTACCGGCCTGTCAACGCTGTTCGCATCGCCGCGAAAGTCGCTCTGCTCTGCTCCTAGGGCAGGGGCATGGGTGATAGCCTGGGCTAGGAGAGGGTGAGCCCGCTTCTGCCCCGGTCCCAGAGTGCTAGGGCCAGCTTAAGATCATCGCAAAGGTGAAGGTTACAAAGTCTTCAGGTTGTTTATTGTTGTTTTGTTTGTTTTGTTTTCTTTTGTTTTTCCTCCCCATCGCTCCCTTCATTTCTCCTGCGCAATTCCGCAGGTTAATTAAACCCTGTAATGTCGCAGGATCTGTCTGCAGAGACAAGAAAACGGAGAAGCCACAAGCGGCTGGCTCCCTTTGCTGCCTCCCCACTTCGGGGGCTCGGCAAAGCCCCAGTGGTGGGCTCTGCGGCGGGCACAGCGCCGAGCACCCCCGTAGCAGCCAACGCAGCCATATCCCGGCTGCCAGGCGGGGCTGCAGAGGATGCCCGTGCTGCAAGGAGCCGGCTGCGAGCGAGGAGCTAGCGCTCGTGCTTTTTGGGTTGTTTGGGTTGTTTTCCCAGCCCGCGCTGGGCTTTTTTGTTTTGGTTTATTTTTTTGGAAGAGCGGCTCTCGGAGGAGCTCGGTTCTCGGGGTAAATGCTGACGAGCCGAGAAGCCTCTGAGATAATATTACTTTGTAATTACTTTTTTAGCTGAAGTTGTTTAGCCAGCTCCAAGTCATTAATGAAAGTTGGTGTCCAAGCACCTGATTTACGATTTCGTGTCGGCCCGGGGTCAGCAGAGGTGGTCTCTTTCCATCTGAATCTGCTCGGCGTAGGAAACAAAATAGGCTGTTTATTATTTTGGAGAGCAATTTTCGCTGAAAGGAGGAGTTTTATTTTTGCATGTAACATTCCGCCTCTTTATTGCAGACTCTTCAGAAAGCTGCTCTTAAAAAAGAGAGAGAGAGAGATTAAAGGGTAACTTCTAAATTGGAAACGGCAGAGGAGTACACAGAGCAGATGGGAATCTTCCTCTTTAATATGAGCAACGATTAATGAAAACATCCTTTTTATTACCGAAGCCGATCTGTTCTCTTTAAACACGAACGAGACTTCCGACTGTCCGCCCCTGGGAGCGGGCTGCCCGGCCCGCCTCTCCCGCGGGGCCGCCCCGCGCCCCCCGGCTCTCCCCGGCTCCCCCCGCGCCCGCAGCCCCCCAAGTGCGGTCCCGGCGGGGAGCGGGGAGCGCAGAGGAAGGGCAAAACCCTCGCCACGGCTTTTCCCCCGCCGTGCCCAGCAGCACCGGGGCGTGGAGCTGGGGCAGCCCGCGGCGGCGCCTCATGCTCGACGCCCTGCGGGAGGGAGGCTGGCGGCGAGCTCCGGGCCGGGCAGCCCGTGACCCCCCTAACCCCGCTGTGCTCTCTCCGGCAGGTTACAGCACCGTGGCTTTCGATGGGACTCCGAGCTACGGCCACACGCCGTCTCACCACGCCGCACAGTTTACAAACCACTCTTTCAAACACGAGGACCCCATCAGCCAGCAGACCTCGCTAGGTAATTCCAGGCGCCGCTGCCGGAGCCCGGCTCAGAGCCTGGGCTGCCCCAGCGCAGGGCGCGGCGGGGGCTAACTCTCTCCCCCTTCCTCTGCAGGGGACCAGCAGTACTCGGTGCCTCCCCCGGTGTACGGCTGTCACACCCCCACGGACAGCTGCACGGGCAGTCAGGCCCTGCTCCTGCGGACCCCCTACAACAGGTACCGCCGCCGGCAGGGAGCTGTGCCCGCCTGCCCTCCCCTCGGTTCGCGCGGGGTGCTCGGGCGGGGTCTCTCCCTGGCGCGTCCTCCCAGCAGCTCTCTCTTTGCTGCGAGGAAACGAGTTCAGTTTTCCCTTTCTCTAAAAACAAAGCGAACAAACAAAAACACAACAAGACACACGGTAAAAAAGAAAAGGAAAAAAAAGAGGCTGTCCCTCCAGCCTGGCCCCGCCGAGCTTTCCGGGGCTGGGTCCCCGTTCCGGGGAGACGCTCTCTTGGCAGGTGCCAGCCGCCCGAGCGCAGCGGGCACACACCTGGGGCAGGGCCCGCTGGCGCCCAGGATTTGGGATTTGCTCCGGTGCGCTCTTCTACCGCCCGGGCCGAGAGGAGAGGCACGGGGCAGCCCGGCGGAGCCCTGCCCGGCGCCTGCCGCTGAGCATCCCGCGCTGCCCGAGGCCTCTGCTGCGGTCCTCGGGGTGCAGCCTGCGCTCGGCGCGGCTCGGCCACGTCTGGGGAAAGGCGGCGGCGGCCTGCCCGGCGCCGGGAGCCCCCGCTCCCCCCTATTGCGGGGAGGGCGCGGGAGCGCTCACCGGTGGGCAGCAGAGGGGGTCGGGCGGGCAGCACGGGATGAGCGGCCGGAGGCTTCGGCACGCAGACCAGGAGCCCTCCCGATGGCTCCCAGGAGTGGAGGGGACCGGCCTGCAGAGAGGTTGTTTTCTGAAAACGGGGCAATACAGCTATGGGGTTTCCTTGCCGGGAGAAAGGTGTGTTGGAGCTTTGCTCTAAGCGCGAACTGGCCTTGCAAACAGAAGGGCCCGTTGCAAGAGCGGTTTCCCGTTTTCTTCCCTCTGCCGTGGGGGCTGGGCGCGCCTCTCGCAGTTTTACAACGTGTTTAGTGAGCAGAGAAGTTCCCCAAAATTTATTCTTCAACTTTTTGTGAACTTGGAGCCCGTCCCGTATCTTCGAGTTGCTAAGTAACTCTAGCACACAAAACAATATGCCTCCGCGAAGGAAGCCGCGAGCGGCTCCTCTTAGAGGCCGGTCATATCATCTCTGATTAATCAACACTGGACGCGGGACAACAAAATTCTGTCACTTCCAGAAGCCACTTCTCTAATGAACGTGAGTTGACGTCAAGGGAAGGAGGGAATGAGGTAATGAAGGAAGGAAAGAAGCCTATCCAGAGAGATTAGCCTGCAGAATAATTGGCGGGGAGAACTCCTGCGCCGAAGTGGCAGAGATTGCTCGCCTCGCAGGGAAATCTATAAATATGATTTGTGGGGAGGCGTCGGGAGGGCAGCTCCGAGCCGCCGCTCCGGGAGCGGGCCGGGCCCCGCCGGGCCCCGGGGCTCTGCCCCCGCTCCGCGCCTTGCTTTCCTCGCCTATCCCCCAGAGCGGGCATTTTCGCACGCAGGGGAGCGATCCGACTCTGCTCCCCGGCAGGTTTGCTGCTGGCCTCGGTAGGGTACGGATTAAGCCCTTAAACCTCCCTGGAGCCAATACTGCTGTGCGTGGGGCGTGTAGATCAGGGCAGAACTTGCTGCAGCTGGAGGGAGAGCCCCTGCAGTACAAGGCCCGCTCCGGCAGCTCAGCCTGAACAGGTGGGGGAGCTCGGGGACCCTCGTCCCCACCTCCACGTGTTCTGGGGAGGGAAGCCGGGGGAAAAGCGGGTTTCCCACTGCACGAGTGCTCTTCCTAGGAAGTGTTGTCAAGGGCAAGGGACGGCCGGTTACACCGCGAGACATTAGCCTAAAGACCAGCCGCGCTCTTTCTGTCCAAAACCGCTTCAGCGCAATCTCCTACTTGCTCCTGAGGCCGCATTTATTCCCTTTGCGGAGCTCCGGTTTGCTTTCGCAGCCCGGGCGCGCTCTGCCCTCGCTCCACAGCCTCGAGGCCGGGCCGGCCGCTCCGCCTGGAGCCCTTTCCCTTGTCTCCCTCACCGAGGCAAAGCATCCAGGGAGGCGAGAGCTCGAAGCGCTAGCCGAGAGATCGTAATTCTCGTGCTGGAAGCGAAAGCATCTCAGCAATCCCTTGCTCGCCGCTTGCTGCGCGGCCCGCCCCGCTGCCAGGGAGCGCTGCGGCCGGGGCCGGGCTGGGGCCGGGGCTGGGGCAGGAGCAGGGACCGGGGCCGGGGCCGGCTGCAGCCGTGCCCCGCTGGCCGCAGGGCCTCGGGTGGCCGCCGCTGTCCAGTTCGTCACGGCGAGGATGTGAACTTTTCTACCTCGCGCTGTTTAATGTAGTAAACATGCCCGATGCTGAAAATTTACTGTGAGTCACACTTACAAAGACTTTAAAAGCGGAGGAGTCTCGGTTCAGATTATAGCTCTTTCTGCGCAGAGGTCAAGAACTCGGTAATACCGCGATGCAGGCCAAAACAAACTCTATATGATCTACTACTGGTTTCCTTTTAAGTTCCCTTTTTGCTCAGCTTTGACTTCCTTTTATTCCACTCCAACTTACATTAATCCCCGTTGTAGAAACGTTCCCCCCCCTTCCTCTCGTTTCTCTTTAAAAGCATCTCCGTAATGAAAATAAGTTATTTTTAGTGTCTTCTTTGCGGCCATTTGGAGGGCCGGCGGTTCAGATTGGAACCAACGCAGGCACATCCCCAGAGACCCCGCTTTCCTTCTCGTAACTCAAGGCTCATTCAAAGCCGAGCTGCTGAGCGGGGCCGTCGGGTCCGTGAGATCATCTTGTGGGGCTGTCAATACCAAAGGGCGCAGATGGAGCTGCCCGTGTCCTGCTCTCCGTCACGCGTCAGAAGCGAGACACCCGATCCTTCCCTCCGCGGTGCCCGGCGGCCCCCGGGCGACCCGCGGCCACCGCCGGGCTTCTGGGGGCGCGATCGCTGCGGGACGGCGGATCCGCGCCCCGCCCGGCCGCGCCCCAAACCCCGAGCCCTCTGCCCGCAGCCTGGGGCAGGGGCCACGTCCCGGGGCCGTGTCCTCGGGCTCCGCTCGCCCTCTGGTTCGCGCAGAGCCCGGGGCGGCTGCCTGCGGTGAGCCGGGCTGCTGGCGGAGGTGCAAGGCGAGGGGCGAAGCGCGGCTGTAGGGTGGCGAGGGCAGGAGGGGGCTTTGGGGGCGGAGGAGTGGGCAGCGGGCCGGGGCTTCGCCCCGCTCGGCAGCTTGTTCGGGGCGCTGTCACCCAGCCGCCGCATGCAGTACAGTGGCTGCGAGCTAGTGACAAGATGAATAAGTGTATTGCTTTATGAAAAAGCAAAGGAGGGGAAAAAGTGGATATTGTGGGGGAGGCTCTTATAAATGAACTGTCAAGAGAAAGAAAGTTAAAGGGAAATCTCCTGCTGTAAATGCATCGGGCGGGCACTTCTAATAAAAATCAGGGTCCTGGAGGAATTAATTACAGCAGCATTACAGGAAGAATTCGTGGAATTGCAAAACGTAGTTGGCACAGACCAGCACGAGCTGCTATTGCAAATGGGGAAACTGCAGGAGAGTTTAACAATTCCTGAGCTGATATGCAGGACATTGTAGTAGCATAATAGCAGTGCAGACACACTAATGAATAATAGTGTCCAGTGATACTGACAAATGATATTACACATACTTCGAGATTGAAGTCACTTAATTTGTTTTTATATGCAAAAGCTTCCCACTGGAATCTGACTTTTGTAGGTTGCTTCTACCTGCCATGCGGGGAAAAAAATAAAATAAAATAAAATAAAAAAAAGAACGACTCCGCAGTCAGAGCGGTATCAGCTCGCTTCCCAAGCCCCGCGGATTTGGGTGCGATCCATCACAGCAGACGCGCGTTTGTCGGGCATCCATCACGGCGCCCGTTTGCGGGCCGGGGGGTTGCTCCGCTCCGCTCCGCTCCGCTCTGCTCCTTGCCGAGCCCCCGGCGCCCCGGGGCCGCGCTCCCTGCGGCACCCGCGTGTGCCGCGGCCCCGCGCCTTCCCAGCCCGCGGCCCCGAGCGCGGAGAAAGCCCGGCGCGCTCCCGTCGCGGGGTTAGTTTATCGCTCAGCCACTCCATTTTTCTTCGGCTTGTCAAACCCCTCTATGTAGTCCCATCCATCAGGAGCCACGATAGCTGTTTCGCTCCATTAGCCACGTGATCCTTCCCACTCCCGGTTAAAGCAGTTAACAGATTTGCCTTTTTTAAACAAATAATCCGCTTTGTTAGCCCACAGGTCTGCCTCTCTTCGTTTCATTGATTTCAATGTGCCAATATCGGATGTGACTTTCCTGTAAGGAAAACTTTCCCGATCTTTACAAATTTGTAGTCTTGCAGATTAAAAGAGACTTTTCACGGGCTCTTCTCTTCTCTTCTCTTCTCTTCTCTTCTCTTCTCTTCTCTTCTCTTCTCTTCTCTTCTCTTCTCTTCTCTTCTCTTCTCTTCTCTTCTCTTCTCTTCTCTCTTCTCTTCTCTTCTCTTCTCGACATCGATAAAATGAATTCAGTAAGATAAATTAACTTCGTGCTGTTTTGACATTGAAAAACGTTGACAAAATGTTGCTATTTTGACGTATCGGTTTTCAATTGATCACAACGACGTGGTTCTAATTCTAGCTATTTTCGTAACAGCGACAATTTATACCAAATGACCTCACAGCTTGAATGCATGACATGGAATCAAATGAACTTGGGCTCCACGCTGAAGGGGTAAGGCTCTTTTCTTCTTCTCCGACCTGTTCCCGCTGTAGCTGCGTTTCCCGACGTGAATCCGGCCGCTAGCACGAAACGCTACGGGCCGGGCTGGCGGCGCAGCAGCCGCCCGTGTCCCCAAATAAAGGCTCGAAGCTGCCCCGGCCCTACACAGCCGGTCCCGGTCCCAGTCCCGGTCCCGGTCCCGGTCGCCCCTGCCCGAGCCGTCGCCCCTCGCTGCCAGCCCTCTTCCCTTTCCCGCCCGCCGCCGGGCCCTGCGTCCTGTGTCCCGGCCCGGCCGCCTCCCGGTTTCCTTCCTCCCGGCCATTGTCGCCCTCCCACCTGCCGGGAAGAGGCTCCGGCCCGCCTCCCCCGCGGGGTTTCCTGCCGCTGGGCGGCCAGGAAGGTCCCGAGGCGCCGCGGGGCCCCGCCGGGGTGGCGGCCACCGGGCGGGCAGCGAAGCACGAGGAGCGGGGCCGGCGCTGCGACGGGCGGCAGGGTTCAACAATTGCCCCCCGGCGGGCAGCAGGCGGGGTGCGAGCCGCTGGGGTGCTGCTGGGGTGCCCCTCGCCCCATCTCCGACTGGTGCCGCGAGCAGAAGAGCCGCCCTGCGATGCGAGCCAAGAGAAAGCCAAGGCTGGGCTGCTCTGCTCGGAGCAGATGTTGGTTATGGAAACGCCCCTACCGAAGGTAGGTGTCACCAGCCCGCTTTGAGATGTTCTCGGTACCTAAGCATGTGCTGACACTCGAGTGAACAACAGGAGAAATCTAGAAAAGCCCACGCAGACCTACACTTTCACATAGCCATCCGTACCAGTGGAAACCTCGTTCAATACGGACGTTGCCCATATTGCTCAATGCTGTAGTGCGATGAAGGAAAAAAATTGGACCTGCTTCTAGCTCATTCACAAGTGGTGTTTGAAGGTCAGATGGTAGCATAGTAAACTATCTTGGAATGGCCCTACTATATTGAGTCTGAGGAGGTCTGTCAAGGAGATCCCTTGCGGTTAAGAAGATCCCCAAATCCCACAGTTGTGTACAGTTCTGTGTCTTTGCTGCTGATTCTTTCTTTTTAAAGGTTATTTCCTTTTTTTTTTTTCTTTTTTTTTTTTTTTTTTTCCATAAGTGTTTGTGATTTCCTCTTTAATCTGTACCCTTTAAAGATCAGTCATTGCAATATTAGACACTGTTTTGTCTCTTCTGAAGAAAATATCCTGCAAAATGGAGAAACACATCAACCTTGACTGAGGTCCAAGTTATTAAAGCAAGGAAGAGGTTATTTTTTGGGGAAGTCAGTGAAAAAAAAGACACAATAGAAATATTAAAGGAGTACTGAACAAAATAAATGGCTTTTTACTTGTCCAGGAGTCAGACTGTTAGCAGTGTAAAGTATGTGACCTAGGATGCTTGAAAGGGGAAAAAAAAAA
Organism: Aythya ferina; assembly: GCF_964211825.1. NCBI lineage: Eukaryota > Metazoa > Chordata > Aves > Anseriformes > Anatidae > Aythya > Aythya ferina. The sequence continues at coordinate 7,364,662 of NC_140301.1, forward strand.
AAGAGAGAGAAATCAAGATGAATGATCTATGGTAAAACAAAGCTGAAAGTTTTGGTATAGGCCAAGATTGTAGAATCTGTGGAAAATCAGTGCTAGACATAGCCTCATCTCTGGTAATATGAGCCAAAATAGTTATCTGTCTTTTCTGGCTGAGAGTTACAATACACAGTACCTCCAATCTCAGTTGCCATGAACATAAGGTATTCTTCCCAAGATTTACATCTTTAAAATATATGAACTGTTCATAAGCGATTCCCAGGCGTTTAGTATTTCAGATGCTTTTCTTGATCTTGTAATTTAAGAATTTTGGAATCGGTCTTTCTGTTGAAATGTGGAGCTTCCAGATTCTGTCCAATGCTGACAGTCCATGTTTAGCTTCTTGCCTTGGGTTCTCCCCGGCACTTCTTCCTGGCTTAGCGTGCATTGTAATAAGGAAGAAAACATTACCGGTAAGTTCTGCAAGTAGTTGGACAACTCCATGATTGTCTGAAGCTTAGGGGTCGTACACTTTGTACTTGACAGTGAACCACCAGTTCAGTAGCTTGTTCTTGGGGTTCATGTTCAGCATCAGTTTGATATACCGAAGGGAAGCTATTGCCATCTATTTTAGGTAGGGTTAGTTAACAGCTTCTGTGCTAGAGCTGTCTAGCAGTTTCTCTGAAAGCATTCTGGGTTTAGCTGTTTACATTTTTGCCAATATCTGTTTGGTTAGCTGTAGAATTCTGATTAAAAGTTTGAAATTTGGCAACCAAGACTTCAGGTGGTGAAAGCTGACAGCAACAATCATTCCTATTGAGCTGTGAGAAGGGCAAGAAGTTTCTTTGTTTCTGTGGGTTCTGGCCTTTGAGTGCCTTCAGTAGGTGTAAGCATTAGGGCACAGAAGAAGGCACGGCCTGGGCGTCCAGACAAGGTTGGCGTTAAAAGGTATGGAACAGAGTGCCTGGCCGGGCATCGCTGTCTGGTGGAGAGGGGAACATAAGGGGAGCAGAGGTGGTGTCTTCTGACGGAGCGTGGCAGTGTGAGAGACTGGCAGGTGAAAGGGAGAGAGGTGTGTATGGGGAAGCAGATAGAAAAGGCTGCGGCTAACCTAGTCCAGAACATGGAGTAGGTTCCTAAAAGTTGAGTTCTAGATGTTTCTACTTGCTGGCAAGCCAAAAGGAAGTCTCATAGTCCAAAATAAGCTTCTCTCTGCAAGGGGTTGTCAGTAGAGAAGATGACAACTCACTGCTGCTACCGCGTAGTCTGAATGCTTTGAATCCGTGTGGTAGTTTCACTTAGATTTGGAATGCCAAAGACTGAGTTGAGGTTGTGCTTATGACTTATATGAAGTCAGGGCCTCGGACGAGGGAAGAACAGCCCATGTTTGCTGCCTTGTGAGCTAGTGTTTTGGTTAGGTGTTGCCTGTTTGTCTGGAGACTTCTCAGTCCCGTTCTGAGCTTTGGGTGGACAAGAGGGAGGGCTGTGGGAGCTGTCACATAAATGGGCAACTTCCGAAATCTGAAATGAAAATTTCATGGTTAAGGCAGTGAATGGCACTGTTTGCTGATGGCATTTTGTGGTATTTTGTTTGGAGAAGCTGAGACCTGATTTATACTGTTGAAGGAAAGCCATGGGTCCTTTGGTTATTATGCTGAAAACTTGGGCCCCAGACATCTCAAAATGGATGTCCAAAATTTGCAGACACCTTTTCCCTCAGCTTCTGTCCTTAATATCTTTGTGTTGCTTTCTTATTTGTACAAGGTGGAAAATGATGGCTTCCCTTATAGTATTTTTGTGGAGGTAGACCTCATGTCTATACAATCCTCCTTGATAGTTTGATGAGGTCTATATAAAAGGGACATGGAAATAATTTATACCAAGCAGGAAATGATATGGCATGGTAGGCAAGAAGTAGAGCCACATATCCAACAGCAAGACTTAACAGAAATATTGCAGAGTTTTCTCTTCAGCTGCTCGAGTAAAAGTTATTTTTCTGACAGTCACCTGAAATCATATATATATCTATAACCAGACAATTTTGTTTTTTATTTTATTATTTTTATTTATTTTTTTACTCTTTTGGTTTTCCTTGCATTTTAAATGATCAGCATATTGCATGGACTTTTGCTGTTTGCTGAGGTTCACTGGAAGGAAAATTATGTATAATCTTTGTAGAACACTATTAAAACTGCATTTAAAACAGATTTTGTTTACAAGTGAATTGTAAACGTTTTTCTGTTTACCTATAGCAATATTATTAGTAAAATTTGGAGGTGTAAAACTTCCTAGTTGGGATCAGTTCTATAATCAACATGAATTGGCAATGGGCAATGACCCATGGTCTCTGACACTCGTCCCTTTCCCACTGATAACTGAGGATCTTGTTTTGGATCTCGTGTTGGGTGAAATCCTGATTCCACTGAGGTCAAAAATCCCCCAAACTATTGAAGTCGATGAGACTGGAGTCCCCTGAATCCGGTGCCTTCCTGTCATCAGCCAGCTGGTTTTCTCGTAGAAGATGGCAGAAGGGCTGTAATCTGTGAAATCACATTTTTAATGTTCCTTTGCCTTGGAAAGCACAGATAAAAATGCAGCTTTAAGCTCCACCCTCTGCGTAGTATTAGACAAAAAGCAGGCAGAAACATGATCTTCTATATAACTAATCAGAATCTCTTTGCTGTCTCCATACATATTTTTCCCAGGGTGCTAGGATGGTAAATATTTTAGCAGAGGGAATTAACTCTACTTCTCTTCCTTTATGTTCTGTTATCAACGGGACTAGCCCACACCCTCACTTTGCCTCATTTTTGGCTCTGTTTCTAAACCCTAAAATTCCTGTTCCTGCATTGAAACACAATTAAACTGAGGCTTAATGTGGTGCCTGTTTTATGTAATCTTGCTTTCTGGCTTTTTTTATTCTTCCAAGTCTGCATCTCATGAATCAATTTGTACTCACATTTCATCTGAAATTTTCTAGCTCTCTTCAGTATGCCCTAAAGCTTCCCTTTTTTGGTTTATGAAATAATAATAAAAAGCTTAACTTTTCAGATTAAGTTGTAACTGGGTTATACATTAGACAGACAATTTCAGTTTAACAAAGTAGAAATGGTGTGAGAGAGAAATTGCAGCTTGATTATTTTTTAAAAAATATTCAGATTAGAATGTCATCTTTTATGAGTTTTTTTTTATAACCACTTAGATTGATACAACTCTTTAAAGCTGCTCTGTTTTTCATCACACGTTCTCATCTGTAAAACCTTCATTTTTATTAATCTTTGTACAATCTGTACAACTTTGAGATTAATCATTTTAAAAGAGCTACTCTCCGAGTGTTAAGGATTTGCTGGACTAATGGTAAATGCAAGTGCTTCTAAATATTCTACAACACATAGCGCTTGCTTAGCATTTTATGTTGCACAAGGATCAGACTTTGTTTCCCAGTTATCTAGAGTTACATTTTATGGATTTGTTTCCAGGTCTGTTTCTGGCTGCCTAGAACCAGAGAACAAAATATACTGAGCTGTTTTTTCACCAACTAACTGGATGAATTATAAATATTTATAGTCCAGTTCTGCCCCTGTCCTGTTCCCATTGAAATTAAAGGGAATTGTATATTTACAAGCAAAGGCAGAAACAGGCTGGGAAGCCAAGTCCTTCAGTCCTTACTCGAACAAAAATTCCTGTTAGAAACTGACAGGCCGGTTTGTTTGTGTCTTGCCTTGCTTACTTTTTGAGTCCTTTTAGGACTTGTGAAGGGATTGGTCTGGTGTCTCTCCTATCTGTAACTCTGGGGACTCTAGTATTTCGACTCTTCGCCTCCTGCTTATCCCCCCAGCCTCAGCTGAGTGTCTCTGCAGCTGGGGGAGGCAGCGCAGGAGCCGTGGCTGAGCTGCCAGGCGTGCTGCGTGCGCTTCCCTGGGCTGCGGTGGTGGTGCTGGGCAGCCTGTCCCGCAGGAGGGAAGACGCGTGTCCGAGGAGCCTCCTTTCCTCACCTACCCTGAGTTAGCACTGCTCATCCGAACGGCACAGTATGTATCATTTGGGGGGTGTCATCTTTTTAACTGACAGTGCAGTTGTCAGTGGATCTGGGATGTACGATGTAGCTGTTACAGTGCTTTGGTGGAGACCTAGGATATTACCTAGTCTGGGGAGCGTATCAGGACAATTTCTGTTCTGATTTTTATGATTTTGGTGGCCTCTGTGTATGAGGCATTGTCTGTTTGCCTAGTTAAACATAGAATGCCTGACTAGAAAAGATGGAAATTAGGAATTTCCTACCCTCTTAAGATTTCCAGTTACTTAAAGTACGGGAGGTATAAAATTCAATGGTTATTTGTACTGCTCATCTACATAGGACTGCATTGCACCATTATCTTATGTATGCAGTAAAGCAGGTGTTTGAGTTTCAGTAATATATTTAGAAGATTTGTGTGTATGCAAATATATATATGTAGTTTTGCATCAGTTTTATTTTAGCATATAATTTGCAGCATCACAAAGCCAGACAGCTGTATAAGCATGGTATACCTTTTGTGGCATATACCATGGATGCACTGAGTGAAGAGGCTGGAATTAAAAAAAATATATATTTCACAACCAGGTTACTACTGATGCAGAGTGAAGGTTGGACTGAATAGTGCAGCAATAGGGACTGGTGGTGAAAACTCCCCTTCAGTGTTCCAGTTTCTTCACTAAGCTGCAGGAGCAATCACCTGTTAATTTCTGTCTCCCTGGAGGCCAGATTATTCCGTAGGGCTTTGTAGTGAATAAATATCATTTTAAACAAGGAATCTCCTGATGGATTTTACTGTCATCATCCAGGTGACCATGCTGAGTACCAGCCAGGGTTGATGAGAATGTTGCCCATGTAAAATGGGAGCTGTGATTACCGCTTATTAAAACGTCTCTCACAGGGAGCTGTGGCTATTCCCTTGTTCATATACCATGGGTGAAGAAGCTCTGAAAAGTTTTAATGTTCTAGGCTTTGCAGTTGTGTGTACAGTTATAGTGTAGTATAATTAGAAATAATGGGAGGAAATTTGAAGAAGGCTGAATGCTGAGGAAGCCTTCCCAAATAAGCAATAAAAATTGAGGTGGAGATCATCCAAAGGATAACTCCCATCCAGTGTCACTCCTGAGGGCACAGACAGGCTCTTTGTTCTATTTCTTATTCCTGGGAGGAATTATTTCAGAACTGACTGGTCTTTACAAAAATGCTCATCACTGAAAGACGAAAACCATGGGAATTTGGAGGGAAAGTTAGGTTGGGTTTTGTGGCCTAACCTCTTACTGCATGTATTTGTTTCTCCTTCTGAAGTTTCTGAACTGCAAATTCTTATCTGACTCAGTGTCTCTGTTGTAAGGTGTAAGGTTGCTAATGCAGGCATGGATGAGAGGTTGCACAGTTACGTGGGGTAACTAATGCTGACGTTCATATTTGCCATACACTTGCTGATGTATTACAGATCAGCAACAGCTTCTACTACGGAAATCCCTCCTTATCAGTTCTTATTTCTGTTTTGATTTGTGATAAACATGGGTATCACCATAGACTGGGTGCTTTTCAACTGCTTTGTTGTTGTTGTTGTTGTTGTTATTGTTGTTTTTTAACATCTGTGGAGTTTCCTGCCTTTAAATAGAGAGGAAAATTCGATACTAGTGGGGAATGGGAGTTGGGCAAATGATAATTTGTTACTTGTATTAGGGCACTAAGAGCCACATTGGACCCTGAGCAGAGAGGAGACCCTGTTCAGTTAGACATAGTATGTGTCTAGAGAGGTATTTAATCCATTTAAATCAGACAGTGGTATTTTACAGAATGTTACAGATCAGAGATACCTTATTGCCACCACCCTACAAATTACTTCGTTATAATCACTCGGTTGCCAGTTAAAATTGAAACAAATGGAGCACACTTGCCTAAAGGCATAGCCTTTCATTTGAATGGCCAGGTGGAGTCAGGATTTGAATCTGGTATTTTACCAGCAAAGGACTTGGTCTAAAGGATCGCATCTGCCAGGTGGCAGCCTGCAAGCTGCTATGTGGACGAGTAACGAGGAGTGACCTGCATGCTGCAGTAAGAGCTGTTCACAAATACTGCTCCCCTCCTGCTCAGCGAAGTTCACAAATGGTTGAGACGTCTCCCGCATTCCAGTTCCACTGGCTGTTCTGCAAATCACTTAAGAGGTTTAAAACTTCCTTGTAATTCTACTCTGCACATGAACTTTGAGTGAAGAGAAAGGAAGGACCAGTGAAATGAGAGCCTGGGCCTCAGGGACCCCTTAAAATTGCTATTGCAAGCATTTGGCAAAGACTGGGATAACATCCTATGTATCCATCTTTGTCCCTAGCTGTGTGCCCTTGGGCTTTGTTCTGGGCTTTCTTATTTCTAGTGCAGTGTAAAATACGAACACGTACTGTTGCCAGTATATATTCATACATGTGGCAATGTCCACACTAATGTAACATTTACATTATTTTTACTTTAAGAAGGTTGCGGACAGGAAAAACAGCAATATCCCTGATGTTCTGGAAAGCAGAGCATAGGATTTTGAAGAATAAGTAAATGAGCATATGATTGTGACACCCCAAAACCACAACAAAAGTTACAAAATTTTAAAATTGTCACAATGCTGTGTAAGGAATGTTGATAATTTATACCTATTTATTTATTTATTTATTTTTATAAGGGGTTAATTCGTAGTGTATCCTGCAAGTTGATATGTGGGATAAATAGTTTGGACACTGATTTGTAATCTCTGTTTATGAGTACATGACTGCTATTCTTATAAATGTCATCACTTTCTTGGTAGTATCTGGTAATATCTGAGTCATGAGGTGCTGACAAAAATCCACTGCACTTAATGTGAAACTTGAGGCATTTTGCTCATTCCAAAAGATATTAGCAATAGCCAGCCCCACATTTAACTGATAAATAACGTGTACATGTGCACATGTGCACATGACACAGCTATGCTGCTATGTGGATTTTTCCCCTTACCTAAAATCTTTGTGGAAATGCATCAGAGTTCAGATCCATGGCTTTTTATTTTTATTTTTTTTTCTGGACTGTCTTAATGGATACTAATAGATGTATGCATGGAGTCAGTGCATTGTGCTGGAAGGGAGCGGGTTCAGATGAAGGTGGAGCAGGTTTCCTGTAGTGAATTCCATTTGAGCTTGGATAACCTGGCTACAAAAGCAAACTCTACATATGTTATCACCAACTTAAGAAAAGAAACCTTTCAAATGGAGCTGAGTAGTGAAAAATATTTCATTTCTCCGTTATTCTCCTCTTTATTTACAGCCATACAGCAGGATATGAAAATGAGAACCACAGTGCTCCCATGTTATACAGCTGTGGGGCCCAATACAGAATACACACCCATGGAGTTTTTAGAGGCATACAAGTGAGTATAGAAGGCCATTCTTCATGGGGAAGTAAAACTGCTGCCTGCTTGTAATGGTCACTTACTACTTACTTCACTGGTTTTTATAAATCCATCCTTGATTTCGGTTTCCCTGTGGTATCAATGCTTGACATAAGTGTCATGACTTCCCTGAAACCACTGAAGTATAATACAAAGTTTCTTTCTGAAACAGTTGTTTAAAATTGTACATTTCTCCTTCTAAAATATATCTGTGAAGCAGTTATTCCTGACCAGCTTTTCTAGATGGTCCAAGATTCCGCTTCCAACTTCTAGCTCCAGCCACTTTGGCCACATGAAGCTTCTGTGGCTACAATGGACCAAGTCTGATGACTGCGTAAAAAGTACTAGATGACATTTTGCTTTTAAGGATTTCTGAAGCTTTACTAATTCAAACACATTTCCTTAAAACAAAATATAATAAGTGATTGTTTCCTAATGACTAAAGAAATATTTGGAAGGAACTTATCATTCATGGGAGTTAATTTCCTCCCTTTCTGAACAGTTATATCATTGATAAATATCACTGTAAAAAATATACCTTCTTAAAACTGATGGCAAAGTCATCACATAGTGCTTGTCTCTTCTGTGTTTCTCTTTCTGTGTTGTCAACCTGCATGAATGTTTTTAGAATGTTTTATTCTTTTCTCTATGGTTTAGTAAGTCATTATTCAGTAGCAAGTTCTCAGAAATAGGCTCACGAGCCAGCTTTTTGTTGAGTGAATAAAGTAAGCATGGACATTGTTTATGGAAGTTAATTATCCCAGAAGGAGAAGATCACCTTTGATGGAACATTGTGACAGAGGCCAAAACTCATTAAAGCTGAACTATTCACCACTTCCACCTTTCTCTTGTTTTATGTTTTACCAATTTGTATTAACCCAATACATATTTTTTCCCATACCCTAACTTTGTATGAATATTTAAAATATTTAAAATATTTGAATATTTAAAAGAAGGGAATGTTACTCTGGCTAATGCTCTTATCTATTACACTGGAATACACCTAAAACTATTTCATATGCCAAGCAGTGTTACTTTCATCATTGTGTGATTACACCTGAGGTTGGAATGTGGCCCATTTAATCCTGCATATAAATATCGGTGAGAGAATTTAGTGAGTAGAGTTTGCTGTGTTTTACCTTCAAATAATTTTAATAAGCTGGAAGTAACAGATTAAGGCATACTAAGGTTGTACTTCATTAACACAGAATAAAATACAGTTGCCTGTTTGCAGTGTGGTATATTTAAGTATCTCTTTGTCATGGAGAAGTGCCCCTGAGTGCTTGCCTTTCAATGTGCTAAACAAAAGCTTGTGAACATACACGTCTGTCATTGTAGGATGTCCGACGGGTGCCGGGAGTAGCACCAACTATTGTCCGATCAGCAAGCGAGACAAATGAAAAACGTCCCTTCATGTGCGCGTACCCTGGCTGTAACAAGAGATACTTTAAGTTGTCCCATTTACAGATGCACAGCAGAAAGCACACTGGTAAGTGTCAGCGTTGATGGCTATAAATCAAGTTAGAGCACTGGACAGCAGAATGGCTAGGGCGATTCTGAAACAGTGTAAGGTGCACGAGATGAACTGCCAGGTCAGGGGCAGTGAGAACGTGCCAGTTGGGGTAGATGCGTGCTGTCACTGGGGCAATCCCCCTTTCGGATGAGAAGACTGTGAATCTAGCAAAATAAAACACAGAGCAGCCCTGACAGCAAGTAGATCACCTCTCTCCCTCTCAGACCGTTAGAGGACGTCATTCAGGGCCATGAATTTTCTTCTCCTTTCTATTTTTCTTTAATTTAGGAGCATCAAAGCTTGCTCCAAAATTTAACTGTTGTTAACTGCTAAGAAGTTCCCATCATCTTCTCCCCCTGTATAAGCCGTGTCTGGTTGGGGTTGGAGGCAGGGACTGGCAAAGGAGCTTGCTTGCTCTGGGATCTTTTCATGAAGAATTGAACTTGAAGCCACTAATTCGTATGGTAAGATCTGGGTTCTATCTGATTTTGGGCAATCCAGTTTATGTCTCAAAATGTGGAAATAACATGTCCTGCTGTATCTTGCAGGCTATTAAAAAGGTCTATTTCCCCTATTGGAAGATTTATACTGTTGGAAGTGTGTAATTATTATGTATAATGTCTTCAGATATGCATCTTACACATTTTTTATTGCCTATCATATTTTTATTTAGACAGCTCTTTCTGTGCTAATTGAGAAATCTGTGAATAAAATCTATAAAAATGGGTGTTCAGTTAACTGTGAATATAACAGAAGGTCAAAGGGATAAAACAGATAACAGGAAGGTAGTCCATACTGTTGTGACTTAGCAGATTGTCTAATGTTTCATTAAAAAACAGTTGCAAACTTTTCCTTTTGGATACTGTGTGGTGACATGTACTTGCATAACGCCATGATAGGTAAGAAATGAACATTACAAAGCATTTTTAATTTCTGAACATGCAAGCTGCAAAATACTCAGATGACACCTTCGTTTTTGCTTAGATTACAGATGTGAGATAATTTGGATTGTAACAGTAATTTAGTCTTCCAAGCCAAAGGTCTACAGAAAAGCTATTATATATATTTTTTGTAAATAATTTGGGAACAGAAGAAAATTTGTAGATCTTTTGGGGCACATTAACAGCAGTATTTTTCTTGAGTATGCCTAAGCAGTTCTGAATTTTTCTCATAATCACTATTTCTTTCATTTCTAAATTGATTTACTCTGTACCTTAGCAATCATAATTTGTTTGTTTTGGTTCTGCATTTTATTCCATTTGGTTGCTTGGCTTTCACAATATTATTTTTGGATGCACCACAAGGACACATCTTACATTTTTTTTCCCCTTTAAATGGAGAAGATATCTAGCATTATACTACTTATAATCTAGGCATGTAGAGTCAGAAAATCCCCAGAAGACATAGGGGACAGGACTATGGAAGTCTAGCATCCCTAGAGAGACTTCTCCCCATATCTTTGAGGTTGTAAACACCCCTTCCTTCTCCTTTGGTTTATGCTATAGTTAAACAGGGTATAGGATTTTTTTTTTTTTTTTTTCTCCTCAAACACCTCTTCTGGTAAGGTGGACCCAGATCTTTCTAACATTATATTTTGATATGTTGACTATAAGACTTTTTTTTTTTTAAACTTTTTTTTTTTTCTCTCAAACGTTTGCAAGATGCTTTCTCTAAGCGGAGCGGCCAGCTTGACTCCCAAAGTTTGTATTTGCTGATAAAAATGTTGCCATTGGTAAGACGACGCAAGTTTTCAAGGTTGGCTGCAGCTAAAGAGAGGAAGCTAGGGGATATGGCACTTCCAATATGAGAATTGCTTGGGTAATTGGTTAACTTGCCTGGCTGAGGCGTTCACATTTAGGATCAGAAGGGATTTCTCCCCTTAGTCAGACTGTCAGGAACAGTTAGGTTTTGTTCCTCAGCCTGTTGTATAGGTACTAGCTATTTGCTGTGATTATCATCTGGAAATTGTACTTACTAAACTCCCAGCTGCTATAAATACTTAGGACATGATGCCCTTCATTTCTTGTCTGCTCCTGTAGCCTGTTGGTCCTAGCTTTTGGGAGTGCTTGGAGAACTATGCTGTATGGGAGCCTCTGGAGCAGACAGTCTGTGAACGCTCTGAGTTACCATATTTTCTTGGCTGCTTGGCGCAGCGGAGGGTCTGGACTTGGTGCCCATGTGGTCCTCCTCAGACCCATGCTCTTCAACACTCCTGGGCAGTTGAATTGACTGCTGTGGTGTAAAGCCATTTCCAGTCTGCTGGGTAACTTCACGTCTTTTCTGGCTATCTGTCCCTGAGCTGTGCCTCCTTGCGGAGAAGCTGGTCATCAGAAAGGTGTGTGGGACTGTCGCCAGGGGAGGTTCAGCCTAGACATGAGGGAAAATGTCTTTACTGCAAGGGTGGTGAAACACTGGCAGAGGCTTCCTAGTGAGGTGGTCGATGCCTGCCAGTGTTCAAGAAGCACTTTGACAATGGCCTCAATAACAGGCTTTAACTTTTGGTTAGCCTTGACGTGGTCAGGCAGTTGGACTTGGTGATCTTTGTAAGGCCCTTCCAACTGAACCATTCTAAATCAAAAGCAAAATTTGCAAACCAGTTGTCTCCAAAGGCAGATCAATCATTGCAATGAAGAATTTGTGTGCTTTGTTGGTAATAGCTATGATAACTACAGCTGACCCTTGTCTTCATCTTTTCTCCACCTCTTCACTGTTAGGTGAGGGGATATCTTAACAGACCAGTATGACTAAGGTTGATGTTGCTGGTGCTTGTTGATAATCATGTAGCTGTCTCAGTCTCTCTGATCACCTTTCTGTCCATAACTCAATGAACTATGTAACACCAATACTAAATACAGAAATTGGGCTTGATGGAGTTAGCAAACTCACTTAGATGAAAGGTAGTTGGTAAACATAACACCTAATGTCTTACTAAATGAAGGGCTGCATCTTTTCTTCTTCCACTCCAGCATTTCGATGGGAAGGAATCCTGACGAGCCATTTTGAGGTTAGAACTGTCAGATATTAGCTCAAGTGGAGTATAATTTGTTTGTTTGCCATACCTCTCTACAGACAACGTATAATTTTACGCATCCTACTGTAAGATGGTTCTGTATTCACACATGAGTTTGAAGCTTTTCCACCTTCCTTAGTATAAAGTTATATCAATTTTTAAATTATGGACACGATTTGAAAATAAAGCGTAGCATATATCTCCTATTTAAACAGCAGATTGTATCCTTACAGAATAATGTTGACTCTTGCTTATCTTTTTCCTTTCTATCATAGATACTTACAGAGAACTTGGCTCATCAGGTCTTCCATTCACCAGTTGCAGTATTGCAAAATTAAAAAGGACCTAAAGCACAAAATTGGGTTCTGTAATCTGTTCTAACCAATGTTTCAACATAGCCTTAGTTGAAAATATGTTGACATTTTGTACCCTCCAAGACTGCTTATCCATTGTTAACAATGCCTTTATTGAAACATGTACAGCCAAAAAAGCTTTTTTCTTATCTTGGTGTATTTTGCTGCAGGAGATAGGCCCTGAAGGGAAATGCAAAAATACATATAACTTTTCAGCAGTTCAGCAATTAATGTGAGTTGTAGTCCTGTAGCCGACTTCAGAGATTTCTTCGTGGAAACAAGTTGATGTCTAGACCTTCATTAATTTAATGTATGGAGGAAACATCACCATTCTTGCTTCAGCCCCTTTGGGTGTAGCACCACACATTGGAAAAAATGTGGGTTTGCCCTGATGAAAAACGGAGCACTTTTGCAGATAAAATACTCTCTGCCTTTTTGTTAGGCATATTCTTCAGCCTTACAGTGCTCAGCTGCAGGCATGAGTTTCTACAACAAAATCATGGAACCTGTAAATCAGGAAGGAATCCTTTATGTGGTAGGGGACTCGGCTCTTGGTGGTGAATTTCTGAGGCTCTAGGTGGTGTAAGTAATGGTCTAATAACCATTTTTACACTACTCATCTAAGAATCACTTCCTTGCTTTGACTAAGCCAGTATCTTTTCACTATGGCGTGTTACCATGCTGCTAAATGCCTCACAGCCAGTGCAGTTCATCATTGCAACGCCTTTGAAAGACAGAGCTATATCCTCTGTATAAGCAGTGATAAAGGGGTGTCATTGTGCTTTAGCTAGGAACTGCACAGCCACTCTTGCAAGAATCTAGTGTGGTAACGTGTAGGTTAGCATTTTTTTGCCAGTTTTCCTTTGGAATACCTGTATCTTCAGTGGGCCATGGGAGACTGCTGGGCTGGATGGACCTTTGGCCTTACCCATTATGCACCACTTTTAGGCTTTCATTTCTGTTGGATGAAATAAGATCGCTTATGTATTTAAAATTTGTGATTAGTTTCACAGCAGTAATGATGTCTTCTCACACCTGAATTGTGTCACAAAGGTGACAGAATAAGTTATCTATGAAGACTCCCTATTAAACGGAGACAGAAGTTTTCTCTAAGTTTGCTGAAGCAAATGATGTTGAATAGAAACATGCTACGCTAGTGCGGTAAAGCTGTGATTACAGCATCGTGCTCATTTGATTAGTTGGATATAGAAGCAAAGGGGTTTACGGTGGTGAAGTGAGTACAGACAAGCCTTCAGATTCTCATTCAGACTTGCCGTCTTTAGTTTCAAAATCAGCCTCCTCTCATGTTTTCTTGTTAGCAGCAGGCTTTTGCTTTTGCTGCATGCCTTAATTAAATGGAATGATTATGCATGTTTGTGCTACTGCTACAGCAGTGCTAATGTCTGCTTTCCTATGCATCTGTGCAAATTAATTTTCACAAGAGGAGGCGGGCACTCTTCCTCTAGTTTAAGTTAATCTGCTTTGAGCAAATAGGTATATTTTATTAAAAGTATTTATTGTGATAAATGCAAAGGCTGATTCAGAATTCTGTGATTGTTGAGCTTCTAATTTTCTAAATGTTTTTCTAAATATTGTTCTAGGAGAACTGCTATTCCACCTGTCCTCTCTCATTTTGACCATTTCATTATGCACCAAGTGTAGCCTTTTTGTTGCATGCTGTCTTTTAGTAATGAAATGTAAATAATTGCGGGAATCTCTGAGTCACAGGTGAACGGACTGGTGAAGCTTCATCTTCTTCTCCTGGTTTGTTTTGCAATTGTATAGGGCTGCATAGGAAGGTGACAGTATTACAGGATATTTTTTGTGCATTGAGAGATTTCAGCTGTTTAATGGAGGGGCTCTAACAGTCCAAGAGTCCCTTTCTGTATAGTCATTTAATGAGGCACCAGCAGACTTTTTCTAATCCGGGACATTTCTGTCACCCTGTTCTAAAGAAATTTATGGAAGTGAACAGGTATGTGTCAGTTGGCTTTGGCAGGCATTTTCCTTGACACTAGCTGACATGGAAGATGTAGAAGGAAAGAGAAATTAGGATTTCTGTCCAAATATTATGCTGCCCATTGTTTGTTTACCTTTCATCTTCTGCAGTGTCAGTATATCTCTGTGTAAGCATATTGGATCGATTCCTATGTGCATTGGTTAAATTTGTCCTCAGTTTAACCAAGATTATATTTTAAAGTATAAAGAAATGTTTTATTGTGCATGCCATCAGACCTCCTATACCGCTTTATTCAAATACTTCCTTAACTATCTTCTGCGTTTATATTGCAATTAGCAGACAATCATCCTGTCACTGCATTCTGCTCTGCTGACATTCCCCCTCTTAAATCTGCCAAAGGGCTGAATTCCTTGGAAGTAAGTGGTTTCTGAAAAGCAGGCACCCCCCTGGGAGTCCTTGTGGTCAAAGTGTACGGAACTATTTCAAACACCTGTGGCAACTTTAATCCCTTATGCTAATAAATTAAGCACAGCAGACATGGAAGTTATCCACACCTAGCTCTGAGAACCAGTAAACTCCACTGGGTGACTGTCACAGGAAGTTAACTTGTTCTTGCAGATTTAGTTGCTTTTGTGAAATTTTGATCTTAGCTACAGCAGTATGAATTTGGAATGCTGCTCTTAATATGCTACTTATGCTCTTACCTAGAGCAGAAGGCTCCTCCTTTACACGAAATAGTACTGGTATCTAAGACCACAGTCCTGTACAAATACAGGATAGCTCTGTCCATAAGCCTTTCAAATGATTCCTTAATTGTTCTTACCTGGTGTCTGATGACAGGCTGAAAAAAATTCTTCTCAAAGCAGAAACGTCTGTAGCCCTGTGATCCAATATGATGCCCACCTATCCTAATGATTTCAAACAAGTATTTCTATAAGACACAGCAGTTAATTTTCACAAGTGATGAACAAGACGAACACGTCATCACAGACATATTCCTTTGCAGTACCTAGTACCTTACATTTACAGATCCCATTCAAGATTGCAACTGGTGCTCAGAAAAACTTTTTCCTTGTCATAATATAATTAGAAATGCAGACACTTAGAGTGAAGATTCATGAGTGATATGTATTTAAAAATACACCTGGAGAAATTAAACCTACTCCACCCTCTATCTTCAGCTGCTTTTTGTTCTTTAGGTCCTTCATGCTTGATCTTTGTTTTGTATCTCAGCTTTCCACAGTAGATAAAGCAGGTCCCAGCTGGTCTAGTGTGTACCTTCCAGATAAAGCCCAGGATCTTCCAGCTTTGCCGTGAGAGGTGCTTCCTTAGCTCTTATGCTGAGACCTCTCTGTAGGGCTGAGGCACTGGAAACAGACTTTGTGTAGGTATAATTGTAATTACATCTCAGTCTCTTGCAGGATTGCAGTGTTGTGCAGAAGGGCCTTAGAGTAGATGAGAATCAGATCTAAGATGTCATACAGCTCCTCCTGTAACAGCACACAGATTAAGTCTTTTTATGCTGGCCAAATCTTCATCACCTCTGCAGTATGCTACAATCCAGCAGTGTTTCCCTCTTTCCTCAAGGTCCTTGATTTCTGCATTTCTTTTTGAATCCTTATGTGTTTGGTGAAGCCCTTTGCATAGAAAACCATATTCATCTGAGACACTAGCTTACAGGGATTTCAAAATCTTTATTTATTTATTTATTTCAAGTCAGAAGCTTGCTTTTGATCCTAGGGAGAACACATCCTGAAGAGCTCAGCTGAATTGGACAGTGTAGAGGAAGCGTTTATATTCACATGAGGCTTTGCAAAAATCTGTGTGCTTGCCTGCGGGAGGTGTGCAGCTACATGTGAAATTCTGGTGCTTTACAGAAGAGAAGTAATTTGTGTTTTGCAGAAGAATGTGTGGTGGAATTTCTGTGGTGGAATTGTGCTCTTCATTTTCTTTTAATTCATTTAGTACAGTTAAAATTTGCACCTCATTTGTTTAGTTTTTACTTCAAAGCCAATTTAGAGCAAACTGCAAGTTGTTCCCTTGTACAAATGACGTATAACTGAAACAGCTGGAAAGAGCTTAATGTGGTTTTCACAGAAATATAAAACAAAATATTTCTGTTCTTTTCCAGAAGAAAACAATTTAAAAAATCATGTAACCTTAAAGTTTTTTTTTGCAGCTTTTGCCTAGTGGATCATTTTTCAGAATGAACAGATTTAAGATCAGTGACAAAGTGGTAAAATTGTGCCAGCCCTACCCTACTGATTCCAACACAGCTGTATGGTTTTGTAGCAAATGAGACTCTGGCCTTTCACTAGATTGCTTTAGAAACGAAGTCTGCATTTCTTATTGTAACACATTGAATCTTCAGAGTCTAGCTGACGTGTTCCCCAGTTTAGCCACATTTTCTGATAAGCCATTTGTATTTTGCAGGTGAAAAACCCTATCAGTGTGATTTTAAGGACTGTGAACGAAGATTTTCTCGTTCAGACCAACTCAAACGGCACCAAAGACGACACACAGGTTTGTTGGCACTGCACCTCTACTCTGTAGAGTTCACCTCTATATGTGAATTGTGATCCAAAAAGCAAACTTGAAATTTCTATTTTCCTGATGTTGTGTCTGCTCATGCACAATGCCAGCAGTGACAAATTCTCAAAGTTAGCTTTAGGAGGGGGGTGCGCCTGTTTTTGTTGTTGGCATTACTGCCACGGTTGTATATGCAAGCTTTTTGTCCTGCCACCATTTTTTGAAGCAGCTTTCTAATTGAAACTCCTCGCTCTATACGGTATCCTCAGTATAGGAAACCCGCTATTTTAAAAACAGTTCTGCAAGAAAGAATTTCCAATGAGTAGTCTGACAAATGCTACTGTCGATATTCTGGTATTTTTTTGGCAATGCTAATATGTGAATCCTGCATGTGCGTAACCTGAAAGGCTGGTGAAATTACTGTGCACTTGCATGTGGAAAGCAGAAAGGAGAAGGAAAAACCGCATCAGCTAAAAGTACCTAATTCAGCAGGACACTTAAGCTTGGACTTGAGCCTTTCTTGAATTCTGCCAACTAAAGAAGAATTCTAGGAGTATCAAGGAGAGAAATGTTGACAATCTGGCTGGCTGGATTGTGCTGGAGTGCAGCTGGCCAAAAATAACCTGGAAAGTGTATAGCAGCTGTTAACAGACTATGGAGAAGGCAATAGCAGTCATGAACAGGTCTGGGTCATAGTGAGACTTTGTGAGCCTTCATTGTCAATCATTTACCGGGTAGAATATTCTAAGACAGCCCAAACTATTTCTGAGTTTATTTGAAATTCAGCAATTTGATTTTTGCTCATACACTATTTTCTGGAATTATCAAGAGAGCCCGCTTCAGCATTTCTGGAGTTCTTGGAGGCCCAGATTAACAGGGGAGACAGCTGTTCACAAAATCACAGAAAACAAGATAACAATGACTCTGGCCTCCTGTTTGAAAGTTGAACCATGAGGGCACCCTGCATGGGACATGAGGAGGGGTTTTAGAATACTCCTCTGATTGAGCTGCAGCAAGAATTGTGTTTGGGTCTCCTATATCTCAGGGAATGGTCTCACAATTGGTTTACTCAAGTTCTGTGGAGAATTTCTGCCTGCTACGTTTACTAAAGATGTTCTATCACAGTGAAATGATATTTAGAGGGGGAGGAAGTATCTCTGAAAGCTGGTGGTAAAAATACTTCATTGGGATGATATGCTTTTAGCATCTACATACTAGAACCTTTGTGTTCAGCAGTCCCAGAGACCTATGTGCAGCGTGTAAAGTAAGTAGCAGAAGTGTAAAGTTAAGCCTGCTGGGAGTATATAAAAATATACCTCTGTGCTGCTATTTTTCTCATGCCATGTGTGCTCATACATGATGGCAGGAGCGTCAAGCCACAGGATCAGAATTAATGGAAGTTTGCAGATCCTACTTATTCCAACAATATAAGTGGGTGTTTATTTATGCTGGTGCTGTTTGGATACTTCAGACCCAGACACTGGAAGAGGGGGTTACAAAGGGACTGTGTGTGGCAGCCTGATTAATGACTTTCTGTAACGTGTAGCCATGAAGCTGGGAGGAGCAGTTAGAGTAACTAGTACAAAAAAATCCAGAATTTTGCAAATACAGAAATAGCTGATGTCATCCACCCTTCTAAAAGGTGTTGGAATATAAGAATAGTTTTTTTTTTTTTTTCTCTCTATTCAGGTGTGAAACCCTTCCAGTGTAAAACCTGTCAGAGAAAGTTCTCCAGATCTGATCATCTGAAGACTCATACCAGGACTCATACAGGTAAAACAAGTGCGTAAACCTTTATTCACATTTATATTTCATTATTTATTAATTTTTAAACAATGTTGTTGTAAATGACATGATTAGAAAGTCTCTTAACCAGGGATTAAATATTCAGAACATCAGAAATCATTTCAGAGCATGCTGATTAACCAGTGTGACAACATCCCCTAAATATCACAGTCACTTTTCACAATGGGCTTTAGGTGATTTTTGAAACTACGCTTTCTTTTGTCATGTTTAAGGAAATTTCAGCTTGGTAAAATATATTTTGTCAGCTATAGTGAAACAAACATTATGGTCTCAGCCCACAAATGTCAACTTGATCTATTGCCTTCACTGAAAAAACCTACAAGACAGAAACTTTAATTCTAGCTTCAGCTGAAGGTCTGTAATCTAAAGTATTCATGCCTACTCATGCTTCTCCTAAGTGTCAGTTGAGCCTAATGCAGGATAGCACGGCAAAGCTCTTGCTGTTGCTGCTTGTACTGTAATCTCTCCAGAAGATAAAAGGAGTGCCTTTTGCAAACTCACACTGACAGATGCTGAAGTAAAAGCTTACTCAAATATTCGAGGACCTTTTTGTAGAAACTATGATATTTCACATGAATACAGGGGAAAAAAACAGCAGGCATTTTAGTCTACTTTGTCCTCACATAAGTGTAAACACCATTAAGAGGCAACTTCAGCAACCTCTATATTTTAGTTTTAAGGTTTAGAATTATTCTTATGAAGTGACATTTTATGTTCCCTTCCACTACATATGCCATATTTTTATGAAGTGATTGTTTACCAAGTGCTTTGTCATGTTACTAGATGTCACAGTGTTTTCTACACCAGGGCTAACCTTTTTAAATTCAGTCTCTCTACTGGTGGACAAGGAGCCAGAAAATCCTTTGTTTCTTCTGCTAAGGATTCTTTCTTCTTTTTTGGACCATAAAAATACCTATTAAAGACTTTCAAGTATAAAAAAGAAATTTTAATAAAGAGAATGATTCACCTAAGAATAACAGCATTTCCTGTGGCACCGGCCAGATAAATGCTTCAAGCAGTGACGATATCTGCACTGGCAATCTATAAATGGCAAAGGGCATGGCTGTGTTACTGGGTTATCCCTGGCATTTCACACTGAGCTGCAGGATCTGGTTCTGGTGCATGCGTATGAAGCAAGATATTTTCATTATCACCGAGAGGTAACATTCTGGTAGAGACAAAATGGCAAGTGGTTGCCACATGTTAGCAAATTAGGAAAAACGATATTCTCCTTCACATTTCACTGCTAAGTGATCTGATAATTCATGGAAAGACTCCGTGATCTGCTGACTTCAGTAATTTTTTTACCCCAGATCAGCTAAATCAGTGAATAATTACTCTCTTTTTTCTAGTGAAACTAATCTAGTTCTTCTTTGCCCCATGTGATCCAAGCCCACCCTGCCCTCGTTGCTGAAAGCAGCCTCACTTGAGTGCTGATTACCTCATAGCACAGACCTTTGCCTGGGCTCGCTGCCTGCCACTGGCTCAGGTTTTGCGGGGGCTCTCAGCTCAGCTGCCTGCTGCTGTTGACGATGCTCCTTTGACTGTTAAATATACATATCCTGAGAGGAATGAGCATGAGTGATAGTTGGGGATTTTTTGTGTCCATCCTGCCCTCTAGCTTCATTCCTTTCTATTTCGTCCCCTAAATTTTGCAAGAAAACAGTTCAGTTTAACTTGTTCCATGTTAAGTCTTGGTGAAGGGAAGTGTAGGTAACTTTCATCTCTTGTGGCTTATTTGTAAAGCAACTGTTAAACTATTTGGTAGGCTACAAATTCAGGGCCTCTTGTCTACTTTTAGCAATTGAAATGTTATTTCTGATGCCTGTATAGTGATGTAAGATAATATAGATGTATATTTGATAATAAGATGATAATAAGATGTATAGTTATGTAAGATAATCTGTGCCCAGCACTGAATTAATAGATCGCTGCCCCCTGTCATGAGTGGACAATTGAAATTGCTTGTGAAACAGCAAAACTCTGCTGCTTTTATTGTGGTAGTTCAGTGAAAAGTTTGCCAGTAATACATAGTTCGTATCAGTTCACAGGATGGTTCTGTTAATGCTGCTGAGATGTAAGATGACCACTTTATACAATCTGTGATTTTTATCAGTAGCTCTGACCAGACCAGCTTTGTCCCATACTGTTTTATGCACTCATGTGAGATGGTTGATGCTTTTGCCAGCATGTATGTTAACTGGATAAAGTAGATTTTAAGTTGATTTCCCTGCTTTATATAATCTGTTTATTGCATGGGATTTTGCAAACAGAAATACACAGCATTTATGCCAATGCCAGATTCGCTTTTGCCTGAATTTGGATGTTTGTGAAATGTGCAAAGTGTGAGGCAAAGAAGAAAAGAAGATGTTTGGGTGACCTCGTGTCTTGAGTTGGACAGTACGAGGTACATAGACAGCATGGAAGAGTCCAGAGCTGAACCTACTGTAAAATACTGCATCTGTCTGGGGCAGTGGAGGGGAAGAAAATGCAAGTCTAAAAGAAACCCGAGTCAGTGGGCACTGCTTTGAGCTAATGAAAGCATTCCATCAGCATTCCTGCGGCATCAGACACACAGCCTGAAATTCCTCTTAAATATCATAGAAAATAGAGAGACCAGATTAAACTGTAAAGAGGTGATGGCATTTCTTGTTAAAATTGTATCTGCTTTGTTTGGGGTCATTTTTAGTGAATGGGCAGCCTGCTCTAAGGAACCTGCTTTGGCAGGGGGGGTTGGATCCGATGATCTTTTGAGGTCCCTTCCAATCCCCTCAATTCTGTGATTCTGTGAATTATTATTATACCTGTAAGAATGTTAGAAAAATACTGAATATTGGGGCCTTTAAAATCTCCCTTAGATGTGAATATGTGAATCTACTTTATTTAGACAGTACTGGGAAACTTTCAGTCAGGGTCAGCAAACTTCACATTGACTGCTGTTGCTTCTGCCATATTCCTTTACACTCACTGGTTTCAAAGAACTCTGGACAAAATTCATTGAACTTGCAGGAAAAACTCTCCTTGACTTGAGGTCGAGCTCTAAGTAGTCACTGACAATTCTCACAGCGAGTAACAGCACGTCTGCAGCACAGTCAGAGGTTCAACTGAAGCTTGTGTGAATGCCAGAGTTACTCTTAAACTAGTTTGTCCAAGAACTGAGAGTAGCATAAACATGGCAATGGGGTGTTCAGCAAAGTCCTGTCTTCAGGAACGATCCACTGCAAAATGCTCTACATCACGTGGAAAGGCTGTTGGTAAACATCAGCTGGGGGAGAAGTAAGCAAGCACTGAGTGCTGATGTGAGCAGTAAATGAGGGCACTCCCACACCCTCTCAGGATGGCCCAGGATGCTTCTCCTCCTGCCAGGAGATCTGCCTAGCTCCTCACAGCCCCGCAGAAAGAAAAGAAATAGCAGTGTCCCAGGCAAGCCGTATACCCAGTTAATAACAGGGTGTTTTGTTAACAGGTGAAAAGCCTTTCAGTTGCCGGTGGCCCAGCTGTCAAAAAAAATTTGCCAGGTCTGATGAATTAGTTCGTCATCACAACATGCACCAGAGGAACATGACTAAACTGCAGTTGGCCCTTTAGACAGTTCAAACAAGTGAATAAACCAGATGGGACACTATGAGCTACTGCAAACTTTATCAGCCATCTTCGATCACCTCTGTCAGAAAGCTGCAGCTGTCTTCGCATCCCATATGACACAAGTTAACTAAACCGTAGGATTCTGCTCAGCTTTGTCTTCCATTTGGACTTACAAAATTTCTTATTCAAAAAGTTCAGAAGATTTCTATTTGTAATTTTGTTAAAAAGTGAGCAAGATTGCCGCAGTTTCAAGATTACTCTAACCTATGCTTACCTTCCATGGGTGTTTGCAGTTTTCTGTTTTTATTTTCGCTTGAACTTTTCTAGGTACATTTTATTCTACCTTTTTAAGTCCAGCAGCAGGTAGGGTGATTAGTCCCTGTTGAAGGTAAGCTTTATGCTTACTACTTTTGTGCATATCCTGATGTTTCCAAGTGCTAGTACAGTTATCCTCACCAGATGAGACAGAACAATCACCTGAGATACTTTCGGTAAGCTTTGTACTCGTACTGCCAAAGGGCAAGCTTTTAAGGATGGAAGCAATGCTTCTGAATTTCACAAATCAAACCTTTTTTTTTTTTTTTTTTTAAAGAAATTATTTCTAGAGCAGTTAAAGCTAGATGAACCAGAACCTCTGTTCAGAAAATAAGAATCTTACCATTAAGTTAACTTGTTTTTTAAATAATCACATAATTGATCCCTCCAAACTGTTTTGTTTGTCAAATAACTCTCTTTCCCTCCACGCCCCCCCCCCCCTTTTAATGTATTGGTTTAAATTTATTCCATCATGCGATGCATAGATCTCCTCTACACAAAAGTGATTCCAATCATTGTAGACATTTGGGATTTGTTTACAATGTAAAGCCACGCTGGTTATGTGGCTAGCAAGCTGTATAAACTTAAAACTGAACTTTTAATGGGGCTGGTCCAGGATCTCCATTAACAGATTACTCTTAAGATAAGTAACTTAAAAAGACTCTTTGTCAAGTATATGTGAAAAAGACATTATTAGTGTAAGGAAATATATTGTTTCAGGGTTTTGGGAGGAGGGGTTTATTATTTACTTTTAATTGCTTGAAATTGTGTGTATATATATATCTGATAATGTATTGCTCTTAGACATCTAAAATTAGAAAGTGTATAAATATTAGATGCATCACTGTTCTGATGTTGTTGCTGTTACAAACTATTGATAACACTAAGAATGTAACCTGCATTTTTCACTGAGCTTTCAATTAAAGCCCATTCAAAGAGAAACAAATGAGAGTCCAACAGATGTCTTGTTTCATGTCTGGTATTAAATTTCAAATGCCCTGTCCAATAGTATCCATTTTTTTTTTTGTATATAAAGGTACCACCAGCACTGATGACCACTAGTTAACCTGTCCAGGTCTTGACCACAATTTATCCATCTCACTTGGGAATCATACTGGCAGCAGAAAACAGTGTCGAGTTTCATATTGTGCTATAACACAGTTGCTTCAATTGTTCATCTTCTTACAAAAATATTCCTTTTCTTTAGATCTATAAGATTTGTATAAAGACTTTATAGAACAGTACAATCCAGTTTATAAATAGAAGTATTGGCCTTCTGCAGAACTGTGCTGAAACCGTAAGCACAGATAACTTCTTAGATTACGATGTCATACGGGGACTTTTAAGTAAAAGTTAACTTAGAGTTGAGGTGGCTTAAATCAGTTCAGCAGGTTGAAAAAGACAGTCTTTCGTAGATGATGAAGTGTGAAAATGAAGATAAAAATAAATTATTGTTTCTTTGTCATACTGCCTGCTTTTCTTTGGAAGTAAGTACAGCCTGCCTGAGTGCCCTTCGACCTTGCAAAATATTTGTATCTCTTTAGCAAAAATCTTTAATGTATCTTGCCAAGCTTTTTTCTCTAATGTACACAATGGAGTTCTATGATGGGTTGAGCTTTCTCTCTTAAAGTGCAGCTGCATCGTCAAGAAAACTCAACAGTTAATTCTTCAAGTCCTCTTTTTCGCTTGGGTATTGCATCACTGTTAATTACTGTTGGGGTACTGTGACTCATTTGTATCAGTCAACTTTATCTTTTGCTGCCAAAAGACAGCATCTCTCTGGAGAAACTCATAACAAGTGTGGCAAACATCAAATATTTGGAGTGAATGGTGTGTATAAAACTGCTCAGAATTAAAAAATAAAGCAACTCCTCCTGCTTTCTTGAGAGAAAAGTTCAGTCGTAAAAACAATGTCTTCTGATTTACCCAGCAATGTTCTGCAACTACAAAACAATGTTTTTCAGCCTGCACCCAAAATAGAGAGCTGTCAGAAATGTTTATACTAAAAGCCAAAAAAAGAAAAATCAACCTCCAGTTGCGCCTGCATTAGTCAAACATAAATAAAACTATCTTTTGTGAAATATAACCAAAACTCCGCTGCAGCACAGGCCAGACTTCCAATGACCTGTAAATAAGTACATCCATAGTTGTGCTGCTTGGTGAATAGCACGCCAAATAATAATGGTAGATGGCTACAAAAATGAAGTATGGGGTGTTGAGTGACAGAGTATGTCCTCTGGTTTTTGCTGTCGCCCCTTTTTCAATGAAAGTACTTACTGCTACTCTATTGTTTGATGCTCATTATGTCTTCCAACACTCTGAGTACAGTGAAGACAAAGGTAAATGTTTACATGATTTTTTTTTATTGTTATTCCTAGTCATTTTGCAGTCTTTGTTGTGAGAGGCATTTTATGTCTCTCCCTCTCATTTCCCCGTTTCCAAGATTCTATCAGCAAGGTAAGCCACCTTTATTGAAGTGCTGCACTACATGAATTTCTCAGAAGCAGCCCCCAGATGCTGGTTCTTGCAGCATGCAATTCCTCATTTTGCAGCCAGCAGAAAGTGCTCGGCAGGCCGGGTTTCTGTGAGCTTGACCTCCGTATGAAAGACGAGGGGGCTGCACTTCATTATATCTTACAAGTATCCTTAACTCTCTGGAAAATTTTCAATTCCACAATTAATTGAAAAAATCTTTTTTATGCCTCTGGCCTGTGTTCGTAAACTGCAAATAGTGACTGATGCTCTTTTGGCTGATGGTTAATGTCTTGCTGTGACTGACATACTTTTCCTGTTCTGTAGCTTCCCTCACCCCCAGAATACAGAGTGTTAGTGGCATTGGTAACACGTGTACTTTGCCTTGTCACTTCGTGATGTACAGTATGTGTTGGGTAGGAAAGGGAACGTTATCTCTCTTCTCTCTGATGTTGTCAGCTGAGATTCAAGGATTCCCTTGCACTCATTTTTTTTCAAGGAAGGTGAGTCCAGCCAAGTGTCCCTTCTGCTTGATAAACACCTGAGACCTACCGTGCCTAGACTGTAGCCACATGGCCACACTTCTGGTGCACGTCAGATTCTTTAGGGCACAGACTGTGTTGGCCAAGCAGGAGGTGCAGAGTCGTTATCTGGCTGCAATTAGACAGCCAACGTGAAGGCAGTCCTAGCCTCCTGACATTCCTGTGAGGGAAGTGGGGGACTAGCAGAGAAGTAGCTCTTTGTTTCTCTCTCCGTGATGGGTTAGGCAACTCATTCATTTTAGTTGCCACTCCAACCAGGCCTATCTGTTTCAGGATGTCAGTAGGATTCATTTCACTGCTCCAGCAACCAACCTTACAGCAACTGAGAACAGGTCCTGAAGATGAAGGTGGGTGCTTTAAACGAGTGTTTCTTCCTCCTTCCCCTTCTCCAAACAGGCACTGAGAAAACCCTATCACACGCAGCGTTTTCCAATCAGCAGTGTGACCTGACAGCAAATCCAGCACGGTAAGCACGCTGCTCCCTGCACCTTGTCCAAAAGCACGACAAGCCTTTGGGGTGGACGGAGGGGCCCAGAGATGCCTGCAGCTGCACACCTCGGAGCTGGCAGCCTCTGGCATGAGGAGGGCACCTGAAGGCAACCACGTGGCAGAGGTGTGCTGCCAGAGGACATGCAAAGGTTGTGCTGCTCGTTCCTGCTCGAGCCCTCTTTGTACCTTCCCCTTGGGCTTTTGAGCTGGAGAATTCCTCCTCACTTCAGGAAAGTGCCCCCCTCCCCCAATTAACAAAAAGGTAATTAAAGGCAGTGTATGCAGTTCAGAATGGCAGTAGTGGATGAGAAAGGCCAGCTGCAATATTTGGGAAGATCCAATAAAAGCTTCATGAGGATCCTTTTAGCTATTGGAAGTCCTGATGACACGAAGGAGCCTAGTGAAAATGAAGACCTGGTCACAAGAGCAATGAGTCTTTTTTAAAAAAAAAAAAAAAACAAAACACACAAAACCCAAGCCCAAATCCAACCCCACTGACACCATCCTAAAAATTAGACAATTAAGAGTAAAACCAGGAATGTAGCCAGAACTATTCCACCTCAAATAATAAACACAAGGATAAGTTGCCAAGTGAGGTCAAAGAAGCAAATGGTAAAGTGAGTTTAAGAGACAGCTAGACACTTTTATGGGGAGAGAGGGGATTGAAGGATACAGTGACAAAACCGGGGGTAGAGCTGAGATAAACTCGGAGGACAGGCACGGTGGGCCAATAGCCTCGGAGAGCTCTGAGCCCCCAGTGCTCAGTGGAGGAGCCAAGTGGCTATTGGCATTCTGGGGAGACTTTCCAGGGCTGTCAGCAGCGTCCTGTGCAGGACAAAGGGGAACTGTCAGAGCGGTCTGAAAGGAAGATGAGCCTGGCAGGTAGAAACGGGTGAGCTCTCAGGTGCACCAGTTCTAACTGCTGCCCTTGGTTTCACTGGTGAGATGCCCCAACAGACTTGCTAAAAAGCAGATTTTTGAAGAACTTCTACCCAAACAGCTTGTCTTCTAGCAAGTTACCAGCACAGAGCACACAGACATCAAAAAAACAAAACAAAACAAAACAAAAACAAAACCTTTTTTTTCCTCGTTTTTCATGAGAAACTATTTGTAGGAAATAAAATAGGAAAGAACAGGGTTGGTTAGAATATGATTTAAATGAGGCAAAGACAAATACACAGAGATGATGTTCTTCTGTGCTTGTACTATGCTTTGCATACTTTGATGTTGTCAGCACAGCCTGCATTGATTCCCATAAAAAATACTGGCAGGACTTCTGTAGCTTCAAATAGCAGCATGATGAAACCTGGTTTTAAGTGCTCAGTTTGGCCATCGACTGGGTGATCTTTAGTCCCTTCCAACTCAAACTGTCTCTGCACTGACGAGCACATTTGGCTCTACCAGCACAGTGGGGTTCTTGAATAATGGTGGTGAGGTGACCGAGAGCACCATGGCCACTGGAAGTAAGTCAGAGCATCCAGTAAATGAAGTCTGGTTTTCCATATAGAGTGAAATCCAACCAGCCATGCCAGCTTTGAGACCCCAAAGAGCCCTGACCATTGAGGATGGTCTGAAGGGTGGCATTCTTCTAGAAGCCATGTGTAACATGGGCAGGTCTTGGGCCGGCAACTGTAGGGACACAGGAGGACGCTGCCCCAAAGAGGCTGCAAGCCATAGGTACGGTGTTAAAATGCAAGTGTTTAAAGGCACTGAAAATCTTGAATGAGAAAGTACAGTCCCAGGCAGGGCTTTTTTTTACTCCTGATGACTAAATGCATATCCCACAGGTGTAAATATAATTTACTAGCATCACTGTTGTTTTTTTTTTTTATGTGAAATGGGGTACTTTTGTTCTGAGGAACTCTTGCATAGCCAAGATCTTAAGCTGCAAAAATAAGCTGAGCAGTAGTGGAAAGACCTGTCAGATCATCCTGGCTTGAATGGCTAGATAAATCTAACATAAAACTAGGTGCCTTTCCCCAGCATCAAAAATGCCCTTTTGGTGCAAGAGGATTTAAAAAAACACACAGGGCACACCTTAGTATAGTGGTGCAGGAGAGAAATATGAATGTATTTATTTTCAGGCTGTTTCTTTTTATGGCTCATTCACATCTGAGTCATGCCCCAGAACTCCCTTTTATTTGAATGTGATGTTGAAAAATATAACAGGAAAAAAAAAAAAAAAGTAACTTCATTGCGCGGAAAAAATCCTGCCCGAGAGTTGTGTGTCCTTGTGCATGTACTCTACTAGTACAATAATCACATCTGCCTAATGTTCCCTCTTGGGAAGGTCTCTGACATTTTTAACGATGTAACTGAGGTTTTTATGTTAAGTTATGGGCCTAGCGACACAGCAAAGGTACATTGTAAAGGCAAATAAAGAGGTTTTTATCTACTGTGTGCTAAGAAAGTCAGTTCAACAAAGAACTATAGACTAGAAAGCTTTTTCGCTTTCAGACACTAGGTGGCTTGTCCTAGAAGGTTTGTTTGCTTGTACGACAGCCGCATTTCTGGGAACAGTGTGGCCAAGCCACCCACTGCAGCTGAAGGAATTTCCTAATTTGCAACAGAAAGTTACCGTGCTTGCAAAGCAGCACTCAGAGCTGCAGAATATCATGTCACACAACTCAAAATGTATTGCGGCAGCCTGCAGAGGTTATCATTACAGCATGTATCCAAGTGGACCTGGGTAGCTATTGAGAATCACTGAGTTTTAAGATCTGGTTGCTGTTTGTCCCTCGTATTGCCTGGTCTTCTTCAAAGGCCAAGATCCTACCGTCCTTGAGGTTGCCTAGAATGATGCTTCATGCCCTGAAGAGGTGTTCACTGTAAATCACTCACTGCTCATTACCTCGGAAGTGTGGAGATGTGTGTTTCTTTCTATTATTGCAAAGAAGAATTAACAGAGAATCAAAGAAAGGAAAGACCACATGGCAGCAGGATTTGAATTGCCTGCCACAGATACTGCCCTGCCGAAAGCCCACTGGACTGCTTGAAATATGGATCTCAAATTAGTGCTTGTGCTGCTGTGGAATGAATGAGACCTTCTAGCGACGGAGCTGCTTCCTCTGCCTGCTCGGAGCTGCAGGGCTTCAGCACGGCTTGCTGCAGGCTTCCTTTTATGAAGGCAGCCCAGGGAGGATGAACTGCAGTTTGCAATACTGAAGGTCATCACGCAGGACAAACAACCTAACGACAGTCCAATATTTCTTAGCTGTGTAAATTCCTGGTGTCTGCTTCAGGCAGAATCCAAACACTTGTGTCAATTCTGTACCATGCCCCAGACTGCCAAAAAACATTAATATAAGCATATTTATCTGGGCTGCAGTGTGTTACAAGAATTCATTAGGACAATATGTGATATGGTGCTGAAACAGAAGGCTGGGTTTCTCTGGCCAGAGATGAGGAAGTCTAGTCCCTGCTGAACTTTTACTACTGATAAAGACAATGTCTGCTGGCAGCATTCATTTTTTACTAGGCCATCTGCATCTAGTCAAGGATAACTTGACTTTCTGAAAAAGCCATTCATCAGAATCAACCCTGTACAACTTTCTCTTGATGAGTAAAGCAACACAAAGAAAGACCAAGATGGTTAATAAACTTCTTTGGGAGCAAAAGGTCAATGCTGGTGTAAACAAAGCAGTGTCATAGTACTATACAGAAGCATTGAAGTTTCCTGTGTGTTTATATGGCCAATGCCCCATTTCTTTTTTATCAGTATTTGTTATCATTTATTTTGCTCTGCTTTAGCTGATCTATAAATCTTTATAACAGTGTTCTTTATTTTCTTAATTTTGTCATCTCTCTTATCAGCTTTTATCACCTGTTTGTGTCCAGTATGTTTGCTACTCTCTGCCTCTTGATGACTGCTCACGATTGGTTTTATTAACCCTTGAGTTCTCACACAGGCCTGGCAGTTCAGCCTGTCAGAAGCTCACTTTTTTTCTGAAGCTGAATCAAATTCCAAAGACATTCCCATCGTACATTTTACAAATCACTATGTATGCTAGAGGCAAAAAATTAACCCATGCCCTGGAGAGGAAATATTCCTGGCCCCACATCGTAGAGCCCAACACAGAGACTAGGCAGTAGCTGTGCATTTTTTCACTTCAGGCCCTTACCACTGTACTTCAGATCCATATTGGAGGGTCCTGGACTTGCACCCTGTGGGAGCTAATGGGCAGCTTATCCTGCCCTCCTGCTCTTTGGCTTTCATGCTTAGTGCCTGCGCATGTGGAGACACTGGACTGAAGCCCCCAGGCTCCCGTCACGTAAATCTCTGATCATCCAACAAAACATTTTACTATGAGCCTAGGCTAAATTAAAGGTGGTCAGCTAGCAGGAGAATATTTCATAGCTACACTGACAAACATGAAGCACCTGATACCTTGATAATGTTATTTAGCTATTCAGTGATATTTGACTTAAAGCGGCAACTTTTAAAACCTCATATACAGGTAGGGTATATTTGCTTAGAGAACAAATATTTTCTTCAGCATTTCAGAGAGAGCTAACATTCCTCATGAAAGAATGTCAGCTAAAAAAGAGAAGGGTTTTTTTTTCTTACTGAAGACTCTCTATAGTTCACCTATTTCCTTCGATTTGTTAGTGTTACTTTGTTTCAGGTAATTACATTGCAAAAAGCTTTGTACAGGCTAGATACCCAAAATCATATTAAAAAAATTGGACTGACCAAACCCAATTTTGGGGGGATAGCCTCAGCAAAAAGTACACTGTTCTTTTTAAGTGTTTACATCTTGAAATGTTTTGTTTAATAGAGACTTATGCAATGCAATTTCTAATGGCAACAGAGTATTTTTTGGAACTGGGTTCTGTAGGGAAACAAAAACCACTAAAGATTGAATTTCTCAATTAACTATGAATTTTGAGACCAGCCAGTTAAAACATTAATCTCCCTTGTTAATAAACGCAGTATAATGCAATACTCTAGAATCAACCTCTGCTGAATTTGCAGTCTTAAATTCTTACTTAGAAAACAGGAGAAACTCTCATGTTCCTGAAGTTCATAGGAAAAGAACGTCTACCTGACTAAAAATTTCTGGATTATGTTCAGAAAACACTGGATATTCCAGTTGTAGTATTTCAGTTATTTCAAAGGTATATGCAGAGGATGCTCTGGCACATTGATGTCAAGACTTCAGTAAGGGCTACGTACTGGGATTGTGTTCTGTATAGCACATAGTTCAGCTGCATTCCAGAGTGTCTCCTGAGCCTGCTTTTTTGTTTGTTTGTTTGGGTTTTGTTTGTTTGTTTTTAAACTTCCCCTCTCTGCCTGGAATTAGTATTTAATGTAAGAAGACAGGGCTGAGCTAATTATGAGACTTAACTGAAATAATGGCTCAAAATGTGAACTCATTTTAGGAGCAATGTAGTGAATAGTCATGAAATGTATTACATTTTTTTTAGTCAGGGGAAATTTTGTCATTGTGTGTTGTTTAACTTGGCCATTTTCTGGAAATAGCTAAGTACATTCCTGGCTCTTTTTACAGAGATCAATCTTTAAAAGGCAGGGTTGTTGTATGTTTTAAATGTTTTTATTCAGACTTATACTAAACTTGGAAAAAAATCAAAAGTAATGCAGCCAGATTTTTCAATTCAGAAATCTAAGATTGCTGTGATTCAATTTTTAAAATTTTCTCTTGGATACCAGTGCATTTAAAATTCTGACCTTTTTGTGAAAGCATCAGTAACTGTTGAGAACAATTTTGCCTTCTAGTGGAAATGCTGCATTTCTGTACACTGTGCAGATTGCTTGAGCTGATTGGCATGAAATTCAATTTGCGTTAATCAGCCACAGGCAAGGGCAAAATGAAAAGACTGTGACCCACGAGGGTAGGATTTTAGGGTTATTTACAAAATTTTGCATCTGAGTAGTGTGGAAAACCAGCGGCTAATGTAGGGTATGTTCTGTCTGATTCATGAAGTGAATCACCCTAATCCAACCCGGTTGTCAGAAGAATTCAGGCCGCGTTCCTTGAGTGGGAGGCCCTTCAGCTGTGATTTGACAAAGAACATAGGGTGTGATAGTAAGGGAGAAATTGCCATGGTGAATAAAAATTAAAACATTTCAACCTGAGCAGGTGTACGTGGCTCAGCTCCCAACACCCAGCTAACTAACCACCAGTGGTGTCACTGCACGGAGTAAAGCCCCAATGAGTGCAGACCTGAGGGGCTCGGCTACCTCTGCACACTGTTGGCTATGGCACCTGTTACCTTTGACCAAGCAGCAACTAAAAGTTCCCCTCCCACGTACTGCAGTCTGTTATTGGGTGGGAATTGAGCACTTTGGGGATTCTGAAAAAGGTGTCTTTGAGAGCATGGTTTTGACTTACATGAGGGAGCAATTGAAATCAGAGTTTGAAGCCTCCTTGTACAGGAAGGGCTGCAGAAATGTTATGTCTGTGAAAGACTCCAGCCTTTCTGCTCAAAAAAACCCACAAACAAACAAACAAACAAACAAAAAAAAAAAACATAGAAGATGGTTAATTTAGCCTTGAAGTTTTCCATCATGTCTCAGTGCTAAGTCCAGGCAGGTAGAGGTACTTGCTCAACTTCACTATCCTTTCTTCAGCCACACTTGGTTTCATTTCTCTGCTTTCCTTTACTTAGAATCTGTACCAGTCACAGAATTTGTAACAAGTGCTGGCTGAAAAGTGTTTTAAAGATACAGAATGTAGTTAGGCACTGCCAAAATTATATATACCTTTATTTCCAGCTGAGCTCTGTGAACATTTAAAATAGCTAAACATTATGATGATTGTTTATTGCATATGATATTGCATTTGGTGCTGCTCAGTGTAACTGTACGAGGATAAATATTACTGCTATCTTACTACAAGGAGATACTCATTTCCTCTATAACATTAATTAATCTTAGCTTCTTGTGTGGAGTTAATGCTTTGTTATTATATTAACGTGGGTTTGAACTCTGAAACATTGCTCTATCAATCACATTGCTAAGTTAATTAAGGATGTGAATTGATTTTTCAGATGGGCAGCCAAACTTACATGCATGTCCCAAGTATTAATTTCATTGGGACAAATTTACTTTTTTCCTTTTTCTTCCTTCCTTCCTTCCTTCCTTCCTTCCTTCCTTCCTTCCTTCCTTCCTTCCTTCCTTTCTGTCTGAAAACTGCTCTGTTGAGTTGAACAAAATGTTTCTTTGAAACCTCATGCTGAATGTTTTGTTTCAGTATCTTGTGAGAAAAACAACGGGATTGAAAGGTACAGATGTGCTTAAAGAAGACATCTCGTACTAAGAGCTACGGGATGAAAGCATTCAGGCTGCAGAAGATGCAAATTCAATTTTCTCTTTTGTCTGGAGTAATTCCAGTGAACCATTTTCATAACAAGCAAGTAGAACATGAAGATTTCCATCAGGCAATCAAATCCCATCTTAATCTACAGATGTAGCAATGCTTCTGTTTTTTTCATTGCACTAGATAAATCAGAAAAAAAACTGGTACTCGTGGCACTGGAAGAACTTGGTCAATTATTACCTACTACAGACCTGGCAGAAAAATTTGTTCGCTAAGTGCACGAGCACTGAATCTGTCAGGCAACGGGACTGCACACACTCATGGTATCAGTGAATTATAGCTTAAATCATTTCCTTTTAATTTACTAGTGGAAGTCTCAGTCAGAACAAAGATGAGCAGAAAATGCTGCTGTTAGTATTTCTGAAATGAGGCTTCTAGCCTCTGCTGAGTTCTTTACAGCTGCTTGTCAACACAATGGAAACCCTGTAACTGATGAACTATAGAAGTAGCCAGAATTTAAACCCATTTGTATTTGTATGTAAGAAACTATGGCAGTGTTCAGAATATGAGAGGTGTAAAATTTACAGCCATGGAGTGGTAATGCTTCACATTTCAGAGATCTACGATTTACTACAATAAACTATCAAAATGGATCATGGTAAAAGATGGAGACATGATACAATGGGAGAAATCTCTACTAAAGAAAACTGTGGGTAGGGGTCACTAACTTGAGGGAACTGCTTATCTCCTTTACTGTCTCCTTTATGTAACAGGCAGTGCAAAATGGCATTCTAATACCCCAGTGTGCCTTAATTTTTCCAAAATAGGGCTCAGATAGATGGGTGTATATGTCATTTTTTTATTTTTTTTTTTGCAGTTAAAATATTATTTTTGTGTCAGAAATGTGTTGCTTAATATATATGAACATTTTAATAAAAACATAACTAGGTGATCTGAAAGGATGTTTTATTTTACAGACTCAAAAAAATATGGAAGCAAACAACTTTTGTAAATGAAACCTCTGCACTCTGCTCTGCTATTTATAAAGGCTCACAGTCATTATTGCAAAAGATTAATTCTGTTTAAATAGTCAGTTGAGCAGGACAAGGCCTTAGTGGGATAGTGTCACAATACACTAGGTAAAGGATTATGCCCCACTTAAGAATTAATAACATTTTAAACCTCTACATAAACTTTTTTTTTTTTTTTTTTTTTTTTTTATCAATAAACATGTCTCTGACTGAGGGCCAGATGCACTCACAGGTCTTAATTGTTCAATCCAGTGACTAATCCCCACTTGATCAAGATTTTACAGACTTTGCAGCTGTCTAGAGAGTGACAAATTTATGATTCAATTGCAATTTCATCCTAAACTTGAAACTGCACGATCATTTGTGGGAATTAGCTACCTGATAAGATAACAAGGGGGGAAGGAGTGCACGTAATTCTGTGCAGCAGAATCAGAGTGTTGCAGAACTCTTTAGGATACATTGGAAAGACACAAATGGCCATTAAGGGATTAGCCCATCACTGATTGAGTGGCTGAACAGAGTTGAGGTTTACTAAATCACTGGAGTGGTAGGTCATTATCCTTGGATACAGGAGACAGTTGAATCTGTGTCCAAATGCATGAGCAGTAAATTGGAATGGAGTGTGCCAAAAATGAAAAATAAAAAATGCTGAACCCTTGTTCTTCAAGTATTCAAATTTCCAGGTCATACCCCAAGATTTTTTTTTCTTTCTTTCTTGGCGTAAAAAATATTTTTTCAGTGCTTTTAGTATCAGCATATTCTTGACTGTAATCTACTTTGAGCGTATTGCTTCCCCTCAATGCTATCAAATTTGTGCTTAGTTAACAAATGCTGAAATTTAGATAACATGTTAGAAACTGATTAGAAAAGCAATGTTAGGAGTTTCCCTCTCCAGCGTTGATGGCTTGTGCCCAGTT
The DNA here is from genome assembly GCF_964211825.1 of Aythya ferina. Lineage (NCBI taxonomy): Eukaryota > Metazoa > Chordata > Aves > Anseriformes > Anatidae > Aythya > Aythya ferina. The sequence continues at coordinate 7,399,873 of NC_140301.1, forward strand.
GCTACTAAATATGTGGTTAAAATAGATGAGCCCTAAATATGTGGTTAAAATAGATGAGCCCTCCTCATTTGGGTTTTTTAATGATGACATTTTGGTAAATCTTTAATTTTTTTTATTTGCTATTGAACTGAATTGATACTTCTCTGCGTTTTTTTTTTTTTTTTTTTTTTTTTTTTTTTTTTAATTATGAAGAGTTATGAGACAGTACAAACTTTGTTAAAAATAAATACAAATCCAATATTTTTTTTCTTAAAAGAGAAATCAAAAAACGCTGCAGGAATAACACATTACCCCTGTCTTCCTTGACCATGTGTTGATGCAGCTGATGAGTAAAACTAACCTCTGAGCAATTCCACATCAAGGAGCTGTGACAATATGTCTAAAGACTATTTGGCAATTCAAATTAATAGCTTAAAAATGTCAAATTTGGGAATTTGCTGTGCTGGCTGTGGCCTTTGGCTAGCCTGAGCAAGCCTAAGATCCCTTGGGGCTATTTCTCTATGAGTTGAACTTAATGATCTTTTTTTCCCAAGGTATAGATGCATTTAATGCTGTTCAATTTATCTCAGTCTAGAGGGGCACATAACTTCAGAGGGTCTCGTTTCCTGAAACATAGTACATTTCACTGGAAATTTGTGAGATAGCAGATTAGAAAACAGTGCATTTCACTGGAAATTTGTGAGATAGCAGATTGGAAAATTCACCTACCGAGTAATCAGATTAAGTTTTGTCAAGCAATGAGCAATTTTCACTACCTAATACAACAATAAAATATGCAGTGCAAAACAGAGATGGAGCTGGAGGCCAAAGCATAATATTATAGTCACAGTAAGTACATCTTTTCAACATAATTATACTTAACTGAGATTAACAGAGAAAGAAAGGTAAATGTGTTCAGCAGTGAAGGTCTTAGGCCAGGTAAGCTTACGTAACCCCAAACAAATGTCTCATTTTGCCCATTACTCAGCAGGTGATGCCAGGAATGTTGATTTATTTCCTGGTACTTTTGCTGTTTGCCAATCCCAGTCAAAAAGATGAAAAACTGAGAACCACGGAGATGCCGGAGTCTTTGGGAGAATGATAATACCCAGAATAGAAAGTAGAAGAATTGGGCCAGCATGACTCTCAGTGACTTTAGTGGGAAAAGGAACAAGATAAAGCAGGGGCTAGCATAAGTTTGGGGAAAATAAAATATTTAAAAGAAATGTGAAAAAGAAAAAGAAAAAAAAAAAAAAAGAAAAAAAAAAGAAAAAAGAAAAAAAAAAAAGAAATTCCAGATGACTGTTTTCTAGATTTGGATGTAAGTATTCTGGCAAGCCTGAAGGTTTAAATTAACTGAAAGGCTTTATCTGTGTTTTAAATGTCGAAATCCTTGGCCAGCTCTACTTTCTTAGATTCAACTGATGTCCAGAAGATTTGGAAAAGTAGTGGTGAGTAGGACAGGGAGAACAAACAAAGAGGAAGGAAAGTGGAAGAAGAAAATCAATCTGCCAAATTAGACAGAGCAAAGGAACAGGAAGAAAAACAGGAAATAACCTAATAAAATATAGTAGAAAATAAATAACTTCCAGTGCCCCAACAATTTCCTCTCACAAAAAGTATTGGCAGTATAAAGTAAATTATAGACGAGTTTCTGTCTGCCTCTGGCAGTAAGCTGTTTAGGGACTACATAGGGCACTGTCCTCCCCGCCACCCCCACCAAAGTGCAGATAACTGTATCAGGAACGAGTAAGAAAGTTGCACAGGTGAAGATGAGAGCAAAAATATGACCCAAACAATGCAAATGAATAAAGAACAGAATGGCTAATGAAGGTGAACTCCTGAGGTGCAAATTTTCACCCGTTTTGATTAGTTCTGCCTCAGGAATCGGTGCCACTGGGAATTCAGAAAACCTGAAGGAATGTGGGTAACACCTCTATGCCACGGTATCCTAATTGTCTGGAGATCTGTATCCTACATGTCTGCACTACAGTACGAAAAGGATGTAAAACTGTTGGAAAGTGTCCAGAGGAGGGCGATGAAGATGGTGAAGAGCCTAGAGGGGAAGATGTATGAGGAGCAGCTGAGGGCACTGGGCCTGTTCAGCCTGGAGAAGAGGAGGCTGAGGAGGGACCTCGTTGCAGTCTACAACTTCCTCGCGAGGGGGAGTGGAGAGGCAGGTGACCTATTCTCTGTAAACACCAGTAATAGGACCGGGGGAATGGCATCAAGCTGAGGCAGGGGAGGTTTAGGCTGGACATCAGGAAAAGGCTCTTCACCAAGAGGGTGGTTGCACACTGGAACAGGCTCCCCAGTGAAGTAGTCACTGCACCAAGCCTGTCTCAATTTAAGAAGTGTTTGGACTGTGCCCTTAGTCACATGGTATAAACATTTGGGTAGACCTGTGCGGTGCCAGGAGTTGGACTCGATGATCCTTATGGGTCCCTTCCAACTCGGGATATTCCATGATTCTATGATCTCTGGGGCAGCTCTCAGGGACTGGAGCAGAGAAGGGGAAGTGTAAACTAGTTTTATGAACTCTGATCAGAGGTACTGATTGTTACCCTATTTGGTAGCAAAGATGACAAAGGGACTCACTCATTACCTCTCCTCCAGTAGATGAGCTCTCAAAGAGGGAATTTATTTAGGAATGATGCCACATTGCCAGCTGCTCAGTACCACCAAGATATTGTGTCTGTTTTCCCAGCAGTTACCTACAAAGGTACTTTACTGAGAGTAGCAAATCCTCCCCCACTTGCAGGAAGTTTGGCAAGTAAGTAATAAAATCTGTTTTCAAGTTGAATCCTCATTCTGCAGTGTTTACGGTTTTGTACACTAGAGTGTGATTTCATAGAGGCTCAGAGCTTGCTTCAGCTTATTAAGTGCGAGTAAATATTGTAGCAGTAGTTATTTGCCAAAAACAACAGAAATACAATTATCTCGAGTGACTCCTTACTGAACAACCACATACATGATTTACTAATTTCACTGTGTTTATATTTGATCTTCTATGGAAGCAGAAAGCATATTCAGTTCAGCTCAAATGGAACTTAAAGCATGTATTTTACACAACCCAGTAATTCATATGAAGCATTCCACAGGTGAATGAAAAGACAGCATTGATGGTGCAATTTATTTACATATATTTCACCCTATGTATAGATACTGTGGGATAAAGAAGAAAACAAATTAATCACAATTAATGTGAATCCAGACTACTGAATGCCCTTTTTGTAATCTTTAAAAATACACATGTATTTGAAGTTTCAAATTTATCATTAAGTGGAATAAAATGAGTATCTTTCGCAAAAAGAGCTGCTTTTTTTGTTTACATCATTTCTAGTTTTAGAATGACAAAATGAACCAGGGCGTACCATGCTACGATTTCACCCGTTGACACAAATGAAAAGGATTGAACAGACATAATACATCTGGTTTACGACTTTTAATTGCCTTTGTGACCCAGTTCATACCAAATCCTCTCAAAGCAAAGTCTCTTTCTTTGTATGCATCATGGGGCTAAATCTCTATCTAAGATACGTTGCTTAAAAAAACACCACCATGTTAAAAAGTAACAATATTTCTTGCTCTCATAAATCTTTAGTACTTGCAGGTGACCTGAGAAAGTGAGAAGTGGAGAGTTCAGTTGTCTGGTGAATGAGCATGTTAAACTTTCCTAATAAAAGCTACTCCTAAAGCACCAGATTCTTTTAGCAATTAATCACTATACTGTTGTTTATTAAGAAGACGCCTGGAATTTTTTAGTAACTCAGGTAACCTTTCATGGTTTGATGGATACAAAAGATAATTGTGTCTACAGTGATTTAATGAGGGCTCTCTGATGTAATATAGTAGTCTGTGACTACTGACTTGGTGTCTCTGTCCTGGGAATAGGGAAGGGATATTGAAGGAGGGCATGTGTACAGAAACACACTGTTATGAAAACAACCTATTGCTAATCAGTTACGAGAAATACTTTTTATGTCATGTAGAAAGCCAGAACAGACTGCTGGGATAGTAACTCAACTTTACTAGTAGACTGGAAATCTTGTGGCAATGTGTAGCAGCTTCAGCAAAGACAGATTTTATTGAATTAAATAAGAAATTAAAATTGTGGTCAGTACAATACGCCTTGGACACACAGCACTTTGACTTCTCTGAAATCTGAGTATTGGCGTTCTTTAATGGCAAGCATGGATTCTAAAATCCTTTGCTGTAACCAGTGGGTAAATCACTGCACATGCTGTGGAACTGACATCAGATGATGGTGATGACGGTTATTTTTGTAAAAATATGCAGGCTTATGAAATGTAAACAGTCGTCTCCATGGGCCAGGAACTAGATCTCTCCCTCATACACAGCACAGATGGGGTTTAACTGTGCACTGTATCCAGCAGTGCCAGGATCCTATCAACAGTGTGACTCACGAGGGTGCAGGCTGTTAGAACATCAATGTAATTTAACATTGAGACAGAAATAGGTCTCTCTAAAATATACTCTCAACTCCCAGTTTCCTGCTTTGTAATGTCTGCATTCAGGTAGCTCCTCTTTTGTACTCAACTGTTCAAGTGCAGTCTGACTTTAAAAAATGGCAATGTAAAAATATTTCAAGAAACCTGTTCCTTTAGTTCCTTTAGTTGTATGTGGCACATTTGGCACATTTACTTACAAACAATACATCCCCCCCCCCCCCCTTTTTTTTTTTAATTCCTAGAACAGTTAACCCTGAGAAAATTGAATACAATTCTTTTTCGTGCTGCATGATAATAAGTATTTAATAGGTTCCAGGTGTATGATCTATAAGAAAACATTCCCATTCAGAAAACATTTGAATATCTGTGTAGTCTACACACTGCTCAGAAATGATGGATTTGCTGGAGTGCATTCCTGAATTAGAACCTGAGAGACTGAAATGAAGGTGGTGAGCTCTCACAGATGTACCAGAGCAATTATTGTCTGCTGTAATGTCAAAAGTATGAAAAGTTTATCTTGCAAATATTAAGACCCAAATAAGCTTGAAAAGCTGGCAGTAGAGAAAGACAAGAACTTTCTGACACAGAACAAGAGGCAGTCAGCATATGAATCCACAGTGGTTTTTTGTATGCCCAAATTATCCACGGTAACTAGAAACTTTGAATACTTCCATTTTTAAGTAGCCAAGCAGGGGCAACTTGAAGATGAATTGTTTTCTGAAAGGCATATGTGTAATGTTTTCTGAAAGTACTTATCTCTCCTATGAAAAAATGACAACATTTTCAAAGTATTTCATATTGAGAACCAAAATCAATGTTTCCAAATTCATAACCAGGAGCAGGAATTTTGGAGAAACCAAGTTTTACAGAGGAAATACATTTTAGATTATTCACAAGTGCTCTGAAATACCTTTACCTTAACAACATTCTAACAAGTAATTTCTTCAGAAAACTATGAATTTCTAAATATTTAGGATGTATACTAGGAACTTAATGGTCAGCATGGATCCTAAAATTCACAGTGCTTGTCAATCCAGGAAATGGGACACATATCAAAGTATTGGTATTCTAGAGACAGCAGAAGCATTAAACCCACAGGGGTTTATGAATTTTGCAGATTCCTTAGCTTCTCAGAGTTTGTAAAACATCTGTCCCCACTTGCAAAGGCATTATCTGCCAACACTTTCCCAGCTTTGTCATTTTAGAGTGTCCCCAAAGCCAAGAATACCAGTTCCAGATCTCAGTAGGTTAACAATGAGTCTAATATCTTTTGTAGAGAAAAAACATCTGTAAAAACATTATGGTCTGGGAGCAAGATTGACCAAAACACTGTCCCAAACCAAAAAGGAAAATAAAACCTTAAATGCAGTATAACATGAGATCTATCCTACTGAACACATGATAGGGTAACAACTGATGACCAGGTCATTTTCTGTGAAATAAAGGAGAATTTGATGTTAAGGATTTACAAGAAGTCCTGAAATGATTTTTGATGCTCCAGTTAGTATTATCAAATAAATAAATAAATACATACATTTTAAAAAATCCTATCTTTTCCTTTACCTGTATCACCTAGATACTTCATACAGGTTTTCAACGTTAAAGTAAGATTTTGATTTTGATTTCAAACAAACATGAATTTTTACTGCAAGATGCTGGACACAACCCATTTCCATTCATCATTTCCCATAAGTGCTTGGGCCCTCTCAAGTTTTGCTGCTTTCATGTGGGAATAGTCTTTGCATGCAAGAAACCTTAGGATCTGCTGTTACTGTCTTTTGTATGAGCAGCAATACATGCTGACAAGGTACTTCTAAGAGATGCTCTTTACTTTTTAGTTACCCTATACCAGGACTCATTCCGAAAACTTCTTTGCTTATGAGAAATCTTTACTCACATGCATAAAGATGTCATGTCCCTGAAGACCTCACAGTGTGCATCCATGCCTGTGCTGATGTTAGGTCAGAGGGTGTATGCACAGGGGAGGGCTCAGCATGCTACAGATAATGAAAATAACAGTTACTCATCACCATACTCCTCCTGCAAGGTAAGCGTTATCTTTTCTGCTTTACGGAACCTAAACCAATAGTCTGAGCAAGTGAAACTTCTGTCTTTCCATGTGAACCATGTAAGTGTTACAGTAGTTGGGAACCTGGCAAGGATGGATGAACTATTTGTACACAGATCACCTTCCACATCTTCTCCAACATACTGCTATGTGACAAAATGGTTTATATCTTAATTTGTGAAATTTATTTTTTACTGTAAAACAAATGATAATGAGTAGCTCTTTAAGCTAATGTTTTATTTCCAGTGAGTCAAAGTTTTGGCATTAGTTTAAATGGAAAAAAACATTAATCCTCCCAATTGAAAAAGAGAGCTGTTGACTAGCTATGACCTGACAGAATTCATTTTCGAAATTGTTCACAGATTTTTCTCATCAAATTTTAAGTAATTAATTTCTCGTTATTGACGGCTAAGGACTAACAATTATGTTTTCTATTAAGGTTCAGATACTGTGTCATTTGAAACATTTACTTCCAGAACCAAGAAGAAAGGCATATTTTAGTATCTACTACGATGTTTGTATATACATATATATAAGAAACTGTCACGTGTAATAGGAACAAACATTTGTTGGTTATATTTAACCTTTGGTTAACTAATAATATCATGAGTTGTAGTTCAGAGGAGGAAGAAATGTTTGTTCCCAGCTGTGTAATACAGACAAGCCTTGAGGGCTGTTGTGAAGCTCTTTGAATTATTTTTTTCTCCTCTGTCCTGCTGGGAAATGTACAGAAATTGATACAAGACCCCGCTATCATTCATGTGGCAGCAGACTAGGAATGACTGCTAGAATGTCCGGGACATGCTTTATGTTTAGCGCTGACAATCTAAGCAAGACAAATATGATTTATGGTACAATAGTTCAGATGGGGAATGAATGGAGATGTCGTGGTGAAAATATCAGCATAAGTAGGTTATGTGAAGGAAGTAGGTTTTAAGGAGGGATATGAAGGAAATTTGGCATGTGGCAGATGGGAAGTTATTCAAATATAAGAGACAACATGGAAAAAGAAGTGAAGTTGAGAGTGGGAGAAAAATATGAAAGGGACAGTAGGACAAGAGGGACAGTGGAAAATTCTGCTGTTCCTTTCCACATATAACTAACCAAAAACATGTTCATAGCCTGAAAAGGTGACTAATGAATTTCTGGTGAATTCCGGTTTATAAGAAACTTAATAAAGTTTCACCAATTTCTCCACAAAAATTTACTTCAGCAGCTTTCTTTCCCTAGCTCATGTACAGCTTTGCTTGTCCCTTCCCAACTAATATTGCTCCTTGTCTTTTTTTCCCTGCTTCGCTCTGCCACTAATTGAAGCTTTCTCAAATTATTTGTTTGCTTCTTCTCTGGTTAATTTTGCAGGTTATTCCATGATGATCAGAAACTGAGGAACCCTTTCCTTCAGCTGAGTGAGCCCTGTTATCCAGCCCCTCTCCCTTTGCAAGTTCTTTTTCTCCAACTTGTCAGCTAATGCTCATCCTTAGGCCAAGATGCACAGGGATAGAAATTATATATATGTAATGAAAAAAGAAAAGTTAAAATCAATTGTATGTAAGGGACTATTTACACAGTTACCACCCTTTTCGTGGTTATTTGCTTTTCTTGAGGGAGAGCTAATAACTGAATGACAGAGGTAAAGTACATAAAAGAATGACTTAATTTAACATCCACATAGATAAAATCAGAGATGGAAACATAAAAATACAAAAGCCGAATCTACCAGAACTCCAGAAGAATAAAGTCTAACAGAATCGCCAGAAGTGTAAGCTTACCAGGATTTACATCCCACAGCAGCACACTTTGCATACAGTAAGCGCTGAGACTTAGTTTACCCTATTACTTAAATAACTCATTAAGGAATCATCTGTTTTGGGGCTAGTGTAGCCATAAAATCTTTCTCTGCACTATTCTGAGAATGAACTTTAATCCATATCTTATCTTCTGCTTGAAAATGAACATCCTTTCTATTCTTATCATGTTTCTGCCTTTCTTTTTTTTTTTTTTTTTTGAATTTTTGAGCATTAGCCATATTCTTCTTGGCAGTTACATGAAGTTGTTCCTGCTCGGCTGTTTGTTGTGCTGAGTTACCTTTGAAATTCTTCCCTCTTTTTATGACTACACTCCAGAGGCCCCTTTTAATAACCTGCCCAGTGCTAATACTTCCATGAAAGCCAGGCTTGCTCTGATACACTGCTTTCTCCTCAGCTTGTACAAATCTTTCACCATGATACAACACAGTTTATAGAGAAGAAATACTCAGATAATCATGTTCTACAGATCTGCTTCATGCTGTCAGCTAAACTGGCCTTGGATCAGGGGACAGCACAGAGACTATGATGTGCCTCCTTGCCATCCACAGTGGATAACACAAGTGTCATTTTTCCTTGTAGGCTCATCTGGGATGTCAGCACCATTTTACAAACTGGCTTCATCAAGTTGTCTCTGTTGTGGTTCGATGTAAAGTGGAGTGAAGTGTATCTGGAAACATTTTATTTTATTTACCTACCCGCCCATCACCTAGTTAGAATTTCGGCAGCCCTGAGGGCTGTGGCGGGCATTGCCTTGCGGCTGCCAGGCCGCATGCGCGGGCAGTTGGGGGCAGGCGGTTTGCAGGCGCTTCACGGGGCGTTCCCCCGCGTGTTTGCGTTGGGCAGCGAGCACGAGGAGTCCTCAGATGAGAAAATATATTTCAATGGAATTGTAGGTGTCTTTTTTAATTTTTTTGTTTCTTTAAAAAAAAAAAAAAAAAAAAAAAAAAAGTTGGATAGATTTCCTAGCTTACTGGTGGAAAGTGGAGTTCTTGGCAAGCTGGCCCCTGTCAAGGCTTTACTTGGAACTTCCAGCAGATACTTCGGTTAAAAACCCTTAAATCTTCCCTTCTCTTAACAGCATAGTGCAGTAAGTAAAAGGGAAGAGTGTGGGTTTAAATGAGATTTTTTATTATTTTTTTTTTTTCCCAGATGAAAATCTTCAAGTAACCTACGGAAGTAAAATAACACAGTCAGCGCTCACTTTTTATTCTGAGGGAAGAATGTAACTAATTGACCTATCTGTAATGCTTTTGGAGTGATGCCACTGAAAATACGTTCTTTTTAATTAAGCTAACCGGCTGATTTATTGGACCCGTAGCTCAGACTATGTTGTGCTGAAGGGATTTTCTTGTGTTTCCTTTAATGATGAGCGTGGTAGTCTCAGCTGGCCGAAGTAACCGCAGCGATTCTGTGGAGCCAAAAGTTGCATATAGGTGGTGTGGAGTGATTTAAAGATTGACTCTGGTGATCCTTTCAGTTTATGGAAAAAAAAATAAAATTAAAAAGGTTTTTGTTTGTTTGTTTGTTTGTTTCTCTATTGTATCTCACTTGAGTGTGAAATTTTACTGTTTTGGTGATTTTAAAAATCCATCTGGGTGGATGGTGCTCTGCTGTGTGGTGAAGAGTAAAACGAACTCCATCAAGCTTTCAGCGGATCCTATGGAAGGATTTACGCTGGCTTCTGTGGAATTTGGGTGGGGCTTTGAGCATGTGAATTTCTTTTAGAAAGTTGTCTTAAAAATGGAGGACTGTACTTGTAAGAATAAGTGCTGGATGGAGGATTTTTCTCTCTGGCATTTTTGCTTTTTAGTAGTTAAAAACAAGACTTAGATACGTTAGTAGTGGAAATTATTTTGTGAAATATATCTGTTATGTTAAAAAACAACTATTGATTGAAGATCTGGTTTTCAAAAGATCTCTTACACTGCTTCATGTCTGTTGGTCTGTGTGCTAATTGTTATTTTTTAATCAGGCTGTATTTGGCGCTTAAGTATGAAAGGCTATCTATTTTATCATGATAATTATTTCTGAAGTTTTTGTTTGAAAGCGTTTAACTGTGGCAACAGTGATTCCTAGTCACATACAGAAGGTGTTTGTTTTTAACTGTGTTTAGTAAACATGAAACTAAAAGGATTCCCTGCCCTAAGAAGCATAATGTCTTGGGTCTTGGAGAAGGTGGTTTCCAGACAGCAGGACGGCTGTAATTGCACAGGAAGTGCTACAGCTGTATTAATCTGGAAGAACATCACAGTAAGCTGTGACAATGAACTTCAGCTGAAGATCTTTATCCAGATTTCTTCATAAAGACTGATTTTGTCACTGAAACAGCAAAGCTCATAAGGGTCAGTGATTTACAAATGCATTTTAGTGTATTTCAATGTGTACTGCAACTTACTAGTTCCCTCAAGATGGAGGAAAGGTTGATATTTGGTATGGTTTTGTACAACGTTTGAAATGAGTTGATATGCAGGAGCACATGGGGACTTCAGTGATACTCTCTGATGACTTGTAATTCACTTAATTTGCAGTGCTTCTATGTTACCAAAATTTTTAAAAATGTATAGAAGTTCCCTCCACCCACAAACGCTTGAATTTTGCAGCTGTGGTTAAAATAGTGACCAGATAGCGAATGCAATTGCTCTTGTTTTTTAGAAAAAAAAGTTGCAAACATTTCATGGGGCTGCACGGCTGCTTTCTGAAGCGTGCATGCATAGAAAGTGGTTTTAAGGACGCCAGCTTTCATTTCGCAGTAGGTGCTTGCCTGTGGGTATGTCAGTTCCTGAAGAGCAGCTGTCTGTCTGTGCAGTTGGCTAAGGCAGCCGGCGAGCAGGTTCTGTGAACTTGCATCTTAAACCTTCAGAGGTAGGGGTCGCAAGCCTCGGTAGCGTTACCCAACTGCTCCCCCTTGTGCTAGCTGCTGGGCGCTTCGTTCACTCACCTTCCTGTTCCTAGGCTTGGTCTGGAGGTATCCCTTTGTACTTCTAAAGACGTCTGAGTAGTTGATTCAAGCAATATACTTAACTGGTTTATTTTCAGCCTCGTTGCTTTCAGGAATTTCACACGGAGGGGATGCTTAAATGCAGTTAAATGACCACGTGCATTCCTACATACCACAAGTGTTCTTGGTGCACTTGTACATACTGAAAAAATGGTACTGAGATTACTCAGGTAAAAATGTCTGGAAAAAAAAACATTTTAAATTCATATTTAAAAGAATGTGAGGGAGGATGATCTGTTATGAAAAAAAATGTGTAATTCAGTTAATTTTTCCCTAATTGTAGGCATTAGATGCATGCTCTCTCTTTTACAAATATTTGATTATAATGCCTTTTAGGAGATTGGATGCTTCTTAATCCTGCATAAAATACTTATCTGTATTTTACCACAGATTTTTGAGCTGCATGAGTTTTTTATAACATGTAACTCACAGAGCAAAATTGATTCAGACTTGGTCCTCCTGTATTTGATCTCACTAACGTTATGTTTGGATTAACATTTTTTGTGAATGTGTCAAACCATTCTAATGTGTCTGGGACTGTGTTGATCTTTTTAAAGATTAATGGCTTCTGTTATATTTAATTTGCATTATATAGGTACAAGTTCTCAATGATTGTGTTAAGTCTGCATTTGCTACTGTTAATGGGATACATGTGTATTACACTAAAACCTACGCTCTCAGTCCCTAAGTAGTTCTCAGAAAACTAGCATGTTTTTATGTAAAGCAGCAGCATTTTTGTCTATGTAAGCAGCTTTAAATATAAACATTTTCCAGCATAATTTATTATGTTCCTCTAATTCTTTGTCAATACATATTTTTTCATTAATGGTGTTCACAGAATTTGTACTTTCTGATTGAAAGTAATAAAATGTATTGCCAGTGTTTTGTTTTGTTTTTTTTTTTTCCTTACAGAAATAAGTGAAGTTTTGGGGAAATACATAAATTCATGAAATCAGATAGCATTGATAGCACTTTGCAGATAGTAGAGATGAGGAGAGATGCAAATGCAAAGGGAACAGAGCCAGTGATGCTATCAAGGGAAGGAGTATGTTTTTAGAAGTGTAGAAAAAGTATTCAAAATGATATGGCTTATCAAACATTTCTCAACTAATGATTAGTTAAAACCAAACAGAAATGGTTAACTAAATCAGCATTATATTCTCTGGATGTTCTTTATTTAAGACAGTGTGTTCATGCGGGCTACAGGCACGGCGTTGCTAAATGCTTTATGTCAGTTAATGCAAATAGTTGTACCCATTAAGCAGTAATGTTAAACAGGCAGCAGCCCAGAGGAGCACAGGTGTATCGGAACCTTTGTACAGTAGCCTTCCACAAACCAAAGCAGGTTTTCATTAATACAGTGTGGTCTGCTATCTGATGGTGTGCTGTTAACTTTTGGGGCACGGTTTCTCACAGCTAAAGTGATTTAGTAAATGACAAGTAGAATTCTTAAATGCTTTCAATGGATTAATGCAATGGGCTTTTTTATTATTATTTTTTAAGATAAAGGGGATATTGCATCCATTTGGTGTCTTTACTGCTGGAAAAATAACGATGAGCAGAAGTTTTTTGTGTTACCTTGGTAAGAGATCCTCTGGAAGTCAAACACTATTAACTTTAACGAAGTAGCTTTGATGGCAGGGAAGAGACAGCTGATACTACACTTCCCTAACAATAAACCACTCTGACAGATAAAAACAAACACGTGTGCAATAGCATATAGCGTTTCAGAGAACGGAGCCAGAAACTAATGTAGACTGATGTGATCTTTGCATTCTTTTATGGCTTGTTACTACTTTTGAGATGGTTACTTCTGAAAAGAAGAAAAAAATAATTCTGCTTTTATGACAAATTTATATCATCTTGCTAAAGTAGGCAAAAGCGAATAGCTGGAGGTCCCTGATATATTTTTGAGCTGTAATCCTTGGAAATCAGTTCTGATCTTTTGCGATCATTTTGCTTAAAATTCTACACTGCTGTGCTACTGCTGCTAACTTAGTCAGAAGGAAAATATTATTTTGTTGTGGTGATGTGCTTATTTCCTCCTATCTATATTCTGCTTTCTTTCCATGAGCTTGTTTTCTTCTTGCACTCAACTCTGGACATGCTAGAACTGTTTTTCATTATTTTCACCCAAGATACAGGAACATTTTATTTTTCACTTAAATCTCTATACTGAGGACAAACAGACATGGCACACTTGCTGAAAGTAAATAATCCAAAAAAAGGAGGAGGGAAATACTTTTTTTTTTTTTTTTTTTTTTTAACAATAGCTTGCCGAGTGTAAGTTATCTCAGTTACAGCAAAATGTGTGTTAGTCAGATCCCAGGAGCAAAAATGCCAATTAAAGTTTGTCTTCCCAGTACAACAATTTGATACAAAACTTTTCTAAAGGCCTCAGTAAATACACATCAGTAGTAATTGCTGTTTATTTTCCCAGCTGAAGGGTTGACTTTTTTTTTTTGTTTTTAAGTTTTTGTGGAGCAATGGAACTAGAAAAAGACAAGTGCTTTATCAACACGGACACAGCCTTGGCTGTAGATAATGACCCCAGACATTCATGTCATGCACTGCATGGATGCTTTCTTTCATTCATGCTGCATATAAAAAGACTCGTTTCCTTTTCACCCTTGAGTTCATGGTAATTGCTCTTCTTTTATCCTGCTCTAAAAGAAGGCCAGGTAGAAGGTGCACATAAGCCAGGAACCCACTCCTGCTGTTTTGGTGAGCAGCCCTTGTGTGTGCTGGGCAGCCTGGTGTTAGGGCAGTGCAGCCTGGTGTTAGGGCACTTCCATGGAAGGTGAAAGGTGGTTTGAACTTCTTCCCCTGAGGAGGTTGTACTCACAAGCTTCTTGCATTTTTGCCACTTCGATCACTTAGAAAAAGAGTGCTTACTTGTTTTTACTGGGCTTGCTTTCAAAGAAAAGTGAGCTGGTCATCTACGTCTAACCAGATGACATGGGCATCTGAGGGGCAGCACAGGGTTTTGGGGTGTGATGCCAAGAGTGGAATTTCAGGCATGTCAGAGCCCCTACAGCCAAGCATCTTGATGCTGAACGCTGCTGTGTTTAAGTCCTGTTGTGATCTGAGCCATGCTGCCTGATGTGTCACTGATGGTAGTGACATGACGGAAATGTCTGCCCAGTCCAGTTGCTGCTTTTAAAATTTAATAGCAAAAGCAAAGTATTTATTCAGGACAAGCAGGGTTCGAAGATCAAGGATTAATAAATAAAATAAATAAATTTAAAATCTTCTAGCCAAAGCTGTTTTTAGGACTTGATGTACCCTAGTAATTAAATCTATGCTGTAACCGTGGCCGTGTACTCTAGTCCTCTTTAGAGCAGATTTCTGCTGCAGAGTTGGTGTCAGTCGCTATTTTCATTTGCATGTATCTCGTGAGCTGCTTTTCAGGTTACATCTTTCTCATCCAGGCATCAGAGTCAATTTCTGTAGGCTGTATCTTTCTCATGAAGACAGGCTCTTTTAAACCAAGAAGATGGAGCAATTTGCTCATATAAATTGTCAATATGCCTGAAAAGCAGAATTTGCTTGCTTTTACTGGTAACGTTACCACGTCTCGTGGAAACACTGTTCTTTGGGCAGGTGAATTCATGGACTTGGCTTCCTCTGAAGGCAGGCGTGGTGCTGTAAGGCAACTGATTCAGCGAGAGGTGCACTGCCTTGTTCAGTAAAAGGGCACAGCCTGCCTGCCGAGCACTGCTGCTCAGCGGTCATGAGCAAGGCGTTTTGCTGACAGAGACACAGGCTGTGGTGGTACCGCACCAGCAGGGCTCTGTTGGTCTGGGCCAGGAGGTGCTTGACTGAAAGATCTTCCATGCCTTGTGTGCACAGTGGTCCTGTGCAGCCAGAGGCAGGGCTTTTCAGCAGTGCAGTGGGTGGGAAGATGGCCCAACACCAAATGCTTTCAGCCTGCCTACTTCTGCACTGGGAGAAAGGCTTTGTGAAAGGTTCTGGAGCTGAGGGTGGAGGCTGCCACAGCAGTGTTAAAACCAAACTGTATTTTGGTGCTACCCCCTGCCTTCTGCTGAGCTTTTTGGTGCTTGTATGTGCCTTCTGAATATGTGGGTTGCTTGCATGCAACTACACAGGTTTGTTTTGTTTTGTTTTTCATTTGGTTTATTTATTTAACTTAGCAAGGGCTACTTTTGTTATTGAGAATTACCTATTTTTGTAACTAATTTTTTTAAAAAAATGTTTTGGATAATTGTAGAACACATAGTAATAGATTTAAGTGGAATACCCGATTTATGGTTGTAAAGCACAGAAACTAGGAAGTCTTCCTAACTCTGCCATTTTTCAGTGTTAAAAATAGACTGATAAGCTTGGCCTCAAAGATTTGATGCAGGGAAGACTCTTATATTCTCGCTTTGTTCCCTCCACTTATCAGGATGATCCTTTTCCTGAGTCGCTCTGTACTTCCTTTTCCAGGATGCTTTATATACAGGAGGTCCAGATGTTAGTTAAGTCGGTATCTGATTTCCTGAAATAGATAATTTAATGTCTATACACTACATGTTTCTTTTCAAGGCTCAGAATTACCTTTATCACATGGTAATCTTGTGTTATTTCACTTACAGTATTTTAGTTTTCACATAGTAGCTGAAGTTACATGCACTCAAGACTTTTGATCTATTGCTTTGCCTTATTTTGACTGCAAACTTTCTGGAGGGGTACGGTTTATAAGAGGGACAAACTGATTTTAGTTTGGCACATGGAGAATGCAAATACAGTTGGAGATTGCACAAGAGCTGTGCCCTCTTGTGTTCACTTAGAAAAGCAACTAGGGTAAGAAAAAGCAAGCCTGAAATGAAGTTGGTAGGAGCTGTTATCACACATCTTCAGTCTGATCATACAACAGGTCTCAATCTACAGAAGTACGTGCATTCTACATTTCCAAAATGTGATGATTTCTCCTCTTCTCTGCCTTGGGCAGTACATGTTAGATCATTTTAATTTAATTTCAAAATAAAAGAAGCCAGAGTGTAAAAACACAAAATAATTGTCTGCAATAATATGTAAAAAGAGTAAATATTTGCAAAATCATAATTGGGTCAAGTTCACTCCTCAGAAAGGTATCATACAATATCTATGATGATATGACAGTAGTAGAAGGTTTACAGATTAAACCTTACTGATAACATTGTGTCAGTTTTTTTAGAAAGTGATTTGTTATGCTTCGTGCTTGGCCAGTGAAATTGTTTGATGATAGGAAAGCATTCTGTTAATTAAATCCACATTGTGTTGTAAGTTAACAAATACGAGCACAAAACAAAGTTGCAGTGAATTATGAGCTTGGCTTGTTTCTAGTGGGGCTCTAGGTAGTTGTAACTTGTCTCCAATAAGCTAAAATCATCAGCAAAATCTGTGATTAGGTTGTTTTCATGTTTGTCAAAATATATCCAAATTCCAGTGTAGTTTATTCACAGATGTATTGGAATACACTAATGCATGGTTTATTTGTTGTTGGTTTTCTTTTTTTTTTTTTTTTTAATTCATTTTAAAATACCAACTTTAAATTGATTTGTCTGCTGTGCACCTCCTGCCATAGGTTTTACTTTTTTCCTGAAGAGAACTGCGATATGTGTAAGTCAGGTCTTAAGCTTACCTCTTGTTTCATGAGGATAATATTTTGGTTTGTGTGAAGTACCATTATTTTTAAAACAGTACTGTTATTGTTGAATATGAAGCTCTTCACTTGTGTTTTTTTTTTTTTTTTTTTGGTGAGAATTACCATTACAGATTTTTTTTTGGTTTTGTTTTGTTTACATTCTGACATTGCTGAATATCTATGTATCAGTGCCATGTTATTTGTAATACTTAAAACTTCTCAGTAAGGATTCATTTAATGTAGATCAGACCCTTGCTTTAATGGTTATTGGTGCTGTGGGAGGGAATCAGTCTGGAAAATAAATAGTTTGCTTTCTTGGGATTATGATATGTAAAACTGGAGCGGCTCAAATGTGATTTTGGGTGTCATTAGAAATCAGAAACAGCCAATTTGGCTAGGTCTCTGTGAACCTTTTGCCAAGTCTAATCTGAGTTTCTTGTCAGTCTGACTAATTTCAGAGGTTTTCTTTTGCAGGAAATTGTATTGTTTACTTGCCGTGTGGGGACTTCGACCCAGATAGAGCATGTGCGTATGAAATGAGATCATTTGCTGGCTTGGAATGAATATTGTTTAATAGCTTAGGTTGGTACTCTGGTTTAAAAACAACAGCAACAAAAAACTGAGATGTAGGTTATGTAAAGGACAGATAAATCTTGAAGTCTGAATGAACTGTCAGATACTATGGCTTTTTAGTTTGAGTGGCAATGATTGTGAAGAACTTTCACATGTTCTTACAAGAAGTAAAAGATATATACATAATTGAGAGGCTTAAAAGTCATGTCCAGATTGATAGTGTATTTATTTGAGCAGTCTTATATGAAAGCATTTTCCTGTTTGGAGCATAACTGATGGATCAAGGTGTAAAAAAACATTTTCAGAAGAATAGAAACCCAGATGGCATAAATCTGATAATTCACTTTACTAAAGATACCTGAGATAAATGGAATGGCCGGACCAAGAAAAAAATAGTTTCTTAATAAGGTTACCCATATCCCTCATCTCTGTTGGTGCTGCATGCATGGCCAGGTCAAAACAAAGCTAACTCTTAGCTTGCTGTTTATTTTCTTTAATTGTAGGACAGCTTTGCTGTATTTCGTTAAGTGAGAGTCCAGCTCTGGGAAAATCACTGTGTCTACTAGAATACTGCTCAGACTGAATCCTTACAGATGATACTTGTAGATCACATGTGCTGTAGCAAAAACAAAAACCGAAAACTTGATGTTATTGGCGGAAACATTCACCATAGTTTAGTGCTAAGGATATGCCAAGTATAAATAATTTGTGATCTTTGCTTTTGTAACACAAAGCAAAAGCTACTTTTAGGAATTTGTTTCCTACCAGAACCTAGCAGCAATGAGGTTTGGGCCTCATGGTATAAATGTAAGGCTTGTTATACTTTGTGTGTAACCAATGGAGTTAAATTAATCACCATTCTGAGCGCTGGTCTGGGCTTTCTGTTTATATCATGGTTTGTGTTATTGTTTTGTGACCAGTTGCCTTGGAGACTCATGTGATTAGAGGCTCCAGCTTACAATTGCACTTATTTACGTACAACCTGTCTGTAAACTGTATCTCCTCAGAGAGTTCAAGGCATCCCCACTAGCTCACACTGTGGGAAGCCACATACCTCCTACAACCATCTGGGACAAGATTTCTTGGGGAGGAAGCCTGGTTCACATAGATCTGAGTATTTATGTCCTCTCCTTCCAAAGCTTAGTATTTTCTGTGGAAGCCTGGCTTACCTGTAAGGCAAGGATTTGCAGTCCATTTCAGTGTTACTGTTTTTTTAGCTTTGGGAGTATTGGACCTTAATTGTCCTACTGTGCTGGATCCACTGTAGCCACCTCCTGGGGAAATTATGGCCACCTGGCCTACTTTTGACTATATTCCTCTTCTGGGCTGCTGTTTTGAGCTGTTCAAGGCCTGCAGCTGAACAGAAGGCTATGGTACCTGCCAGAGTGAATGGTGAGTTTTTCATCTGTGCTGCCAAGATGTTTCTGTCTGAGATGCTTTCCGTAAGGAAAGACAATAAATTGCTGTAAACATGAATTCAGAAAAAGGTGGGATAGGAGTGCCACATCTTATGAGTACGGCATGAGTATGGAATTGGAGAACTTACAGAGAAAATGTAATTTTCTGTATAAATCTGCTTCTTTGGCTGTTTGAAAACAGTTAGATTTGGATAAGCTATTTCTCCAGATATTCCACACTATCTCTTTCAGTTACCCACATGTAGTTAATCTGATCATATAACCATATAATCATAGCTCTGATCCTCCTGATCCAGTAAAGTTAGAGTATTTGACATTGCTCTGTAGTTAGATGAGCATCTAAAACTTTTGAGCTTTCAAAGGACAAAAAATATTGCTGCTGAGTCCCCAAACTGTTGTTCAGTTCTAGTGCTTCTGATGAAGAACTGTTAGTCTGCAAAATGAAAGTCACTGACACTGTGGTAAGTTTAAAAAAAAAAAAAAAAAAAAAAAGTTTAAAAAATTATTTCAAAGCCACCTTGTGGGACTTGAAATGTGACAAAGTTGTAAGACCTTGAGAAAGGATACAGTGGGAATGGTAGATGCGGCAGCCCATTGTTTAGTGTAGATTTTCCTGAACAGAGAAGTTTGGAGTTTTTGTGAAATCCAGGGGTATTTGAAACCAGTTCCTTATTACCTGAAAAAAACATTGAAAAAATCAGTATCAATTGCCTATGGAGTATAGCCACTCAGTTAATTAAACAACTATTTCTAAATTAAAGTGAAAAGAAATAGTCTTATTTCTGAAATATTACCAAAGGTATGGGAAAACACTTCGGTGTTTTGCTGTCTTGAGACTGGACTAGGTGATCTATGAGTCCATACGAACCTTAAACAATATGCATGATTTGTGTATATAGATCACTTCAGAACTGATACTCAACATTGTTAGATGCTTTCAGTAGAAACCCCAGGGGTCCTTTTAATCTTTATCCTCTGAAACAACTTGTTCTGTGCTTTAGAATTTAGGGTTGGCTTGTTTGTTTATTGTTTTATAGAAAGAAAATTATATACTGCAACGTTGTTTTCTTCATGTTTTGAGCTTTCTCAGTATATTCTCAATCTGGTCAGACTTCTTGGTCCATTTAAGTGTAATTATAGCAAGTAGAAAGAGCTACAGTAAAATAATATTGTACTATACTACAGTCATTTTCAAATCAGCATTAACTATGATAGGCTTTCTTTGGTGACACAGACATGATCACTTGGAGTAAATAGAAAAAAATGCATAAAAAGAATGCTAGATGTGATCAGATGCATATCCTTGTTGCCTTCAAGTGTTTAAATGCAGGGATATAG
Organism: Aythya ferina; assembly: GCF_964211825.1. Classification (NCBI taxonomy): domain Eukaryota; kingdom Metazoa; phylum Chordata; class Aves; order Anseriformes; family Anatidae; genus Aythya; species Aythya ferina. Next base: position 7,420,156 of record NC_140301.1, read on the forward strand.
CTGAGTAGAATCCATGTTCTCAACAATATAACTGTGATCCTGAAATGTGGTATCTGCTGCTTTGAGTTCAGCTCTGTCCAGACTGCATACTCCATTTGATTTTGGAGCTCTGTAGATACTAGAATTGTGTACTTCTGCATGCTCCCCCCCAAAAACAAACAAACAAACAAAACAAAACAAAAAAACATGCCCCCAACTTTTTTAGTCAGGGGCGTGTTTAGGGCAAACCAGATGCAAGAGCTTTAGATGGAGGGTCTGACAGGCTTGCTCAGGGAGCTCCTGGTCAGTGGTTGGAGGATCAGGCTCCCCACAGCATATAGGAGTTACTACCACTGTCCTTTGAAACGTGCCAGAGGAAAAGGAAAACGACAACTGTTTATCTCAGTCTGACTAGCTGGAACCAATGTCATAAAAGTGGGAGACCCTGCTTCAGTTCCCTCTGCAGCTTGGCAGGAGTGTGAGGTTTTACCCCCTGCTTTTGGGGCCAAGTGTTCTCAAGGTCAGTGCTTTAGTACGTAGCTTTTACGCCTATCTTTTATAGGACATAATTGCAATTCTGCTCCCACTGTGCTACTAGTTCGTACTCTTCTTTCATATGTAGGTCTGTAAGAAATCAAAACATGTACATTGGTGTTAGAAGCAGCTTTCCTTTTGCCTACATACCCAGATTTGATTTATAATCTGGATGTTGTCAGCATCTGACTCTAATTAACTGGATAAATGAAGTTGAGAAGATCTTGACTGAATTAGCAGTTGAAGAATGCATCTTACCAGAAGCAGATGGAGAGAAAAACCAGTGTGTTTAGTTTATGGCCATTCCCCTGGTTTATGGCCATTTCCTATTTTAAGGGAAAAAGTTCTGCCAAATCAATTCTTGTCAAATGCTAATTAAATTATAGTGATGATTAATCCTGATATAAATACATTATTTCAATGTTTAGGAGAGTTATAAATAGTTTGAAGACTTAAGAGCAGTTGTGAGTACATACTTGATCTGGTGTGCATTTGGGAGAGAGAAAATGCCCATTAGATAATTCAGTGACAGTTTATATAGTTTAATTTATCCTTAGTAAATAATGTTTGTTGTTCTTAGCCTCTGTTGTAGATAGAACTCAGCTAAATCTTTTTGTTGCTGAAAAATTCCTAATAGTGACGTTTATACTGTTCTCTTTAACATGTTACTTTTCTTTCTGGAGATCTTAGAGTTGTATAAAAAAACAGCAAGCGTCACCATTTCCAGGCTGTGTAAAAAGAAAGTGAAGCAGGAAGGTACTCCTGAGGGTCACTAAACAGGCTCAGAATAAATTTGGTGTCTGCTAGCTAGCTCCTCCATCCAGTGCCTTAAATGCTGGGAAAGGAGTATCCTTTCATTGCATTTTCTGCTATTAATACTGCATATGCTAGAAAAGCCAGCAAGTAACCCAAGTGGCTGTACTACCCAGCATATAGTCTTATTCTTACCTTTGATTAGTACATGAACAATGTGGGGGGAAAAACACTGCTGTGCATTGATTTAAAAAATAAAATCCCCAACCTTACTTTCAGAATGTTTTACCCACTGCAGGGAGAGCTTAGCCCCTTACTCATTACTAGTGAAAAGACTTCCTCAAAGAGGTAGCGTGCCTTGCTTAAGAGCTGTTAACACTGTTACTATGCTGCACAACTTGTTTTTTCCAGCCAGCCGCTCTGGTCACCAGTCAGTGCTCCTCAGGAATGTGTTTGGAGGCAACCTTTAGGGAAAGCTCCATTCGGGTTCCAGATTGATGAGGTAAAGCAACAGACCTTAGCATTTCCTTAGTCCATCACAATGGCGCCTGCAACACCTCAGTTCACCACTGTGCTGGCAGATATAGAAAACAAAGTTTAAGGTTAATTTATTGATAGTGGAGAAGAGAGATCTCTGCTCGTTCATCTGCAGCATTCTATGAATTATATGCTTATGTAAGGTGAAATGTTGAATTTTTGTATGCACTGTAATTTATTATGCATTTATTGCTAATAGATGAGAAAGGTTTGCCACTTTCTAGTGGTACACACTATATGTACAATCTGGAAATAAATATTTTTGGCTTTGTAAAACAATTTTATACATTGCCAGTATCTGTAATCTTAAAAAAAAAAAAAAAAAAAAAATCTTTCTTGACAGCATAAATAAATAGTTTAACGTTAAAAGTAGAGATGTTTTCAATAAACAAAAAAACCTTGTGGTAGACTATTGCATCTGCCATAGTATGGAGACAAATAGTATGTGTGTGAAAGTGACAGCTAGTGAAAAGAACATAACAGTATCCTGTTACACATTTGCATCAATTATACGGGGCAAAACACTGTGTCACTGAGGGAGCGTTCTGTGGTGGCCACCAGTGTTTTCCTAGGTGAAAGGGTAATTATTTTGCTGTTAGTTCTTAATTTATTAATAGTCAGCACCAAATGTTAGGGTAAAGGATTATTCCAAACACAGTGACAGATCAACTGTGTGGAAGATGTAGTGATTTTGCTGCTGATAAGAAAAGCTATTAGTGTAAAGATAAAGGTCAGTTTGGAATCTGAATGCCATTGACTGGCATTTAAGGGAAAATGAAGAGTGAAATGAAACTCTGTACTGGTATAACCTGGTACAAGTATATAGAGGTAAGTGAAGCTGAAGTAGCCATTCCTGCTAGCTATTTTGGTTGTACTAGTAATATACAAGAAACACTCAAGATCCCAGTTCAACTTGCATTTAAATTAAAGACTGAGTTTTTCAAGACACACATGTACCCAGACTATAGCAGATGTTACTAAAGAAATTATGTTCAATATGTACTGAATGTTTTTAGTAACATTTTTTTTTTTTTTAATGTTGAGTTTTGAATGTGAAATGATTTTAAAACAAAAACAATAAGCCTGGTATTTTTGTGATAAGCCTGGTATTTTTGTGTTTTGAATTCTTTGCACTGATAGTGATGTGCTGTAGATCTATGTTTCTGTAACTAACACTCATGTATGTCCATCAGATTTTCCAAACCGCAAACTAATCAGTGGTGCTTGAGGGGAGATGGAAAGACTTAAAATACAAGTTTGTTTTTTGATGATATGTCTGAAAAACCAAATGAACTTCTGATGACTTTTTCAGCTCATATACCTCAAAATTACTAGGAAACCAAATGCTCTTAATCTTCTACTAAACTTAAACATGTCTGTGTAAAGCACACAAGTGTGTTGAGACTTGTCCAGAAGGAACACAGATTCATTGTGTTCTTGCAGGGGTGACATTTAAAAAGCGAGATTGCCCCTGAAGAACACTTAACCACTAGCTTGTTCTCATTTGAACCAAGAGTGCTCCAATGATGCAGCCTTTTCTACTGGAGTAAGTCCTTGTTATATGAACTGTTTTTGACTTTACAGATAAAGAAACCTGAAAAATATGTTTCACATTTAGCCAAATGTCTGCAGCAATAGTTGTAGATGACTGGCATGCTGTCTAGCTGTATGCAATACGGCATTCACAGCTCATACGTACACAGTACACAGCTCTTTAAACGCTTTGGTGCATGTAGAAACAGAAAGACATCCAAGAGCTTTCTTGGATGTTTTTGAACTGTAACATCTATAAAATTAACTGGGTGAAGCACAAGGAGAATTGCTTGCCTGTTTCACAAAAGCAAACTTCAGTTTTTCTTGAATGTTTGCCTTTATTATGTTGGGTGAGTTTAAGAATCTCTCCTTCATATACTATGTTTTTTGCTCAGTGACAGATTTATTATTAAGGAGAGAAGCTATATGGGAGATAGTGGGAGAGGAGTGAAAGATATATAGAAATACATTATTTGATTTTTGAAACCGTGGAATTACTTCCTTGTCTAATGAAGAATGTAATGAAATGCATTAAGAAACCATTGCCTCTCCCTGTCTCCTCAAGGCCTGTGGAAGAGAGTGAAGGGGTTTTGCCTTCTTGTAAACACTCAGAGATGATCACCAGGGCAGGGGGGGTCGTTCCACACAGGCACCACCGAATAATGGAGGAATGGGATGGGTCAGAGGGGATGGGATTAGCTGTCTGGGAGGAGGGCAGCACAGAACCAGGAATCCTGTAGGCTATCACTAAGTTTAAACACAGTTCAGTAGGTGCAACTCAAGTACACCAAAAGTCATTTCTGTTCTTTCACTGCTTTAGTGGCTTCGTTCTTCACAATAGCTCTGCAAAATAGGCAACCTTGGGAAACCTGGGTTAGATTTTAAGCATAATTTCTAGAATTTTTACATTTCTTAATTTTGAATAGATCTTAAATACCCAAATACTGTGTAGTAGGACAGGAAAAAGTATGGTTTTCTGGCTAAGTTGCATTCTGCAGAATTTGAATTGACTGAAAAAGGTGAGTTATTGGTGAGATGCTACCTTTCTTGCTATGGACTGATCTTTCTTTTGGGATCTTCTTTTGCATAAAATTGACACAGTGTTAGGTTGTTCATGGTTCTTATTTTAGTTTACTTTTATTTCAAGATATCTGATAAGTGCTCAGCATGTTTCTGTGCTGAGGTTTGATCATGCTTAGCCATTTGCTAGCTCTGCCAATGAGAAAACCACAGGGGGTTGGCAAAGCTATTGACAATGCCTTTTTCAGTGTCTGAGCACAGTAATAATAAACTGGGCATTGCCCTTCATTCTGTCTGGTTGGAAAAATCACCTGTGTATTTACATGAAACAACAAACCAGCTGCTGTGGAATTTGAGTCCAACCTACGACCTCGCTTACCTGAAATGCTTCTGATGCTCCTAAAACAGCTGGATAAATACAGTGTTGGTGACAGCTTGAGAGGTTAAAGGAAAGAGGGTATTTTGCATATGATGAGACAATCACATAACTTTTTGTTGCAGCTACTGAAACTGATTACATGGAAAAAAAGAGTATTTAACTCGTGTTTTGCTTCATTTAGTGAGTTAAAGAGAAAATAATGACAATGTAATACCCTGTGGCCAGCAAGTCAGGGTCATCTTGATAGCTACTCGGTTCAAGGCAAAAACACAACTGAGGATTAGATGAATTGGAAATTTTTCAGTTGTGTTTTAAGTGCTGGATAAAAGCAGTAATTTATTACGTGACACTTATGCACATTGATGCAGTTCAAGAATTCCACAGAATTGATACTGCCTTCCAGACAAATATTACTGTGAGTAACAGTATATTTTGTGATAACAACTTGGCCTTCACTAAAGTTTCACTTCAGTGCAGTTGATAGCACCTCAAGGACCTTAGCTGAGATGTGGCTGACTAGTAAGAATCCTTGCAGTAGGTAGTTTTTCATTTACCAGCAAACATAAACTGCATGAACCATTAATGGTCAGAAATTATTTTTATTAGGCTGAAAAAAAGTGTCAGTGGTCACAAAAAACTTGTTTTAAAACTTTGAACCCCACTAAGTATTTTTATTTTGAATGTAACAGCTGCATTTTCCTCAAAATCCATTGTTTGACCATAGTGCTGATTCATGATCATAGCATTCTCTTCCCATGAAACAAAATAGAGGGCTTTCCCACAAAACAGGTTATAATGCTTGAAAAAATATTCCTTGCTGGTAAGCAGAAATGATTTTGATGGCTCCAGGTAAGTGAGAGGAATAACAGAAACCTGCTTCAACACTACAGATACATGACCATTATTCTGATCGCTCAGCCTGATGCTTTTGCTCTTCACTTTGAGTGCACCAATGAGCATAAATAAACCACATTTTTACTGGCATTTCAATTATCAGCCTAGTGAAATGTATCAGAAGTGCCATATTGCTAATGTTTACAGCACAAGGTATGTTTAAATAGTGAGAAATTCAATTCTTAACTAGGGTGCTGTCATAGACGTGTGGATTTTTAAATACCAGTGGGACCCTTCTGTTCAAATGGTTTGACCTATGTTATTTGGAGCAAGCATTTCTGGCTAATAAATCATCATGGAGCTTGTAATTCCTGCTTGAGCTATTTGGGAAAAGACCTATTCTATTTCTGTTTGGGAAAAAAGTCTTTCTGAAAGAAAAATTTCAAGTGACGGAGAATGCTGGGTATATTGTTCCACTAAATCACCATCACTGTTAGAGTATTCTTCTCTTTTAGTCTGCTTTGGCTTCCAGCAACTGCATCTTTTTTTTTTTTTTTTTTTTTTTTTTTTTTTCCCTGGATTAAAGATCCGTTGCTTATCAGAAGCCTATTATACAAGTATCTGGAGTATCTGGTAGTCTTTGATGACTTCTCTTCCTCAGTGTCTGATGATAAAGCACGCTGATCAGAGCATCTTTAGTCCTTTATGGGCAGACGTCATTTTCCCAAAGTGGCTAGCTCATTGTGAGCTGCTTCTGGACTGCTTATTTTTTAATTTTACAGTAAGCTGCACTTTAGTTGGGACAGCACTGTACCAGGTTGCAGTGCTTAGCATTGATTCACTCTCATCACTGTATCTCCTCAGTATTCCTGCTATTTGTATAAAACCAGGTTTTGCTCTAGCTTTTTTTTTTTTTTTTTTTTTTTTTTTTTTTAATTATTATTACTATTCATTGCCTCCAAGTTTCCAAGTTACATAATTATTCCAGCTTTTTAGGGTTTGGGTGAGATTGCCATCTTGAAAGTAGCATCTTTTCCTAAGCATTACCTTGTAATTGGTTACATTAGAATTCAGCTGAGATTATCTTGTGTAACTGATGTAGCCCAGCTCACTGTTAAGGATAGTGGCACTGGCTGAAAGCCAGGTCTCTGACACCACTAAAAACACGCCTCTTAAAAGATTCCACATTTATGTATTTTTTGCTCTCTCTTCTCTGGTTTTCAGTCTTTATGTAGTGAAGCTCATTATTTTTTATATAGTGACACATGTCATGTTTGCAAGTAAATGTCATGCAGTTGCATGTGTTATAGACTGTGGTTAGAGTTAACCAGTTACCTTACCAGTTGGTTTTGTAATATATGTATTTTTTAAAAGGTTGTCAAGCTCTACTTTCCATATAACTATATTTATTGTTGTTAATTATACTGCTATCCTCTAGTCCTGTTTGCATACACTGATGTGTCATAAATTATCTTGAAATTGATGTTAATTTGACTGCCTGTAGTTAATTGGGTCATCTGCTACTAAACTTCACATAATGATAAAACAGTAGGATTTTGCCAGCTCTACAATTTATTCTAAGAAGAAACACTTAGTTCTGAAAAAAAAAAAAAAAAAAAAATCATTCAAAGAGCTGCCTGTCTGGTCCTGCATGTTTAAAAATCTTTCCTTTCAGTGTTTAGTGTTTCAAGTAGTACCTAGTGAGTCGTAGTGTAGGAGGCATTTCCTTTTCACAGTGAAACAGTAATACTTCATTCTGCCTCTTTATGATGCAAAGCAGAAACCTACTATAATCTTCTAGCCTTTTGATGTCATGGTTTAAAATATTTTTATTTTGTCAGGTATCTGACCTATATTGTGTCTATTTTTTATTATTATTTTTATTTTTTAATACCTAATAGCAAAAGCTCAGGTAGTTTGATGCATACTCATTTTGGAAAGCACATCTTATATTTCTCAAGAGTATTTTAAAAAGAATCTGCAATTGTTTTCCAATAGTTTCATAAAATGAAGGCAGAGAGTCCAAGTGTGTGATTTTGGGAACCTAAGAGTTGGGGGGGAGGTAAATGCAAAAACAGGAGCTACGGGTTTGAGATAACAACTCAGGCTATGTTTATGTTAGCAAATGTGGTGGCATGGTTTAAACGTCTCTATAGATTAGAGAAATCAGTGCTGAGGACTTGATGTCTATACTATACATGTTTTGGGGTTCTTTGAACAAGCTCTAGTTTGGTATTGCAGATGAAATGCCTGTTAGGATTTGGAGTGTAGCACGGTAGGTGAGAGTAAGCTGAAATCCACTTTGAAAGCTGATGTGTGATTCTGAACAAAATGTAAACATAGATAGACTCCAGGCTGATGCTGTTTGGGTTTTACAAGTGAGGCTGCCTGCCTTGGATTCTCTTTTGTGCAAAATTGGATCACGTTTCCATGCTGATAACTTTCTGTAGCGTTATCTGAATGCAGGCAGTGACCCACATTGCACTAGACCAAGAGTTCCCTAGCATTTGCCAAGGGTCTGCACAGGTTTGTTGGGATTGTTAATCCATACAGAAGGGAAGCTTTCATCTCAGAATAATGGGCAGGATAATGGGCAAAAGACATTGCATTATCAAATGTACCAAATTAAAATAAATAATTCTGTGCATTAAAGTCAAGTTCAATTTTTCTGAAAACAAAATTTGGCTTTTATCTTACTGCTAATTCTGTTCCTACATGAGAATAGCTGTGGCTTGTCTTGCAGCACCCACACCAAAACAAATTCTTATGGAAGTTGAGGTACACTATGAATATTTCATGAGATGATTATTTATTTATGATAGTTATGGTTTCATTAAAAATGGCACTACCTGCTGAGCAGCACAGCTATGCTTTTAACAGTTTTTATCAGGTTGTTAAAATTACACAGATAATGAATATTTCAACAGCGAGAAAGAGCAAACCATTTAACGAACTACTTTTGTTCAGTACCTCTTGCTACCAAAAATGGCAATGCCTGTTAATTTCTGTAAATAACCAAAGCTGCATGTTAAGAAAGGGAACTTCAGGTTGCCCACAGCAATGTCAGTAAGTCAGAAGGATGATTTTTCTGAAGTAGCAAATTAATATCTAGAGATAATTTTAGTCCATGCATATTACTGATTTTTAAATTACAATTTTAATTCCCCCTCCTCCCCCCAATCAATAAAGTGATTAATATACGCTGGTAAAAAATGATAGGTTTTAGGTATGGATAGACATTTTTGCTATTCACTATTTATAATTAGAATTGTGAGTATTATAACATGATTTTTTGTTGGTGAATTAGCTTAGTGTAGTTATAAGAATTACCACTTGGTGGAGCTTTATGATTGAATTTTTAATACATAAAATTTTAAATATTTGTGATTCACACTTAGTAACTTGTCCACTGTGATGAAACAAAATAATTCTAAGAACGTAAAATGAAGAGTAAATTTCAGGCATTTAGTACTTCTTTTCACTTGATTCTTGGATCAAACAATGATTTTTCATAAGGTGTGACTATATCACTTAAATTCCTTGATTTGATTAATTTTAATCTTTTGAAATTAGGTTAGTTCAATAGCTACGATCATATGATAATGATAATGTGTAGTAGATTGATGAGTGTTTATGAGTGTATATATTTATATGCATATATATTTAAAAAAAAAAAGAATCCCATTTTTTTAAAGTACTTTTTAACTAAGGCAGTGTATTAGTAGTGTAAAATAAACTTTTATTCTTACTGTATGGCTTTTTATTAAGTTATGTAACTTCCTAAATAATTCTGGAAATTACTTTCTCAAAATGCCGTGCCTGAAATGCTATGACTTTGTCATGGGAGAGAGTCAAAAGTAGACTGGATGAGGTCATGAGCAACAGGATTTAATGTCAAAATTAGCCCTGCTATGAGCAGAGGGCTGCACCAGGTAACTTCTTTCAATCTAAATTATTCTGATTCTGTAAGGGAAATTTTTAGCTATGGATCATGATGACAGACAGGCACATAGCCCCTAACTTGACAGTTTCGGGTTTTGGTTTGACTGATTTGTAAAGTGGAAGATTTTGGAAGAAGTAACATTTTGATAAGATTGTGGAAGAATGGAAAATTCGGTATATAAATAAGGAGAGGGCTCTCTTGAGAGCAATTGATGTGCAATATAATAGAATTGCTTTACCCATCATCAAAATACATCTACATAAGATGTAGCAACATTTCAGCACTAATAGCCGGCAATGAACATGCTCCTTCACACATTTTTGTAGCCTAGATGAGTATTGCTGTGGGAGACCTCAGTTCCCTCTTATGTATGTTACATGTAGTTTAAAGAGATTACACCACTGAGGGCTTTCCACTCTGGTGTTTCCATCAATTTTTCCTATTTTCTGAGGGATTCTGCTATCCCCCATGTCCCCAGTTCAGGCTGGTCTCATTTTCCAGACTTTAGAATTGTTACATTAATTTTTCTCTGAAATTAACATTTATTTCTCAGTGTTTATTATTTATTATTATTTTCATTATTATTATTATTTTAGTAAATTATATAATATCAATTGTAAATAGCAAAAACAAAAAGTGGAGGCTCTGTAATACCTATGTATAGATGTTCTCTTTGTCTGGTTTTCTTTGCCTTGTCCGTCTCTGAGGTGGGCAAAATTTATGTACATACATCCAAAAATTTAAATTAATTTAAAAAAAAAATAGTCTGGGGTATTCTTGTCTTAGGCTTTAAAAATTAAGAAATACAATTTCTGAATATTGTTGGCTGTAGAATCTGAAGTAACACATGGGGAAAGAAGGAGGAGGGATAATCATAATAAAAAGATCGATTTTGAAAATAATAATTTCCAAATATGAGATACAAAATATCAGCTCTAAGTGTGGGAAATCTATACAGCAAGTAGTGGACCTCCCCTGAACTGGCTGAATGGAAAAATGTCTTGGAGTTCGAGAATACCTGAATGTACATCTGACAGCGGTTGTCTGAATGCTGCACCGCGCTCGAGCACGCCAAAATAAAGGAAACCAGGGAACCTGGTGTGGGGCTGCGCTTAGTGCCACACACAGGTGATCTGGCAGCCTTTAGAAGGAAAAGGGTTCGGATCCCTCTGGTGGAGCAGTCGTGCCGGTGTGCCAGCCTCGCCACGCTCCCTGCGTGGCACCACACCGCCTGCTTGGTCCCACACCTGAAGCTGCCCACCTTGGTAAAGTGCTCCTACTCTGCCTTTAGCTCCTGAATCAGCTGGAGTGGGGTTTTTTAGTAAGGATGGATTTTAAAAATGTATAGAATGTCCTTTATGAATCTTTAATGTTTTTACTGTTACTCGGCCACCCAACTTTGCCAGACTAGGAAGCAGGAGAAGAAAAAAGCCCAAGTGGGGGAGCTGACAACAGGGATTCTGAGGGAAAACATCTGAGAAGGAAACAGCTACCCAGGCCAAACTTCTGTTTATAAAAAATACATCTAAAAGAACCTTGTATGTGCATTTATCCAGTGCTACATATTTCCATAGATAGGCATGTAATGAAGGCAGTTCAAATACTATTAATATTGTAATTGAAAACCATCGTTAGGGCGATTTGTGGGTGATGAATTGGAGCAGACTGAGGAGTGTTTCCTTCTCTCCCCTCCTCACACCTGCCAATGTGCTTTGGAGATGTACAAGTATCGTTCTTCTTCAAGCACTGTTGACATCATTGAAGGGTGTGCAATGTTTTGTTGGCTGCGAAAATAGGGGCCATTCTGTCCTAAATGTCTAATATTTCAGAATTAATTTAAGTTAGTAAGTCCTGTCCAAGGGAAAAATCTAATAGGAATCCATGTATCATACCAAATAGTTGCCCTAGAGCTCTTTTAAAAATGCCTTCAGTTGTTAAGTTGCAGAAGGGGAGGAGGGAACTTTTGAATAACTGAAGAAAGGTGGTGTTTATGGGGAGAGGTTTCATCTTACCTGGCTTTTCTTCATGTTTGTGTCGAGCAACTTTTTCCTGTGAAGGTGGAGTGGAATCACTGTGTCCTGGAGCCCCACCTTCTCTGCTGCCCAGAGGTGCAGCTTGCTTTTCCAGTCAAGACAGGAAAAATAGTTCAGGCAGAGCCCAGGGACCTGGGTGACCCTCGTGGAGCCACGATCAGAGAACTTATGGCATGTGGGTTGTCCTGAACATCTTCATACACTATGCACATCTTGCCTTCCAGGAATGGTGTCTGTGGAGTTACTGCCTCCTGCTGGTTTCCCTGGCTCCGAACTTGAACCCTGCAATTGTCTTAGACGGTATTACTGTGGGGTTTGCATCTTTGTTGTTGTGTATAACAGCTTCAAAAACTGCTCAGAGTACCTGTTACAGTAGCATCTAGACTCAGATCCTGGCTTTAATACCTAGCGCTCAAATGGGATTGTGGCAGAAGGAACTCCATAGATGAGAAGTGCGCTGTGAGGTAGGTTTTGTCTGTACTTTAATGCAGGCTTATGACTCCAGTGCATAGTACACTGCAATTTGCACCAGTACTGTCTTTAAACTGAGGTTGCCTTTGCTGAAGAACTGTTGCAGGAATGGTTTTAGGTGGTTACCCAAGTAGTCTGTGTCAGAAGTAAAGCTGAAGCTGAAACCAAGTTAAATCAGAGATTGGCTGACCCATCACAGCTCTGTGAATGTGTGTGTGAGGGATGACTGCATGGAAGATTTTTTTAATTAAAAAAAAAGGGGGGGGGTTGGGTAAGATAGTATTAAAGGTGAGTACATTTGCTTTGCTGCATCCAGCCTAATTCAGAGTTTCCTTAAAGGCACAGAGTAGATATACAACTCTGAGTAACATAGCTGATACATATGTTGGTAACTTTGGCCACTACAGAAATTGCAAAAGTGATTCCAGGATTCCAGCTAAATAAGATTTTTCAAACTCAGAAGTGTGTTTGAAAGCTTCAGAATTTAATAAATGCTATATCTTGCTGGTTCACATATAATGTATGTGGAAGATTAACAATACTTCTAATAGTTTATTTTAAGGTGCAACCCATAGAGGGAGATGTGGGAGAAACTATCTGATGCTAATGGTCTATTAAAACCCTTCTACGTATGCGTGAGCTTTACATTTTGAAATTTGTCTAAATCTTTTTTCATTCAGCTATAGAGAAGCAGAGAATGCAGTCTAGAAACATTACTAGCACTTTTAAAATGGTTTTCTCTCATTTGATAAATTTTGCTTCTTAATAGTTGACTCATGTGCTGAGATTTCACCGTCTCTCTGTTGGAGATCTCATAAAATGCCTGAGCCTCGTGCGCTCCATGAATAAACAGTAAAAGAGGACAGAATGATTGAAACCCATCCAGGCTGTCTGTCAGAAGGGCTTGTCTGGTCTTTTCTCCTGGGCAAAGTGTTGCCTTTAGCTGGCAGGGGGGTTGGAGAAGACAGAAGCTGGATGGTGGAGTAGAGGCAGAGCTGGGCAGCAGTGCTGGAGCCGGGGAAAGGTGTTTCATGTGTAACTTCCAGTTCTGATAGTCCGGTGCTTAGCAGAAATGTTTTCCAATATCCAGTGTAGTATTAATGCTTTCTGTAACATTTCTTCAGCATTCAACAGTGTCAGCTCAAGGCACTGCTAGACCTGTGATGTTTATGTGGTGGTTATGTTTGGAACTTAGTCTCTGCATATTATTTTTTTTAATGATAGGTACAATATAAGTGGAAGAAAATGGTTAAATGTCTGTTTAGAATATCTGTAGTGTCAGGATATAGAGACTATCCCATCTGTCTTGGTGGGTGCAGACAGGAATGTTTGTCCGTGTTAACAAATGAAGCATCGTAACATCTCTGTGAGTTCAGGAAGAGGCATTACCTGTTTTATAGGTACGAAAAGACAGACTAGTTTCTTATTTGCAGTATTATAGCCAATCTGTAACAGAATTGGGAAATTTTTATCTGCTGTTTTGCAATTCTTGCTTTTAGTGAGAGAATGCTTTCTCATTTTATTTTTTTTATTCTTTTTTCCTTTCATTCATGCCTTTCTCACATACATACAGAACATTGCAAGGCTGTATTGCAGTTGCATAGCTATGTTTGAGCAAATAACATATACCAGCATCTTATAAAAATGAGTAGGTCATTCTATTTTTTAAGTGTCAATTTTAACCTACCCATTTAAAAAGAGTAAATTTGTCTCCAAAGGACAAATAGTTTAGAGATCTCTTGCATGCTGCTTTTTTTTTTTTTTTTTTTTTTTTTTTTTTCCAGCCACAGTAGCTGTGCATTAAATAACCAAAGAAGTAAAATATCTCGTGTATAAAAGGTAGCATTTCTAACTACGTGAATGAACTAATGCTTACCCAGCAGAACTGCAAGACATTTGGAAACATAGGAAGACGATTTAATGATGTAGAAATTGTATAGATGCACTGTCTGGAAAAAAAAAAAAAAAAAAAAAAAAAAAAACACACTAAATAAGACACATGGCATTGGGTCTTTTTTTTGTTTTGTTTTCTTCTTTTTTTTTTTTTTTTTTCTTTTCACTGAAATGGAAAGAATATTAGTTTGATTTACAGATTTTGGGGCATCTGTAAGGTATTTTGTTCACTAGTTACTACTGTAGTGTTTACTTCTCAGAAAGTATTGTTAAAGTATTAGATATAATGAAAATCCTTCTTGTGCTATTAATGAAACGTTTGGTTGCATGCTGAAGGGATACCTTTAAGTGCTCCACTAAGCGCTGTGTATAATTTGTTCTTCATATGTAATTTTTTGGCTTCAAGTGAGAAGTTGTATAAGGGTAAAGGCAAACCTGTGAAAGAGCTAGCACATGAACTGTTGGTGCTGTAAAAAGCCATATTATTAGCTATATAGAACGTGTTACTTTAATTTAGAATATGTAATGCAAAACTAATGTGAAAACTTAGAATAAAATGTGACATGCTGTGTCCTTGCTAGTTATGTTTTGCCTCTAGTCAATTTTTAGGCAAATGATCCTTCATTTCTATGGCTTTTAATCTTCAGACGTGAGCAGCGGAAGTTTTTTCACTTCAGCTTTTAGCTGCTATTTAATGAAACATTGATCTGATGTTTTGGTAGAAGAACAGATCTATTACTATTATTGGTGACTTATTTTCTTGTTTCCATTTTACATATTTTGGAGAAAACACTGTAACGTATCTCTCAAAGCTAACGAGAGATTGTTTATTATGGTATGAAAATCCAAAAAAGGGAAGTGTGTTTTGTTTAGAATGGAACTGCAATTTCTCAGATTGCAAGGCAGCTCACCTATGAATGTTTATTTCTTTACTGGTGTGTTCCAGCCTTTGAGTAGCTTAGATTTTCTTTATCCTGTCTAGATTCATTAATCCTATGTAAAAATGTTATAAGAATAGTGATCTTCCTGGGACTAGGTGTGTGGGGAACATGTGTGCATCTCTTGGTAAGAGAAGAGAGATGCTTGTTTGAGGTTTTCTTCTGTTACCAAATCTGGGGAAGATTCATATCCTCCTGTGATGGACTTTGCATGCTCAGGCTGTTAGCCCGGAATGAAATCAGCTCACAGGATGATAAAACACAAGAATATTGTATTACTGAATATTACAGATGCTCAGATGAGGGAGCTATTGGTCTAGAGACGTGCTAGTGCCTGAGAAAACTGGAAAAAATATTCTATTTAGAGACTACTCTGCTTATATGTCATTTTCTGTATTTATCTGACCTTTTGCTCATTCTTTATTACTGGGGCAATTTACATAAAATAGGATCTATGCCATTTATGAGTTCATGTGCTCCTGCTGCTTATTCTTCCCTTGAAGTTCTAATCCTTTGTGGCATTTCACCCCAAAGCACTTTACAGTAATTGCTAATTGATATAAAAGGATCACTTCATCCACCCTTGACATGTAGCACCTCGGTGGTGAAACTCAGAAGCTGTTTAACAGTGAGCAGTAGGACTACATAACATTTTAGGACAGGAAGCAAAAAGCCAACCAACCAACAACAGCAACAAAACAAACAAAAAAAATAGATCAACTGTAAATGGATAGGCTATTTACATAGCCAGAAATTAGCTGCAATATCCATTTCAAGATTGGGCACGGACATCGGGGTTAATATGCCCAGTCTTCAGAAAAGAGACCCATGGTCACAATAAGGGGACAGAATGACTGCCTTACATTTTATTCAGAAACCAGCATCTCCAGCAGTACATTACTCCTGAAATTCAGGATGGTTTCACAAAATTTATGAATTGGATCAGTGGAGACGTGGAGGAAAGTTTTGCTTCTAGAATCACAGTCTGTGTCCTTCTGCTTCCAGTGTGGAAGATAGCTTGGCTGTCTTAGCGTGTAAATAGGAACACTGTAGAGTGAGCTGAACGCCTGTTGGGATGGGTTATTTTGCATGTGAAAAGCAGCATCAAAAGGGGAATAAGCTGCAGCAAAAACCCTCCTAAAGGCCTCAGACAGTAAGGTGTTGTTCCCAAAACGCAACCTTGAAATATGGTATTCTTCAAGGCTGCAACAAGAGGTGCATCTGTCCACTAGGTACCAAGAGGATGATTTTTAATTTATAAAAAAGAGAGAGTGTAAAACTGCCTGAAAAACTAGGAGGAAAGTGCCCCAGCAAGTGCAGCATTGTTGCTAAGACATGGGTTAACACCTGAGGCTTGGGTGTATGCAGCTACTTCAAATAGGCAGGTCGCTGTCTTTCAAGGTGTTCCCAGTAGCTTCACTTATGGCTGCACAACAAGTTTCATAGAGCATTTGCCCCACTTGTTGGATTCAGTATTGTTTGTGCCTATATTCCTGCGTATCCCTGAGTGATTTCATTAATTTGCCGTATAACTATGTAGCAGTCAGTGGCACTTAATTTATTTTACTGATTTATGTCTACCATTAAAAACGAAAGCCCATACAAAGCTTTGAGTGACATGACTGTAATTAAATTTTAAATAACTATAAATTAAAATATAACTGTAAGTTAAAGTTAACTATCAGTTAAAAATAAACTTCACAAGCCAGCAAGCAGTCTTTGCTCTTCAGAGAGAGGTGGCAATTTATCAGCAGACACACTGCAAAAGCCAATTGGTTCCCAGATTGCGGGTGGACGCATTACTCTGGACTTCCTTGCAGAATGAGTGACTAAGGCAGTGTTTAAAGGTTTGCTGCTACTTTGACAACTGTGGACCAAAAGGATGCCCAAGTTCAGGGTCCTAGGCATATCCGGGATCCCCAGTTCTTAAGTAAGGATGAGTAAAGATGCATTCCAGTAAGTGCAGAAGTGGCAGTTAATTACAAGAAGAAAGGCTTTCTTTCACTTAAGGTAATTGATCTTTATAATGAATATATTGAGTTCCACCAGTAAGCAGCTCCTGCAGGTTCTAGAGCATGTGTCATATACTTGCAGTGTTTATAATGTGGAAGAGCCTTGGCAAAGTCTGGATCATCCTGTAAGCTGTTTCTTATGAATGTGGAAATCTTAATCTATGCTTGGACATAAAATTAACTTCTGTGAGACTGCTAGAAAAGTTTTAATTTAGAAATACCACGTTTCTGTAGCATTTTCTAAAGAAGCTGAAGACCTGTTCATTTTGCATTTAAGGACATAAAAGTGTAATAAAGATATTTTGACCTGCTCTTTAAATGAAATTTGGTTATTTAAATACTTCCAAGTTAATTCTGAATTCTTCTATCCAAAATCTAAGAGAATAGTTCCAGAGAGGAAAAAAATGTATTCAGACAGACATAGTTTCAAGAATGGCTGGGTCTGTGAAGGCAAAATGTGCTATGCTATCTTTTTCAGGGACTTCAGGATTTCTCTGCCTGATTTACCTATTGGAGATGTGCATTGTAGTACTTTTTTCTGGTTTGACTTAGACAGTACAGTAGGGCCTGTGCTCCTGTGTTAGGTGTCCAAGTGCAGTAAGGAGGATGGGACTTGGAGGAAAGAAGAGTCAGCTGGGTGGAAGTGGAGAAACCCACCAAGAAAAATCAAGAGGCTGCTCTAGTTTAATGAGAAAAGAGCAGAGGAGTAAATGCACCCTGTTATTTAAGGCACTTCCACAAACAGTTAAGTTCCTTGTAAAACATCAGGCTACAAAGTCAGGCTGAATTTGAGAAGGTTTGTGAGCTTGCCATTTCATGGCTGTTTGTCCAGGACTGGGGAAACACTGCTGAAACTAGTAACCTTATCAAATATGCACAAGATTTATTTAGCCATGAGGCTAACATTGCATAAAACTACCAGGTGTTTCACTGGAATCAAGCTGCTCGGAGCTGGAGCAGAGATGATGGCACGTGGGACAGGGTGGTGGGGGCACAAAACAGCGACAGTTGGGAGTAAGAGTAGTTTTAAGCTTATTTCTCTGCCTTGTGCCAGCTTAATGCTCTGCTCAGAGCAGTGCCTCTGTGGAATCCACTGTTTGCTTTTCATCCAATATTTAGAAGGTATCTGCCTGCTTCGTTCTTTCCAAATAAAGCACTTAATGGTTACCCAGTGATGATGTGTAAGTATGTTAAATGGGAAATCTTATGTTAAAGTGGAAAAAAAATCCCTGAAACTTTTAGTAAAGTGGTATAAATCAGATAGTGTCTTTTGCAAAGATTAGTTTTTGATGTGAAAAATTTAGTCAGACTATTCAGTATGAAATTAATTTTGAGCAATGTGAAACAGTTTACCCAGTGCTGTCACTTAACAAATAGCACTGAACTTTTATTATATTTTGTCGTGGAAATATTTATTCTCTTATTGTTGTTAGTTAGTTTGTTTGTTTTTAACTTTGCTGGCAGATTGAGTTTCAGGTTACTGTTTGGCCCAAAATACCACAGGAATGCTGTGGAGTCCATATAGCATCTAGCCTCCACAGTTTCGTAAAATAATACTATCCAAAAGAAAAGAAATTCAGACTAGAAAGATGCTAATTTGCCGAAGAGCTTGGTAGTGGATCTTCCTCTTTTAGAAGGTATATCAGTTCGTAGTGTGGCTGAAGAGTCTCACTTGTTGACATTTTGAAGGCACACACAAAATGTTGGAGCTCTTAGTTCCTTCTGAGCATATGGATGTTTCTGAATCATAAAAACTATTGCTGTGCATTCACTTTTCACCCAATGGGATAAAACAAGCTTCTCCTATTTTTTCAATCCCTACTTACGTAGGGAGTCTGGAAATGGGGTGAAGGGAGAGCTGAGCATGTTTGACTACAGCAGAGTCTGAGTTGAGACACGTTGACTTGTAGTCTGTAATAATACCTGATGGGCAGCTTCCACGTTCTCTGGCAGTGCTGCTACTTTTGCTATATTTCTTGTTTGAGCTGTACTAAACTGAATAAAAAAGGAGTCCTTGCAAGAAATCTTGGCATTTAAAAAACAAGCAAAAAAAGTGATGCAATAAACTGATGCTTAGTGTCTTTTATTCTTATGAAATGACTGTTTTTTCAGTATTTAACAGCAAGTGTATTGGTGGCTTTATGAGGCTTTTTTCCAAGTTCTTGAATGTATGCAGAATGCATACATACCCTCACTTTCCACTGAGTTCAGAAATCATTCAAGTTAAGTAGGAACTTGAAATGCTCCAGACTGAAAATCTTGCATATTAGAATTAGATTTTCTGTGTAGTGTTAATTCATCCCATATATTGTGGGGTAGGTTACGTGAACAAAACTTCCCAAAAAAGTTTTTGCTGTGGTGGCATTTTAGAGCTTCTTTTTTCATTCTCTCCCATCTGTATAATACGCACTGCAAACACATACACATATGAGGGATGGTTCCTCCATTCCCTTCCTTGAATGATTGACTCATTGAGGTATGTGCATTTTACTTCCAAGCTTTCAGTATCAATGGCTTACTACACCTCCAGCTGGATCCAGATAGCTACAGCTCACAAATTTTCTGTTACATACCTTCATAAAATTTAGGTTTAGCTGCAGAGCATTTTGATTTCCAAGTGTCTGAACTGCACTGCCATTGAAGTTGTTTTCAGATGTCATGTGCATGTTCAAAATGTGGAGCACTGTTTTGATTGTCATGTTGACTATGTTTTCTACTTTATATGTTTAACTTGAGGCATTCTAGAGGTGGAACTGTTAGAATAATCTGTAAATGGATTAATGAAAATAATATTAGACAACCACATCTATCGTTAATGTTACTTGTTTACTTCTGGCTGAGTGATGGGAACAGAGATTGGAAATCTTGCATCCTAATTGGGCAGTGGCAACTTTATGATGTTACCTCGTCTTCCCCGAAGTTGTAAACCAGCATACTTTCACACAAAGTTTTTCCTCAGAGCATCTGCTTTCTGAATTTTCTGCTAGATTTTGATTGCTTAGAGTGATTGAGATGATTTAGGTACAGTAGTAGTTGAAATCTGTTTGTGGTAGTGGTTTAGTACTCAATACGTTACTAAGGTTATGGAGAAAAAGCAGTTATATAAAAAGGCTCTGAGTGACCTCAAAAATCAGTAACAGGGAATGTCAGCCTGTCAGATTGCATTCTTACCATATGCTCATCCTTATTAAGGACATTTGAGTTCTGTAAACGATGATTCACCTCCCAGGTGGTGTAATGTCCACTCACTAGACCTCAGTAAGAGTTTTCGTTGTTATCAATTCTAGAAACTGTCACTGACTATTGCCAGAGCTCCCCATTATCCACTTCTAGTTACGGCCTCTGTGTGGAGCTTTTGGAACATGGGATTGACTTTTCTTTCTCACTTTTTCTTTCTTCCCTGTATTTGTAACTTTAATCTGGAGTGAATCCCAGAGTAAAATAAATAAATAAATGAAAACCCAAATGGGGTCAAATGGGGTCTGGGAAAAGTAATATTGTCCTTGCCAGCTCCTTTCCTCATACTTCTTGTATGGTGAAGGCACTTACGCTAACCTTATGTTCCCTTCCAAATGTGTAAGTGTCCACTGCTGCTTAGCAGAGCTCCAAGTGAATAAGTTATAAGTCAGCCTTAGTTGCCTCATTGTTTGAGCATGTCCAAATTGAAAAGGCTTTCTTCAGCATCGTAAGACCTTTGGTTTCAGCTAGTTTGCATTTATGTTTGGTAGCATTAAACAGCTGGACTCTGGAACTCCACAGTTAGGAATTTTGTTCATTTCTCAGTGACTTTCCAACTCTGAAAAGTCCATTTGACACTTAAATACTGAAGAAGAACTAGCTGATATTTTTATAGCAGTCAATGCATATATTTGTCATATTGTCAAAGCATATTGGTGTTTGTCAGTTATATTGTCCTGTCTGGGCATTAAAATGTCTCTTTTATCTTTTAATGTAAATAAATTAATTTTCTAGCTTTGATAATGTGATGAGAGATTAGCTTGAAGCTCCACTTGCTCTCTTGAGCTGACATTTCACTTACCTTTCATGTCGGTGCTACCTCCCTGCCCTAAGGACAGACAGAGCTTCCTTTTCATGGTAAATTCTTCCATAAGCTGTTTTATTTGAATTGGTGGTTGACCTTAGATTAGCAGTATTATGTGAGCCTGTGGAAAATCTCTCTGGTCCAGCAGTGTTGTCTGAAATGGAAACTAAAGAAAAGATACTCAGATGTTACTGGTAGGATCCTGTGTTTCTCTAGCAGTTGGTAGCATCAGCTGGATAAGGTGAGACAGCTCTAACAAACTTTCCAAGTGATCTGCTCAGACTGAGATGAGAGGAAAAGAAAGGGGGACTGGGTCATGTTCTGAAGTGTATTGCATTTTCTCTCCCTTACATCTCCCAGTCTAACCCCCAGATTTCTGCCTGCTTCTGTTTAAGTGCAAAATGACCTTTTTAATTGCTCCTCTTATGATCTTTTGTACTGATTACGTCCACAGAGTAATGTGTAGGGGAATATCACAGCTTTGCTTTAGTGTCTACGATCGTTTAATTAACCACTAAGCAGGGATAGTGTTTCGATACCTGAGTGAAGTTAATCATTGAACTGCGATTTTTCCAGTAACAGATGAACTGGATCGCAGTTAATTTTAAATTCTCTATTTACAATAAACAATTTTCAGTTTAAAAAATAAATAAAAAACCAACAAACACAAAGACACACACACACACACACACAAAAAAAAAAAAAAGAAAAGAAATCATGAGTATATTGAAAGAATAGGCTTTTTTCATGGTTGTGGAAGCTGCGTTATCAATTCAATCTGTAATCGATTATTATTTTTTTTTGGGGGGGGAGGCAAGGGAAGGTTGTGTTATTCATTTACTATTACAAAGAACTTTTTCTCTCTCCATTGCATTTGAAGAAAGTAGTATTTCTGAAAATTTCGTCACCTCATTATTAGTCCACACAGCTCACAGAAGGCAGAATTTCCATACGAGAAAAAAGCAGAAAATATTGACGTAAGTTAAAAAGTGGAATTATCGCTTCCATGTTTTCACTGCATGAAGCAGTCCTTCTCTACATTTCTTCTAATTTTCCAGAATTTGGTCTTTTTTTTCTTTTTTTCTTCCTTTTTTTTTTTTTTTTTTTAATAGCAACCCTACCTTTCCTTGTTCCTTAGTGTTTTGAGATTTGCAAAATTTAAATCCCACTTGGAAAGGACTACACATTCCTGAATGTAAAAACACATTGAATATATGCTGGGGGAAGAAAAAAGGTCACATGTAAATCTGTTAAAGAGAGATTTAGGCTTAATGTCTTATAAGTGTAGCTTGTGTGGGTTTTACAATATATCTGTTATATAGATGACTGCTTTTCTGTGCTTTCTTCAATATTTTGCATGCATATAACTTCACAGGGGAATATGAATAATGTTATTGTGTCTCTTAATGGCTGTCAGGTGAATTAGTCTTCCAATTAATAACATATCATTGAGAACTTGAAAATAAATTTAGGCAGCTGTAGTCTGATTAACTCATATACCATTACGAGTATGTGGTATATTGTAGAAAATTAGTACTGCTATGAATGCAGACAGATTTTTGGTCCAAGAAATCTGCTTGTCATGAATATAACTGCATGAATCTCATTTAGACAATATTGATCTTAAAGTTTATGTTGCATTAAAATTTAATTTCCTTTTCAGATGTCTGAGTATAAACTTGATGCCTGGAACTTCTGACATTTTTTTTTCTTTTAAGTAGATCCTTAAACTGATGTTGTTATCGTTATCAGGGAGAAGTTGACAAAGCAAAAAATGTAAGCTACCTCTTCCAAGAATCCTTAAATCTCCCTACAAAGCAAAATCATTTGTTCACAATGAGAATTTTCCATCAAATAGAAAGTTTTCTTCCCCCTTCTTTTCCCTGCAGTGTTCTAAATCTTATTTTCATTTTATTTTGGGAAATGAAATATAGGAGTCACACAAGACATTTTTCATTTCAGGTTTAGAGGATGATAAATAGCAATTTACAAAAATGTTATGGAGGAAGAAATGAGGCTTAAAAAAAAAGAACTTAATCATATTGAGGCAGCTCAGTATGATGAGACAACGAATGACCTGCCTCCCTTTGGAAAACAAAACTGAATCATAGTAAGGAAATGAGGTTGCCAAGGCAGTGAAAAACAGAGCTCGAAACTTCTCCTCTACGTCAAGTTGTGAGTTACAAGGCATTCATAGCCTATGGGAAATGGCGAGTCCATTGCATCTTGCTCTTAATAGACAGGGTCTGTGGCCTCCCATAATTTCCTGGCAGAGAAGTCAGTGATGTCTTCTGCACAAAGGATGAAGTGTGCTCACACCCCGTAGGCTTTCACTGTCATGGCTGAGGGGCATTTTTAATAGTTTGGAATTTTTGACCAACACTGGGCAATGGCTGTTCTGGGGTTATAGGCAGGATTTTTATTTCTTGGGTTATAGAATCTGCTCAATTTAAGAGTGGCACAGTTACTTTGAGGGATGTAATCCTGTATATGCAAAGTACCTGCTTTTGAAGCTCTTGGAATTAATGGGATATACTATGTCAATCACTGCTTCAACAGTACTTTCTTCTTTCCATCACTCTTAAGTGCTAATCCTGTTTAAAAAAATAATAATAAAAAAATAATAAATCCTACATTATTCTTGATGTTCATTATATTCAAAAGTCCAGCTAAGTAGTCTGGTCTTTCTAGACCCTGCCAAGGAAGAGTTTCAGTACAAGAGGCAGTGAAAGAGGGCTCTGCTCTTGGGTGTGCTGCTGACCTTGCAGGGTGACAGTGGCAAGTTGCTGTCCCTTTGCATCTCAACTTCCCTGCTCACAGGACAGGAATAGTAACTAATACTTGTGTGAAAATCACAATAAGACTAGTGAATAAAAACTACTATGGATATATTTGGTAGCCAGTCATTTTTTGGCTTGTTATTTGATTTCAGAAATATTTTAGAAACTTGGGGGTACAACAGAAAAGATTATTGTTTTAGGCATCTTTCTCAAGGTGAATAGTAAAGAAAACACCATAATGCCCCAGACTTGCAAAAATAAAAAATAAGAACTGTTGATGCATGTGCCAACCTTTCTTGAGACATAAAAGTTAGTTCCTTTTGCACTGAACACCTCTTTGAAACCGCCTCTTCAGTGAGTGATGTGTTTAGCAATACTTGAGATCTGGAAGGCAGCAAATTCCAAAGAGTGATCCATGCAGCAGCTCTAGTTCTTGGGTCCCTCGCTTTGCCACAACTCCCACTTTTGTGACTGGGGATGCTGCCAGGCTCTGTGTCCTGGGGCTGGTCCTGTCCCACTTCTCCAGGAGCTGCAGCTAGAAAGCATGCAGCCAGAATATACAGAGGGGTGTTTGACTGCTTTATGTAGGTCTTTTCACTTGTTCCCCTTTCCGTGTAGGGCTGCCTTCTCCAGTCTTCTATCAGCAAGTGAACTTAATTCTCTAACTAGAAGGTAATTGGGTTTTAGACACCACTGAAGTGTGCTAACCCTTGTTTTCCTGACTCATATCGCTGCTGTCTCTGGTGGTAGAATGCCCATGGTCAGTGGTATTTTTACTATTTTGCCTTCTGATGGTAAGGTTAGATATCCACTATGAAAATGGCAGCAGCAGTGGAAAAGGTTAATGTGTACAGATAGATGAGCAGCAAGGAGAGTTAACTGAAGGGCAGTTAACTGAAAGCAGCTATATACCTCTTCAGACTTGTCTGCAGAATTATCTTTTTTTTTTTTTTTTTTCCTTTTTTCTTTTTTTTCTTCATTCATGGTCACCTAAGTTAGCCAAGGCCTCATGGTTAAACTGTCTGAATAAATACAGCTGACTCCAGGTGAATTGGGCTTAAGCTTTGGCCCCAGGAGCAGCTGTGCTGGCTGACCTTAGGGATGGGTGCCTCTCACCCTTCCCAGAGGCAGAGGGAAATACTTAAGTGTGCTTAACCTTTCCTGCCACAGTTACTTCTGGAAAAAGGAGTCCGGTTAGATGCTGAAGATAACATTGGCAAGCCTGCACTGTCCTCTAGGACACCTGCTGCTGGAAGTTGAACTAATAATCTCAAGTGTGAAATATCCCGAATATAAGGTGAATTAACAAGGAAATGGGGGCCCAAACAGAAGCGTGTCCATTTAGCACAACTGTAGGAGCTAAATAGGCTTGACTGAAATCATTCTTTTATTTATGCCTCAATGTAATTTTTAAGATGAAAACCGGAACATTTTAAATGAAGCAAGTACGAGATGCTGATATTGGAGACCAATAATACTTTTGTTCTCAGCACTTGTGCACGTTTCATGTTTCCTCTTTTGACTGGGATATCTTAACATGTGTTGTTTCATTATGTTTTTCACTGTAAAAAATTGCTAGTAGTTTTGTTTTCCTTTATCCTTCACGCTTTTAAAATTTGTTTTATGTGGGCTGAATATGTCTTTATTGGTTAAAATAAGTATGTTCTCAAGCATTAAAGTATAGCATGTCCAACATGACCCTGAATGCCTGTAACTTGTTGGCAGAAACTGTGACAATATATATTGCCTGAGGAGACAGCCTCATTAACAATTTGTTTCTTTCTTGCAAATAGATAAAATATTTTGAAATCCAATTAGATTTGATGCTTTTTTCTTTCCAACTAATTTTGTAACTGATATAAACCAGAATGAGTTATGACTTTTTGAAAATCCCATACTTTTGTAAAGTTAAAATAGGCTTTGAGAACAAATTAGTGCACTGCAAAAATTAATACATGCAAAGTAATGTAAGCACATGGCACTTTTAATTTTTCAATGGCCTGGGGGTACTGTTATCTGGTCTTTTCTGGGAAATCACTCATCATGTTGCTATCGGGGAAAGAGAGAGCTGCAGCCCCCTTTCTGGGAGCAATCCAATGCAGTATGGATATTAATTAAATTTATTAAACAAATAACACAGCGACTCAGGGAAGCAGGGGTCCATCTGCCAGCTCTGTAGATTGATCTCTGCAGAGACGCGAGCTGAATGGTAGTTAAAGCTAAGTTGCAGAGCTCAGCAGATGGGCTCTTGTCTCTAGTGGGGGGAGATTTGGTGGCGGTCCAACAGCTTTTTTCCCCCTCCAGGTTTTTGTTCCTTGCAACTGTGATTGAAGAAGCACTCCTCTGCCTTTTCTCAGCCTTGCCCCCCCTTTTGTTTATCTGAGCAATGTTTAAGTCTGAGTGATTTGTTAGAGAGGCAAGTCCCGGCTGATCTCATTTTGTGTATGTGATGTAAACCTCAAGCAGAAAATAATTAGGAAAATGTAATCCCATTGACTTTACACCCCACTTGTGTACACTGCTACATCTCTGCCTGGTGCCTTGGAAAAGGAAAAGTCTAGTAGCAGTACTTTACTTACTATTCAAAAATCGCTGCCCATTATGCATATATTTTGGAGAAAACCTTTGTTGGAAGCATGTGTACGCAGTGTGAAATTATTTCTGTCTGTAGGTCTGGATTGCGGTGGTATTCTTTTGATTTCACGTTATTTTATTGCTTCCTGTTGTCCTCTCTGATTCTTGAGGAAAGAGAGTCCCCCTGCAATCTTGCTGTAAACTGATGTCAAGCAAATATTGATCTAATGAATTGTTTGGTCTGTGTGGGCTACCTAAAACCTATGCTGCTGTCTATTGCGGATTAAAAGCCCTTATAATTAATTACGCAATTAAGCCCTTTATTTATTATATATTTGCAGGTGGGGAAGTCTTTAATCAAGTCTGGAGTGCGATGGGTAATATCTGCTGGTGGAGACCCGTCATAATGCCACTTACATCCTTGGCACAACTCCCACAGACTGTGGTGGGAGCAAGGCTGGCCCTTAGTGCTGCAGGGAATCCCGCTGGCTGCAGTTCAGAAAGCCCTCCGAGAAGGTTTTGTAATATCTAATCAGACTTTGACTATTCCTCATCGCATGCTTGTAATGCGAAAGCCGTAACCATACAAAAGTCGCCGCGCTATGACAGCAAACAATAATAAAGAGATGATGAGCTACATAAGAGGGTTCTGCTGTGTGTCAGGGAAAGATTGGATTTGTTTCTCCCGACTGAGGAAGAACTAGGCAAAATGGCTTCTGAAGTCAGTGGGAAACTTGACAAAAACAAGGCCTGTGGGATGTGGCTCTAATAGTGTGTGGTTTACAGAGTAAACAAGGGAGAAATCTTTTCTGGATAATAGTTTATGCTTTTGTAGGTCTTGTTCTTTCCTCTGCAGTGATTTTTTTTTTTTTTTTTTTTTTTTTCTTGCTTGGATCAGCCTTGGTTGGAAGAACAAGATCAAAGTTTAACATGAATATTCGGTAGGCTTTATCTAGGTGGGGGGATTTGCTTTCATAAGTTTACTATTTTGCTACAGGTATGTTTTCCTTTTTAGACCATGCTGACATTAATAACATGAATGTTTCAGTTACTATGGTAAAGTATAATAATCAGTTGTTCTTTCATTAGTGCCCTACCAAGGAGTATTCTGAATTATAGAAGAGACATTACTGGTCTGCGGGTTTTTGTCAGTGATTTAAGATGACCCATTTATTGCAAAGAGAACTTTTTTCTTCTTCAAAAAATTGTTTGTAAATATGTAATAGGTGATCAAGCCATTTATTTATTTTGTTTATTGGAAGTAAAACACCTTGGGGTTACAAAACCTGTACTTAAACTCATAGACTATTTTTCACAGTCTTTCTGCTGTTTTATACCTGGGCTAATTTTGCTGTATGATTTGAGTAGCAATTCTGTTAGTTAAGGGAAGACTGGATGTTATTCTTGGAAAGCGTGTTGTTTTGTTGTTGGTTTGTGTTTTGGGGTATTTTCTTTTTTGTATTTCTTTGAATCCCATCCTGTGTTTAAGCCGAAGTGTTTTTAAAATAAGAGTGATCTCAGTGCATTCTTTAGGGTAGAAATGAAGTAGCTAAAATTGTATAAACTCATACAAATTAGGAGGAGGAGAAATTTAAGGAAGACACATGACTTGCTTGCTGGGCTTAATACCATGGTGCTTAAAATCACGTGTCTTTGAAATGAATTTTGCATGTTTTACAAGCAAGCAGACTAACAGAGGTACACGGTAGGGGTCATGTTAAATGAAAATGTTTTGCCCAAAGTATTTAATGTCACTACTTTTAGTAGTGGTGCTTAACTCCAGTATTCCTCAGTGAATTGAGCTTCCATCAGTGCTACTGAGAGCTCTGACAGAGACCAAAGTATCTGCTACTCACGTTAAATTTGCTCTTGAACAGGATCTGTGGGGTGCTGTTAATTTGGATGGAATTGTAGAGATGGAAGCAAGAGGCTAATGAAAGGAAGCAGATATACAGTAATTGTGTATAACAAGCATTAAAAACAATGCTTGTTATTTTAGTGAGTTGTTCCTCAGGCCTAGTTACTTCTAGATACATTCGTACTTCCATTTTGCTCTTCTTTTTCTTTCTTTCTTTCTTTCTTTCTTTCTTTCTTTCTTTCTTTCTTTCTTTCTTTCTTTCTTTCTTTCTTTCTTTCTTTCTTTCTTTCTTTCTTTCTTTCTTTCTTTCTTTCTTTCTTTCTTTCTTTCTTTCTTTCTTTCTTTCTTTCTTTCTTTCTTTTTTTTTTTTTTTTTCTCCCACAAAGCTAGTGTGTATTTACAGGAGGGAAGGCAAGTAGCCTCTACTACTGTGCAGGGGCTTTCCTAGGAGTCTTCCAGTGTTTCTTATTAAAAACCTGTAATAATTACACAGGTCATTTATTCAAGGTTAAAAAAAAATAAATTACAGCGTCTAGACACTGCAGTTGCAAATGAAATAGAACAACATATTGGTGAACACTTGTACATGTTGCATCACTTCTTATTTTGAAGCTTTACCTGGAAGCAGTTGGTTTGGGATGGGAAACTAATATATTCATTTGCTACAGTAAAATCTCTATTTTTGTCCTACTTGAAACAGTATTGATTCATTTAAGTAATTACCAGTAAGCCTAGGAGAGATTGAGGAACTCTTGAGCCTGGAAATAGCCTAGACATGTCTTGTAAAATAAATTAAGAATGATGATTTTTGCATTAATGTGAATTGTCTCTAATAACATGATGTATGTTTAAAGAGGGCTTTGGCTTTATAATGCCAAGTGAAGTACACTTAGCTCTTTAATAGCACTTTCAAGTTGCATGCTTTTAATGTTGACAGCTATATTTAGTACATTTGATATTCCATAGGGTGTTCTTAGGAGAAATGAGCACATCTGATGGAACAAACCCATTCTCCATGTTCAATTAGCAACTGTACTGCTCTGTTGAGGTTAGAACAGATAAGTTTGTAGATGTTACTGTGAATATGTGTATCAGTGCTTGGGGATGGCAGATCATTCTATTTAACTTTGAACTATCTGACTTTTACTAGTTACTGTCCTTTAATATTAATAGGACATTCCATTTTGTCATTGTATATTTCAAAAAAGATAAAGAATTTCAGCCTTAAATTGGAAATAATTTCATTAGATTAATGTAGGTACCAGATCTTTGATTCTTCTAGCAGAGAAGTTGAGTGTGTGTCTTAAGTCTATTGAGGTAATTCATATTTTAATGTAGATATTATCATTTTGGAAAAGTATACAGCTAACAAGATAAACAAAGATTTGAGAAAAACACATCCTGGCCATTGGCAGGGATATCTTTGTAAATCACTTTTGCTCTTAATTGTTCTTAATTTCACAGTTCTGTTTCCACTAAATACACTTAAACTTGACAAAACATGTAATCCAGATCTATTTTGATTTGCATGTCTGCAGTGGCATTTATCAAAACTATCAACACGTTTGTGGCATTGCTCATTTTTGGAGGCTCGGTTTCTGATTTTTGGACCACTTTGATCTGTCAGAAGCATGCAATGTTGGCTGACACAAGGCTTTAGTACCCCGGGAATTGCTCAGTGATTCCCTTTGCCCCTGAAGCGGGGATGCAGCTCCTGTGGGCTGTTGGAAGTTCATTGTTTTGCCTGGCAGCTTGCATTGCAGCCCTCTTCTCCAATCCTCTGCAGACTGCCAAGCTGTGCTCTGCAGCTGGGAGGCTCCCAAAGCTTAGTCTCGAGGTTTAGGTCACTCTGAATGCTCCCTTGCCTTTCTGCTACTCCACTGTCTCTGTGAAAGCATTGCATCCTAAATTTACCACTTTTATCTCAGCAACAGAGAGATTTTAAATATAACTTTACTCTGTTTTACCAGCAGGGCTCAATGTAATGATTTCAGTATTTATAGTTAAAAATTAACGTACAAAAATAAGATACAAAGAGTTTGAAACTGTGTTTGAATGTACTTCCAGTGAATGTCAGTTCATGTCTTCAGTCTTTGGTGTGTTGCACAGCTTGTGATGGAGATAAGCAATGGGATTTGATCCATTTTTCATGTAGCCACCTTATATTCTTTAAATAACCAGGTAAGTTCTAGGTACCGCTTTCACTGCTTGTCCTTCATATACTAAATTTTGGCTTCTGTACAATGCAAATGCAATCCTAATTACTTGTAACACCTCTTTTTTAGTATACTCTAGCCAACTGGAAATGGCAGTAACATCCATGAGGAATCATATCTAAGAGTGTTGGCATCCTAAATCAAGAGTAATACTTCATATCTCAGTCTCTGTGGACTGGATTAGCAAACCGTGTGTGCACCTTCAGTCAAAGGGACCTGAGTGGTGGCTCTGAACTCCTCCAGTATGTTTTCCTTGCCCTTCCATGATTCAGCTTCAGCTGGCTGTCCTGCGCAAACCTCATGCAAGCCTTATGCTGTGCACAGCTGATGTAGAGCTCTGTTGCATCTTTGTTTTTCCTGGTCCTTGTTATGTTTTCATGACCTGGGGGACTGTCTTCCAACATGATGTGGTTACAGTTAGGTAATCCTGGGGCATATCATTAACCATGTCCTTGAAGGGGTAGGGAAAGCTTCCTTTTCTGAAGAGAATTTTGGATGGGCACAGGCATCAAGTTGGTGATTCTGGTGTCAGGTTCACCAGTCCTGATTCCTGGGTTCTTGTCAGTCTCTGCAGTTTCACTTATCAAGCACGTAGTGTGCAAGCAGAGCTCAGATTTGGGTATTTTAGTGTCCCAACCCAGCTTCAGGACTAAAGGTGTAGAAAGAGTGATAGCGGTGGTAAGTAACAGACTGGGGAAGAAAAATTACAACTTTTTTTTTTTTTTTTTTCCAATTTTTGTGTAAAAATAGACATTTTGCAGTTAGATGTTAGGGGGGGAATTACTTCTGAAAGTTCACACTGTTATAGTTGATAGTTTCCTATTTTCTTTAACTTTTTTTTTTTTTTTTTTTTTTTGTTAAAACCCTTACTATAACTTGTTCAGTGTCTCATATAGACTGGGTCTTATAAGGACTGAGTCTTGTGCAGACTAATGGAGATAATCTTTTTGGATTCTTTTTGAGCCACTTTTTCCACTTTTTTGGACTTTGTATTCATTTGTATTGCACATATCTGCTGCAGGAATACTTTCTGCCCAGTGCAGTGTGCTTCTACTGCCTTTATTGGCATCGGACTGAACAACAATCTGCATTTGAAGATGCTGAGCAATAGAGTTGTATCCACATAGGCCAAACTACCTCTTCCTACTTCTGGAATGAAGTCTTTAGTACAAATTCCTTTTGCTTTTGTTTCTTTTATTTAATGAGGCTTTACCTTCAGGGAAAAATCCATCTGCCACAATTTTTGTCTGACTTTCATATATTGTTCGTTTGAAGAAAATGGAAAATGTTACGGTAGTTGTTTCTGAGATGTAGCACTTCAGATATGCAGGCCCTTTTCTGCAAACACAGTCCATGTGTTGCTCAACTTTTGGGGAAAAATATAAAAGCTGTAAATGGAATAACTCAAACCAGATTTGCATGTTAATCTGTTTTTAAATGAGTTTTCTCATGTTATAGATGTATTCATAATTCTCTGGAGGTTTCAAGCGAGACTGAACTGGGTCAGATTGGCTTTTATATTTTCTGTAAGTAAGATGGAAATAAAATCTAGTGCTGGATTTGTTATATTAATCATATGACTACTGATTTGGAGCTATTATGGGGCTCTTGAAAGCCTGTAAAGTAATTCTTAGCTTTCTGTAGGATCAGCCATGCCAATGTACCCACTCAAAGACATTAACTTACGGTTTTGAAGTCCTTCACAACCTCTCTTCCATTATGAAAGTCCATGGTATTCCTGTACTTGGTGAAAAGTGGGAAATGTATTTTTAAAACCATTTTAATCTAAAGGTATTCAGTTGAGGACCTTATATATCTTTATGCCTAAACTTTATTTTTCTTTGTTCTACTTAAAAAAAGTATATCTAAACCCATACGTTTTCTACTTTAGCTATATTTAAATTCAAATGCTATATGTAAAATGTTTTACTTGGTTGGTGAACCTTACCCCTGGACTTAGCTGATCAGTGGGAAGCCTTGGCTGCTACTTTGCAGAAAGTACTGCATATCATGGTTAATGTGTGGTTACCGATTTCCGAGAAGCTCAATTGAACACTTTTCCTATTGGGAAGGCTAATGTGCAAGCATGTTAGCTAGCCCATGCTCTGGCACCCTCCTGAGCACTTTTGAGCACAGTGCTTGATTTTACTCTCTTACTCTTACTCTTTGCTGTTTCTCCCCATTCTAATGGCAACGTATCAGCCCTGCGGAGCTCCAGATCTGCCCACCTCTCTGTCAGTTACTAAGACAGATAAATATGTGGCTGCTAAACATTTAACTTAAAGCATGAGATATCTGGGGGATTGCACCTAACTTCTTAAAATTGTGGGTGCAGAGAAGTTTTAAAACATTAATATTCAATATCTGTGTAAATTACAGAAATCTCTCTTTGTAACAACTGCTCAACTTTTATTTGTCTTCAAGATTAATTCAGAATGGGTTTGGTAAAACTGAAATGAAGGTTCATTTATGTGATCATGAGTTAAGTTTCAGAGATGTTCAGGCTCTTTTCCTTCGCAAAAGAAACACTTCATATAAGAAACTTCACTGCTTTGGTTTTGTGTTTTGAGTCATTGCAGTGTGATTAACACAATACTCAGTTAAATGCTGCATAGGTACATCTTTCTTTTCTGTTTATGACAGAATAATGGTTAATTATCACCTATCAAAAAGATGAATACTTTTTCATTAAATTAAATAAAGAAAACATTTTTAAAATGCACTATTTCAGCTTGTGAATAAATTTATCTAAGTAAATGTACATTTGCAGCTTCCTGAAACTTCTGTTTTCTGGCTAGATTTCTTTTTTTAAAAGTGGAACATAATTCTCTCAGCAAAGGCAAGAACCAGAGCCATGGATCTGTTTCCCAGGCTCTATTTCTAGTTACTTTGAGAGCTGCATAACAGTTTTTTCCTCTAATGGAAGGAAAAGATCAAACTGTGCTAGCATGCAGTGCTACAGTCCAACAACTTCTATCAGCTCGAGTCTTTTCAGCTACTTTTTATTAAGTAGTCCCATTGCCCTTGCAGCATGTCTGTCAAAACTGCCTACTACTCTTCAGACACATGCAGTTTTTCTTTCTTTAGTACTGTGATGTGTCCACATGGGTGGACATTAGTGTATATGTAACCTGCAAGAAGAAATGATGGATGTAAATTGCTTTAAAATGGTTATGGTAAATATGCTAATTTTTAAATATTGCCTATTTTAACATCCCACCCGGAGTCCAAATCTATTCTAAATGACAAATAATAAAACGAAATTTCTGTCCTTGTAGATGAACTTAATTACTTGTGTATTCTGTGAAAAGAAAAAAGAGAATAATAATAATAAAAAAAAAAGATCAACAAACAAACTGCACAAAAAGTTCCTGATGAAGAAACCACATGCACTGGAGATACCATGGACTTCAAGGTGTTGATCTAGAGTTGAACTTCAAAATCTGGGGACATTTAGATAAAGATTTGTGTCTCACCTCTACCTCGCCCGATGTTAGAATTCACCTCTTGTCCCTCAGTTGTGTTGGATTTAGTGAATATAAATAGTTGTTGTCAATCTGAAATCTCTCCATTGAAGAAACTTTCAAATTCATTGGTCAGAGCTTGGTCTTTAGTTTTCATCTCTATTGATGACCTGGTTTGTATGTCTTTTTTTCCTTTTTTTTTTTTTTTTTTTTTGAACCTACATCAAAACTAGGTGCCCTGTGCTCACCTCAAAGTGTACGGTGTGCTTCACAAAAGGTAAATGTGCCAGACAAAGGAATTTCTGCCCTGAAGCATGTCAGCTCTAAAGAGGCATGAGCAGTCGCACAGAACAATTGCAGCATGGCCAGTAGGCATTGCATCTGGAGTGCTTTGTGGAGCAGATGTGGTTTTCAGGTTTTATTTTTTTTCTTTGTTTGGCTGAGGTTGTCTGTTTTGATTGGAGGCTGAAAAGGAAAATGGGACACTGGTTTGCATTGTATGCCTCTGCTCTAATCAAGAAGATGAATGGAAGACAGCAGTAGGTGAAGGACATGAAGTAAAACAGATTAGAAAGGCACAAGGAGATTAGGGAAACAAAGTCCAAATATGGAAGAGGTAATATAAGGCTGAATCTTTGGCCTTCTTGTTTCTGCTTATATATTTATATTTTGTGCATTATATGAGTTGTTATCCCACATGCAATATGAGACGTGATGGGTGGCAAAACAAACATTGTCCCTCCTCAGCCAAAATGAGAGTGGGGATGGACAGTGCCAGTGTGCAGGTGGCGTGTATGGGGGAGTGGGAAGAAGAGAGGAACGCAAAAATCCTTTGCATGGGAGCTGCCGTGTTAGAGGTGTGAACCTAAAACCATCTGACAGTGAGTGTTCATGGGCTCAGATTGTTCTGACAGCAGTAAAAGACTGAAGGTTTGTTGCTTTTTATAATTACAGAAATGTGTTCCTAAACCTTGTTTCTGTATACAATATAAAGGACTTTCATCAACAAATATTTATCATTTACGTAGCTGAGGCCTATGATTATTTCTCCATAAATTACCAACAGTGTGATGCCCAGGGTAGTACATCTTTCTTTTTTTTTTCCTTTTTTTTTTTAATTTTATTTTATTTTGATATAGCATTATGTTGATGTGATTTACACCATGATTTCTGGGACAAGTGCACAAAAACATCTGTTATCTAGCTACTTTGTGAAATCGGGGACCGCGGATTTTATTGACAACATACTCCCTGTGCTTACTTTACAAAAATACAAATGAGACAGAGGGATAATGATAAACATGGGCATGCAAACCATGTTGTCAATTACAGCTGCTTTGATTTTATAATCAACCATTACCTGATCAGGTATGTGTGTGTCTCCACAGGGAGTAGTTTGTGTATTTATTTACATAGTTGATTTCAAAGTTATATTGTACATCTGTCTTGCACTTCTGTGTTAGGTTACACTTCACTGGTAGGACCTGAAGAGTGCTAGAACGGTGAGTTGAATCCTCAGGCAGACTGAACGGGTCTGTCCATGAAGTGCTGAGGCTCTTCTCTGAGCTCTGAGGTGACAGAGGCTCCCTTCTTTCCTCTTGCTGCTGCTTTGTTGCTCTTGACTAGCAGTTGCGTGCAAACAATGCTGCCACCACCTATAAACCAGAATAATCCCTGTTCCAAAAAACTCTCTTCATTTCCTTCCTTATGTGAATCATTTTTAGCAGTGGGTTTGTACTGTAACCCCACAGACAGCTCTACCGGCAGCACTTTAAGGGCTAACAGCTCTGCATGCTTGGGAACAGGCATTCAGAGAAACTGTCCAGGTTGCTTTGCTGCCATGCCAGTGTACCATGAAATGGTGTTTTGGTGGTGTGACAGCCCTGTTACAGTTTCTGCAGTGGCTGCAGTGTAAGGGGTCCTTTTCCTCTTTTCACTTTTTGGCTTTTTCCCCCTGCTGTGCCTGCCAGTGCAAGAATCGTCTTGTGCCAGCTCAGCTGTCTGTGTGGCCACAGTCTAAGCAGGTCTATTAAATAATTTGCTTTAAAAATAACCCAGAAAGAGACACAGCAAAATGTTTTGTGTGGTATTTGTTGTGTCATATGCTAGATCTGTCTGAAGTATTGCTGCAAGCACTTGAATGATCATAGTCAAGGGTGGATCTTTTACTACATTTGTAACTAATACAGTAGTGTGTAGGGATTATTAAAAAGGTATCTGTGGCATACGGCCCACAGTGCAGACAAGCCAGCCAGTGTTTACTCAGAATAGAGGAAACAAAGGTGAGATAAGTTTGCAAATCAGCTGTGGAGCAGTGCTGGTTTTTGTGTAGCTGTGGGTTAACCCTGGTAGGTGACAAAGCGCCGCGCAGCCACTTGCTTACTCCCCTCTGCAGTGGGACTGGGTAGAGGAGAAGAGTTAAATCAAGAAACGTGGGTCTTATGTTTGATAATGTGATAGTCCACAAAGACATACCAGAGTGCATCCCATTTCTTCCTATACATTTGTGTACAGAAAGCCAAGCCTGCTGAAGCCCCTCAGTGACTGCCCAGCACAATGACAAGTACAGTGTGGATGCCTGCTGCCTCCTACCCTGCCCTGACACTACTGGTGAGGTCAGCGACTGATGTGAGATAATGTGGTGAGCTTGAGCTGCAAGTGGATTTTTAGTTACCTTTTTTGACCTTGGGGTTCTCTTGAACCTTGAGGTTCTCTTGGACTGAACCTCTTCTGAAAAGGTAACTCGTGGTTTGTTGCTTAAGAGATTAGCCACCAGGGTTGAAAGATGGGAAGCTGTCATCTTCCCTTCCCTCCCCATCATCTCTCCTCCCTCCTCCTGCCCTGCTTACTGTCCGTCTCCCTTCTCAAGCCTAAGTTTGCAGTAACATAGCTCTGTATCTAAGCCTCTTTGTTTTGTCCTGAGTTTTGGGGTAAGGCTGCCATTGTTCTAAGTGATGAGAGGCAATGGTCAAGTGGAATAACGTCAGTTTTGCTATGCTTTCTCTCTTTCAGCCCAATATCAGAGCTTCAACAAGCTTCTACTTGTTTCAGGGGACATGTAGAATAGCGAGGTTATGTCATTTTCAGAGATACAAAGAAAATCTGAGGAAACTAACTGTATACTCTGCAGTAGTCACTTCAGGCTAAAGATAAAACCTTTCTTTCTGTGGTCTTGCTGACAGAAACTAGCTGTGCGAACTATGTACAAATTATCAGCATTTGGGGAAATGGCTGGTGCATTTGCACGGGGTAGTGAAGCCAAGTCCTTGCTGTGTACCAACCCAACAACACGTATTCTGTTTCCCTAAGCACATTGAGGACCGCGGTGGTAATGGCAGAAAAATTTGTTTAGGTCTCGCCTGCATGTCATAAGTGGAATTTGGCTTTGGTTTTGGGTGATTGTAGCTCAGAAGAGTAAGTAGACAGTTGGAGAAGCTGTGAGTCCAAGCGAATAATTAAGTGGTTTTGGCCTTCCAGATATAACACAAGATAGAAATTCAAAAAATGACAAGAAATTGAGGATAGATGCAGAGATTTTGGTTGAAACAAAAAAAAAAAGTTTATCATGGGAAAAATCTGTTGGACAGATTAAAATTGTGAAGAGGCTGTTAGTTACATTTATAGGAGTAAATAAAATGGAAAGTAAGTGAATAATGATTCGTTAACTACAGGATTTCAAGTAGGTAGCACTTACTGTACTTCATTTGGCTATATCTGTGGAATGACTCATTTGTCCAGAAATTTAAAATGAATGATTAGAAAACAAGGAAAGAAGTGTGTAGAAAATTAAGTTCTTCATGATTTCTCCTGAATTAATTATATTGCAGCCTACTCAGTTTTTAGGCTAATGGTTCCAAAGGGCTTGTTATTTTGAGCATCCCAGCAATGGGAGCTGTTTGCTCCACAGCACAGAGAAATGTTTCATTTTTTTTTCTATATGTCATTACCCAGGGAAGTGGAATATATTATGTGTTGCTAAAGAAGGTTGGAGCAAAGAGATGAACATTGATTATTTTGAAGAAATCCAATGCCTTTATCTGAGACTATTTATAAGAAAGAAGTAGATTTGTGCATAAACGTTTACATAAAAATTGGCAGTGCTCATCAGTTTCCAAGAAGTGTTCGTTCTCTTTGCTGACCTGGTCCCTGTAAGGGACATATGATTATGATAATTATGGGACTACAGTTCTCCCTGGCATTCTGTCCAGTTTAATGTTTAATGCTTTTTTGCCTTTTTTTTTTTTTTTTTTCCATAATAATGTGGTATGCTAAAATCCTGCCTTATTTTGGGAAACTGGTAGGACTTGGGGAACAGGCTCATAAGATTTAGCCTTGCCAGAAATCCTACAGCTGGATGGACACATTGTGCTAACTGAACTGGTCAAACACCACGTAGGCTGTGCACTACAGATACCAAGGGTCAGTGCTGGGTAAGGTGTGCTTCAAAAGCATCCTGTGTATAATTGTAATGATGGTTGGTCTGGGAAAGAGAATTATGCTTGTCTGCACCTTAGTTTTAGGTCTGTTTTCGTCTGCACCTTTCTTAAGATAACCAGAAAGTGTGTGTGTGTGACGGGAGGGGAGAAAATGTGAAAAGATACTCAGTCAAATTATAGCAGAGGCCATATGCTATCATTTAAGCCCATCTTAATTTAATCTTTGACTTTTTCTTCAGGGAAGCCAATGTTAATATTCTGGTTATAATGGGTTAAGTACAGTAATGTATTTAGGTCCTCTATCATGATCAGTGCCCACTTCTCATACATGTATGTGTATTACTTATTATGTGCCATCTTCAGGATGACGATATACCCTGCCTCTCTCACCTTTTTTCATCATTTCACCTGAAAAAGCTTTAGATGTCAGAAGATATTTTTTAATAAGTTAAGTGCTGGTCAGACACAAAACTTTGGTTTTGTCAGATGTAAACATGAAAATATTCCTGCAAAGAGAGATGTACATGTAGTTACAGCATGGAGAGTTCACTGACTCAGGGGAGTGTCAGGCAGGAGCCCAAAGACGATAATTTATTTTATACATGTGCGTGGCCAGACTGTGATAGGAGATAGGAATGGAGCCTTGGGGCTGCAAGAGGACACGTGCCAGCCTTGCAGGTAGCCTTGTGGTAGTCTCTGTTTGCAAGGAAGGTAGAGCCAGGCTCCTGGTCCAAGGGCTGGTGTACGTGGTCCTGGCTTGAGAAAGAGGCTGGGCTGAAAAGGAGGAATGTACGGAGAGAACGTAAGTACTGGGATCCTTACACTAT
This sequence comes from Aythya ferina, assembly GCF_964211825.1. Taxonomy (NCBI): domain Eukaryota; kingdom Metazoa; phylum Chordata; class Aves; order Anseriformes; family Anatidae; genus Aythya; species Aythya ferina. The sequence continues at coordinate 7,459,212 of NC_140301.1, forward strand.
TCGTGAGTAGGGTGTGTTCCCTGAAAATCAGGCTTCATTTTCTCCCTTCTTTCAGAGGGATTAGCTTGTCTCATTTCTACTATTCTTTGACACCATTGTAATTTTTCAAGCTGTAGCAACCTTGCTACAACCTTTAATACAAGAAATTATGATCCTGATAGGGACAGAGAGAAGTAAAAGAAAGTTAATGTTTAGGGTCTGTACCTTTGAGGGGTTCCCAGCTACACCCCTAGGTCTGTTTGGCATCTTATCTGGTAAGTGTTTCAAATGCATCTGCTGCCCCTTGCACCTTTGGAGCAGGCTCTTGCCTCCAGATCCCAACTGGTTTAGGAGGAAGCCTTGGCTCTGTGTTGCCTGGCTTTGATAAGATCAGGGTAATTGAGAGCATCCTTGGGAAACCTTTGCAGGGAGCTGTAGGTGCCTCAGGGTTGGGTGGCAGCTGCAATGGAATTTCTGAGATGGCAATTTTGGGCTTAGCTGCAGTTCTGCCTAAATGTCGTACTGAAGCTGGTCCTGAATGCTGTAGCATGCTATCAATTTTAACAAGTTTTTGAATGAGATTTAAAGAACATATCAATAATTCACCTTGCCAGGTAGAATCTTTTCTTAAAAATGGAGATTCCTAACCTTTCATACTGACTGCAGCTTGTGCCTAAAGTGGAAAGATATATATGAAGTTCCAATCATTTTGACATGTGTAAGGGGTTAAGTCATTCTTGAACAGTTTATCGCTCATCAATTGTAATTAAATATGTTTATATTAAATTATGTGCTGTAATTAATGTAAAATCTTTTAGCCTGTGCTGTTATTAGAACCAGATGCTGAAGTATCAACAATATTTCAACATGACTGTGCTGCCTTGCCAGCTGTCTAACTGTAATTACTTTAATCTCAGCTTGTTATCTAATTATCACCTTTGTAAAGGGAAAAGTACTCTCTAATGCGTACTGATTGTTTCAGATGATGATGAAGAGCGTGAAACAGCTGTCAGATATCTTAGCCCTACTTATCTGGATTAGAAAACTTATTGGGAGGCCTACTTTGCTTCAAACCTTCCTGACAGAAAATGGGACAGTGGGAGAGAGACTTTTTTTCACCTTGTTTACCCTAGAAATATGATTCCAGTAATCAGTGGAGACAATAGAAATGGATGAAACAAGGTAAACAATTACTGTTCTAAGGTAAAAATAGCAAGATTGTAACACAGCACAAAACGTCTATGAAAAGAGTTTCTGTAGTGGACACTATTTTTGTCTTTTTAAAGCCTAGTCCTGCATTTCCATTGCAATCGTGGAGGACTATTTTTAATTTAGTTATATGGTTTCTGCTGAAATGTGGCCACGTTAGTTATGTAGTTAGTGAGATTTGTATAGCATCTATGTGGGAAACTTCTTCCTGGAGTATCTTCAGTGCCTTAAACACCAAACAGATAAGACTAAGAATTGTATGACTGATAATGAAAAATTGTATGATTGGCCTCTTAGGAGACCTAGTGTTGTAGTCATTTCACAGAACACCTTACTATTGTATAGCTTTTAAGGAAGTGACAAGACCTCTGCATCTAAATAAAATTCAACAGAAAATTTGATGTTAAAGTAGAAATCTTAGTAGATTTTGATTAGTTAAATTTATGTAAGGATGATTTTTGCCTAAAATTCTGAGTTTGCAGTTATTTGTCTTCCCCCTTCAAACAGTACTGACCGTGGCGTTCGTTCAAGACTTCTTGAACAGTCTGGATATTTTTTTTTTTAATATTTTATTTGGTGGTGGTAATATAATAGATAAGAAATAATACAATTTTATAATCATGTCTTCATAGCAGTTGTAGCTTTTAAAAATGAAGCTTTAGTACAGTTTCTTGTGATTGAAGTATATCATTGTTAATGCTGGCATGGTTTGAATGTTGCTGAAATACGTGAAAGTAGATGTCTTCTCTTTCCCTGACATTCTCTATACCATAGCAATTTGTCACTCTATTAAACTGTACTAAGAATAAAGTTTTTTTTTTTTTTTTTTTTTTTAGAGGAGGGGAGATGGTTTTTGTGTGCTCTTTTAGTTTGATATCAGGACAAAACTTATACAAAAAAAGATAATTTTCTGGTATTGATTTAAAATATTTTGTATGCATTTTCAGGGTCCAGGGACAAGCTCCAATGAGGCAGTGAAACATCATTTGGAAACTGTTCAGTACCTTCAACTTTTATGAAGGTGCAATGATATAAGGAGCTCTTTCAAACTTGAGTGTAGGGGCTATGGGATTAGCCAGGTTTCACAATGTGTTTTATTGGTCAAACATCGAAAGAGCTGTGTTTTTTTTTTTTCCTTCTTCCACCTCACATTGTAACAGGGTGCAGCCCAGCAGAAGGCTTCAGTGCTTGTCTTCCTAATTTAAAAAAAAAAAAAAAAAAAAAAAAAAAAAGATGGGCTGTAGACTGGGGCTCTTACTTATCACTTGTTTTCCAAGTAAAATAACTGATCTTTGTAGAGTTGCTCTATCCTTTGACTTTTTCTCAAAAGTGTAGGAAATGAAGTGCTATTGAGGAGGAAGGATCCTGAGCAGAAGCAGGGGAACCTGGGCAGTTGTTACTTCTGCTGTGTGCATACAATGATGAGTATTTGTCCATGCAAATGAATGGATATTCATATGATTATAGATAAAATTTCAACTTTGTGCATTTTAGCACTAAATGCTTAAATTAGGTGTATTCCTTAACACTAGAATTTTTGGAATATTAGGATCTTAAAATAGAAACAGGTCTACAGCATCCTCCCTTTTGAGGACATCAAATTACTTTGTAAAGGAGAGTTTTTGATACTTTGAGTGAAGACTCATCCAAAGTATGGATGAATACTGAGGTGTGTGTTGACTTTTGGTGGCAGAGGCAGAAATAGAGCAGAATCCAGTGCTATCCATTGTTGGTTCTGCTAAGTACATTAGCATAGTAACAATAATGCATTTGCTTTGGATTAGTCTTACTAAACAAGGTAGGCTTACTGTGTGAAATATTCTTAATTCTTACACCTTTTGGACAAACACTTCACAGGAGTTTATCTACAAGCACTGAAAGGAGTTCATTTACTTGTTTCCTTTGACCAAGTAGAATATTTTGGCAAATCTTAAGATAACCTTAAATAAATCTTAAGATGAAGACACTACAAAATATTTATTATTTTAGAACTACTTTTGATCTATACTGTCTTGTCTCTGAAAATATATTTAAAATTAAGGTTTGTAATATGCATCCAAAAGTAGAAAACAGCCCTTCATCGTCTCTAGTATAGAGCCTTTACTTCCTGTATGTGAGCTCTGCCTTGGTCCATTAAGCTGTAACGGCTTCTTCGTTTTATCAGGTCAATGAACCATGAATTAAAGAGTCTCCTAAATAGGTCCTGACAAGACTGCTACTTCTGTAAAAGAGCCATTACCATCCTTCAGGTTAGCGACTTGCTAACAACGAATCCCCAAGGAAGTGGCCTGACATGGCTGCAAGTGCAAGGCTTGGTGAAGAATATAAAAATACAAATGACCATTACTGAATAATGATAAGGTGAGAAATAGAGTGAAATAAAGATTGAGGTGGGCTATTCTTATGCTGCTTTTCTCTCCCTCCATGTTTAAAATATCCATCTATGCAAAATCTTAATCTTCAATATGCATTTTTTGTGAGCTTGTTCTTTAAAGAAAAGGCCTTTAGGGACCTATAGAAATAGCAGTTAATTGTGTTTTGTTTTTAATTTATTTTAAAAACAATGATGTATCTCTCATTAAAAAGGTGATACTTGCAGAATAATTCATTGAAAAGAATTACTTCTGTATGAAGTTTAATGTTTTACATGTCGAGGCATAAATACTATAGCTAATATATTTTCCTCTGTGTTCCAGTGTAAATATTGAGGTTCCTTTTTCAGAGGACCAGTGCACATACTTCTGTTAAATTATGCTTTATTATGTTGAAATAAAGAACAGGCTAACACTTAAGTGTGTGCATATATATATATATACATGTATATATACAGTAAGTATCTCTCTATATATTTACTTGACGCTGTGTATTGATTATTTGTGTGTAGCTATAAAATTTTATGTCAAATTGTGATGATTTTGAAGTTAGTGGGAACTCTGTATACAGAATTTTATTTTGTTGGAAAAGGAAAGGCTGTGAGTGATATCTTCAGAACCTCACTTGATTTGTTTGTTAGTCTGGGACAAAGAAGCCTGCAAGTTAATATAACTTATGTGCTGCCTTTAAATCACCTTTAAATCAAATATTTATATATCAAATACTAAGAAGAAATGAAATGACAGAGCAAATTGTTTGGTTTGGTTTGTAAAGCCTTTTTTACTTCTGTTAACTCTTAAGATTAAAGGCTAAGCTGTTGAGGTTGGAGATGCTCACTAATCACAGGGAAATAATTTCAAAGGTCTGTAGGATGAAGGCTTCTGGTATTTAAGGATATCATCCTTTGTAAAGACAAGGATCAGCGGAGGAATGTGCAACTGCAGGGACGCTGCCGCAGGTATGACAAGGAGGCTTAGGTTAAAGCAGCCGCAGTCCATACGTAGCTGAAGGAAAAAGCCTTTTGAGAGCTGGATCAGTCTATGCCAGAAAGGTGTTATAGGGATGCAGGGAAGGAGTATGTCAGCTCTCAGGGAACAGGGACAGACACAGAAAGAAAAGTGTTGGTATGCAATAACTGACAGTGAAGAAATGGAGGGTTTTGTAGGTTAACCAGTCAGATAGTCCATACTGCTTGTCAGCTGCAGTGAGCAGTGAACACTAGAGGAACCCAGGTTTTTGGTTCATCAATACGATATAGCTTTGATTCACTTTGCCAACAGTGTACAAGCTGCATACTTCACTCTTGCATATTTGATTCCAGAAAATTGTAGGGGAACAATCATTGTTTTTTTCTTTCAATACTTCTGAAAGTGTAGGTGTTGATCAAGTCAACGTTGTATAAGTTTGAAGTTGCCTTGTAATGCAGAGCCTGAAAATCGAGAATTTAGTTGCTGGCATTACATGGCAGATTAATAACAGTGCTGCACTTCCAGCTACTGAGTGATGTCCTGGATTATTTTTCTATAATGCAAATAAAATAGTATAGTTTCCTTTAATAGTGGGATTTTGGGGCAGAACCACCTCATTCAGTGGTGCTGTCTGCAGCATGTAGCTCTGCACAAGTGGTGAAGAGCCGGTGCAGCAGGGCTTGGAAGTAAGGCTGTCAGCTTAATACATTGTGTGAAAATTGGGGCCGAAGGTCAGCAATCTCCTGGTACACAAATCTCCCTCTGAGAATCTCATTTCATTCAGACTATCAGTTAGATTAGAAATACCCTAATTATCCCACTGAAATTAAATTACTTTATGTAAGGGTGATATAATGAACAACCATAAAGAAGCTATACAACCAATCATCCTATTAGTCACAGCAAGACTAGACTATACACTAAATGGCTCTGGTTTGATTATTGCGGGCTGGTCTGTGCCACATAAACTGGGGGGAAGGGAAGGTCCTAAGGGAAGATTAGTTCTGATTTCTTTTTCTGTTTTACTGAAAGGGGAAAAAATCAAAACAAAACCCACCAAAACAGTTTAACTTTCAGTGCTTGACTTCTGAGTGAAAAAGGTGTAAGCTTGACTGTCATAGAAGGCATAACGTAGTAGGCTTCAGGAATTACAAAGGGGCGATCAGGTTCTTTCTGATGTCACGGTGAGTTAGGTGGGTGCAGAAAGCAGGAGGAGAGCTGTGTTGCAGCTGGACTTCAGCTAGCAAGCTTTGTCACAGTGTCCTTCATTTCTAGGTACACCTGTGGTCATCTCTGCTGGGGGAGGATGGGGGGCTAGCAGAATTTGAATGTGGAAGAGCAGAGTGCTTCAATGGGTGGAGGAGGTCAACTGTTACGAGTAAGCTGAAACGCCTATCTTGGATTTTTAGTTAGCTCAGGACTGATAGCCCATCCTATTTTAACAGGTGTTGTACTGTCTTTACAGGCAGTGGGAGCAATGACCAGGCCATATTTCTGTCACAAGAACCAGTCAAGTAGTGAGTTGTCATTTTCACCTTAAGTGGAAATTTCCATAGAGAGATCAAAAGATTCAGGGAGTGCAAACCAGCTGCTTGTCTCCACTGGCTGACTTTCTTGGTCAGAATTTAAGAAGTTTTTACTGAGTAACCATTTAGGAGAGCACAGGTGCTCCTATGAGGATAGGCAACTGTTTTGAAAGGGCAGAAGATCTCCAGAAACCTGCATAAACTAGATTGGCTTATTTTAATAGTTATACTTCAGAGGCTCTATTTCATAATAAGGATGGATTATTAACTGATGACTTAAAATCCTAAAGATCTTAATGAAATGGATACGGTGAGCTGCTAATGTGCTACAACTAGCTGGATATATAACAAGGGGTATTTATAGTTAGAATTAATTCAGATGTAAATGTCAAATGACTATTTTAAAACATGGACATGAACAAAATCTAGGTATATAGAGAAGTATCCTAGGAAACAGAAGAAAAGCAGGGATATCTCACTGCTTTGATCCTGCAGTCTGTCTTTATTTGGCTAATTTTATAATGTGCTGTGGGGCAGTGCTGCTTTACTGGAGTTTGCTCCTGCAGAGACACAGACTGGGTGTTGAAATCACTGCGTGGTTTTCTAAATCGGTCTTAGGATTGTTTCATGTGATCTTTGTTGCCTGGAATATGATGTACTGTAAAGGAAGATGCTAACTTCAAGTTTTGTTTTCTTCTTCTTTCAGTCATCTTATGTCATTTGTCGATAGTGTAACATACCACGTGGCAGTGTTGACCTGGGTAATATTTCACTGAGTCGTGTATCTTCTTTTCTGGAGCTCACTCTGTAAAATAGGTAAATAAAATTTCACATACACTATAATTTGTTCAGGGTTTACCTTTTAATAGTCATGCAATGGAATGGTATTTTGGAAAAGCAGCAAATCGTCTGAATATGATAAATATCACATGGAAATGTTTCTTTAAAAGGAAAGAAGATGCTAAAATTTTGAAGTTCAATGTTGTATTACTAGATGTCCTATTCGAGTGCTTTCAGAATGAAAGTATGAAGTGTATTTCTATTGATCAGAATTGAAAAGTGTAATTTGAATCACCAGACAATATTCAACTTAGTTTCTATTACATAGGTACAGAATACCTACGAAAATAATTTTTCTTTTTTGAGACAACTCCTAGGAAAAAAAAGTGAAGTATTTTGCTTATTGTGCCATTTTGGGAGGAATAACATTTTCAATGAAAACAGTAAAGTGGAAAGATGAAATAAATCAATGTAGGATTGATGCTAGGGGACAGTGACGCAGAATTCAGCTTGTGTAGCATCTTTGAAGGAATTTTAAGCCTGCTATAGCTGGACACAGATGATTTGCATTCAAATCTGAGGATAGTTAGAAATAATGGCACTTCACAAAAAGTGATGAAACTTTGTTATGTCAGGATTTTCAATTTAAGAAAATTGACTTAGCTGGAACTAACGTGCAGGATTTCAATCCTGGTGTCTGGAGAAAGTGAAGTTTCCCTGATTGCTTTAAGCAGAAATTCATGTTTTTTCATAAATTGTTTACCTGAACACTTATTGAAAATCTAATTTTTTTTTCTATATTCACTTCTACATATTCTATAATTTTTACATAACTAGGAGGGAGGAAATGAGAAATTAAAATTGAGCCAAATAGTGAATGGCAATACCCTTAAAAGATACTTTTTTTTTTTTTTATTGCTGTGTGGGATCTTGAAAGTTTTAGTGGGCATCCACTGAATATCAACATACTAGTGTGTGAGAGTGATCAGAGGCCTTTTAAGATCTCAAGCTTTTTAACAAAACAAAGTAAAAAGCATCTCCTTGTTTGTGTGAAATTTTGTGCAACGATCTATTTAGCATAGATGCCCTGTCTGAGCCTCTGGAGAAGGGTGGGGTGTGGGGAGATCTGTGCCTGGAGCAGTGTGTGCAGTACACCTGTGCATGATTTATCACAGTGTGGCAAAGCCAGATCAAGGCAACAGAGTACAATAATTAAATGGATGACTGATAAGCAGCAGCTGGGTAGATGAGATTTTTTAGAAAAACAGAAGTATTTAATGGTGCAGCTTAAAATCTTTCATTAGTGCATATGTTTATGTAATAAGCTATTGGGGTGGGGGGTAGGAGGTGGAGGAGTTCTGCTCTGTAAGAGCTTCTAGGAGATGCATCTCTCCAGCAGGTAACTAGTATTGATCTCTCTACTACTCTCCACAGGAAAAAGTGTGTGCAGGATTTGATCTGGCTCAAATTAAATATTGTTAGCAACAGTTATGTCAGCAACTATATATCACGAATGGAGAACTCGGAGCTGGCTTGTTAAACTCGGACTGGGTGTGCCTCTGGAGTGGGACCATCTACTTTTGCAGATTGGTACAGCTCAGGGATGTACATCTTTATGCAGGGCTGTAGCTTTTAGCTGCTACCTCAGCAGAAAGTCAGAGACGGAATAGGTTCCCAGTTGCTTCATTTAGTGTTTTCCCAGTAATACAACAAATATCCAGTAAGGCAAACAGACTGGGATGTTGCGATGGTCCCAGTTTACACTGTAAAACTTAAGCTATACCAAAACTGCACTTAAAATGTCTGGGATAGTTGTGAGAAAAGTTCTAAGTGACACGTTGATTATCACATTTGAGCACAGATCTGAAGTTTTGATTTGTCTCGTGGTGGTGTTTAGGATGGCTTGTGTTTGTACCTTCAGACTTTGTATAGGTTTAAATCACATGAGCTCTCCTGTGCAGATCATTATTGAAAAGTATAGGTTGTATTTAAACAAAATTAGATCAAGGTGTAATTGTTCCTGTGCGTCTGTGACAATGTGTCTTGCTTGTAGTGTAGCGGGAACATGAGTTCCTTTATGCTTCAGCATCCAAGCAGAGATTTCTATTTAATTTGTGTGCTAGAGGCTTTTCATTGCAGAGCAAAACAATTACATGTTTCTCTGCCTGCTTTTCTAGACTTAGGCTTTTTATGTAGTTTGTTGCTTTGTATTCTGGCTGTGGTTTACATCTTGTCTTTCTGATTTTTTGGACAGAAAACGTTTAACTTTTTTTTTTTTTTTTTGGGGGGGGGCGGGGGGGTTAGTTACGTGTGCGGCATGATTTCTGATCACAGAGCTTTTCTAGTAGCAGGGTCACATACTTACTGTCACGGAGTTCTGTATGTGTGACACGTACCGCAGTTAGCCCAGGTATGATGCAAGTTTGTGGGGCTAAAGAGTGATTCTGGGGCTAGGCTTACATTTCAGGAGTGGTAGAAGAAAAGGAGATTATCCAAATCTGAAAAATCTGAAGACTGAGATTTACAGGAAGTGAGCAAAAGAATTTGCACAAATACTGTGATTCATAGTTGCAAGAAGAGAAGTCCACCCTAACTGTTTTAATGTGAAGAGACAATAGTGCATAAATATCTCATACAAATACTATATTCTAATATTAGTATCTAGAAGAAAATTTGTCAGAGCTTAATATTCACACAAACCTGTCAATTTTGGCCCAATCAGAAGTTACCTTCCATTCACTAGAAGCTGGTTCTGCACATTTACAGTGTTTTTATTTTAATTAGTCATGTCATTTCCATGCAACTTGCAATACATCAAATAAGTTAGCTTCTCTATGCCAGGTGGTAAACCTGGGATATTTAAAATCCCACTAAGGAAGTAAGGAAATGGCATCCTCTTTAATTTCAGTAAAAACATTCCTACAAGTAGGACAAGGTGTTTACACCTCAGCAAGAATTATTCCTTTTCTCTTCTCAAATCCCCCTGTGATTTATACTGAACTTCTCATCTTTCTTACTAACCAGTATCTACTGCTGGGATCTACTTGTGACAGCACCAGAGCAGGGAAAGGGATGCTTTGTTGAAATAATATGAGAACTTCTAAAAACAAACAAAACCCTGAAGACAAGCAAGCAGAGAGAGTATTTATGCAGTGGGTAGTAGAACTAAAAACAATTGCTACAAAATGCTGTAGAGATGCAATATCTGCAGGTTCAAAGAAGGAGTAGACAACTTCGTGGACAACAGGTCTATAAACAGATGCTGAAGGGTTTAAGCAGGGGTATTCCCTAAAAAATATGCCTAAAATGACAGTTTTGGAAGCTGGGAGATGGTAAAGAAAACAAACCACAGCAAGTGATCAAGGCTGCGTGCTCTTACGAAACAGCATCTCTTTCCTTCTGTGAGAGGCAGGGTGATGCCCAGGATTTGTCTGAGCCAGCAGCACATTTTGTGTGTTCAGAATAGAAAAAGCTGCGTAACGTGAACTGTTCCTATGAGCCCTGTCCTTGCTGTATGACCACTGGCACTGTTTAAGTAAGTACTGCTTTTCTCTGTCCTCTTGTTCTTCAGAGGCAGGAGAGTTGCTGAAGTAGCTTCCTCAGTTTATGCATGTGCATTTGAACTTTCCCTTCTAATGAGAGCAAAAGAGCCTCCTGAGGACATGGAAACTGATCTCCTTGTTTTATCTGGGCTCTCTGGAGCAAACCTAAAAGGGAGAACATGCCACAGCTCTGCAAACAAGAGGAGGAGTGGGAACTACATGAAGTTTATTACATCCCATCAAGTCTGCCAAGTTTAATCTGCCATTACAGAGAGAAAGCTGGCTGTGAAATGGTTAGGATTGACTGACAACATTTAACTCACCACCGAGAATGATTTTGTCTTTGTAGTACAATTCATGTCTTTCCATCATGTCCATGTGTGTAGAGTTCTCAAATGAATTTAATTATGAGCAATGAGCACTAGCTTTATGGACGTGCCTCTCTCTGTAATACTCTGAATTTGTTTCACCTGGACTTGCCACCAGTGTTAGCAACTGTCCCAGGTTTGCACCCAGCTGCAATGTGTTAAACTGGGGATGGGGAGATGGAGGGGCAAGCAGCAAGACCAAAATGTGCTTTTTTTTTTTTTTTTTTTTTTTGTAAAAACTCCATTTGCTGATCTTTGTGAAGGTATTGTTCTGTGCATGTGCTACAGGTGTACACGAGAAATCAAGATTGTGAAGTCTCCTGCTGAAGCAACAATTGATGTTCATTCTGGGTGAGGCAAACTTCTAAATATCCACGGGAGGTGGATAACAAGTTCAAGTGTGATACAAGTTTCCCTTTGCCAACAGCTTTTAGATTGTGGAGTTTTCTTCCATCAATGGGAAGAAAAGTAGAAGACAGTTGCAAATTATGTAGAAAGTTAGGTGATAAATATACGGAAATTATTGCTATTACTATATTATTGTGCTGTCACGTGTTGTTATATTCTTTGTGCGCTCAAAAGAAAGCGACGACTCCTCTTCCCTCCAGTCTCTGCATGTTGGCATTTGCTTGCCTTTGATTTCATTCCTGATTCTAATTTTATACTGAAGCTGAGGTGACCTTTATGCGTACTGCTCTTCCAGGTGTTGTCTAACTTTTGCCTACATGATAATCACTGTCTTCGTTCCTAATGAAGGAAAGCACAAGGGATTAACTTCTGTTACCTTTTCTACCAAGTTTTGCTTTGAAAATTCTGCTCATCTAAAAGGAAACTATTTGTTGGACACTTCTGAAATAAGTAGAATCAACTTCAAAAACAACCTTGAATTGGCTAGTAAAAGCACAAGAAGGCGGCAGCTGGACTGTGGACTTGAAGTCCAAGGCAGTGGACTGAGGTTTTTTTGTTTACACCACCACTGAACAATTTCACACTAAAAAATAATTTTTATAATTTTTACGTTGTTTGTCTGCAGTTATAGTTGTGCATATAAGAATTTTTGTCACAGTTTGCAAAAGTGACAGAGCTTTACCTGATGGGACTTTGCTAGTCTGCCCAGCCAGGTGAGTAAGGCACAATTATTGTCATAACTCATGAATGCAAGAGCATCTGAATCAGAATTCTTGCTGTTGGGAAAGGTCTTCATAAAAATGCAAGCCAAAAATAATAATTAAAATTGGAGAAGAAATACATCTGACAGCACGTGGGAGTATGACATACAGGGATGAGTTGTCACTGTGGTATGGCTCACACAGCCATCCTTGAGTCCAGCAGTGTGCTCCCTTTCTTATGCAATGTGCTGATGACATTTGTAATCTTAATTAGGGGAGGAAATGTAGGAGCAGTATTAATAACCAGACACTTGGGCCTCCTGCCTTTGATCTCAACCATTTGAATGAAATGGTTAAATACATTTGTTGCATTGCCAGTGCCGTCCCTGTTAAAAGACCCGAGGCTTTTTGCTTTTTTTTTTTTTTTTTTGAACAGAACAGCTCATTTTAGCTGCTGAAAGATGGTGCAGGTCAAAGGAAGAGCTGCTGAGACTGCCAGCCCAATTACAATCATGGGCATCTGCAGAGAGCTCGTGAGGCCTCTGTCCGCAGGTCAAAGTGCCAAACTGCTCTCTGTGGCCCGCTCCCTCATGGATTTGTCTTGGCATGCATTTAGTTCCTTTTAAGTGGAGAGCTGCTGAAAGTCCATGTCGGATAGTTACGGGAGGCATCATAAGGCTTTGAGTCTAATTGGTGTTTGTGTTTTCGTATTAAAAGCCAAGGCATGACAGTGGTTTTTCTGTACAGCTCCAAAATGTAGTATGCAATACTCAGTGATAGTAGATGAGTCCTAAAAAAAAAAAAAAGGGGGGGGGGGGATTTTGTTTCAAGTCTTGTCCATTCATCAATCCTTGTCCATCCTTCTGTTCCCTTCCCAAACCAGCCCCGTCCCCTCCCTGCCCACCTGGCACCAGCTGTGCTGTCAGGCACTGCTGTGTGTCCCAAGTCCTCCGAGTGGCAGAATGCAAAATCTCAGGTGACATTCACCTGGAAGCGCTTAGCCCTCAACAGCTGCAGCCCCTTGATTACCTTACCCGCCTCGGCGGCTCCATGCCGCTACCATATCAATTGCTTGTCAATTCGGCTTAGCTCTGACTTTGACTGACTGGAATGAGGGAAGTAGGAGTGGGGTGTAGGCGAATGGTTAAAATTAATTGCTACATAAGAAAAAATTGAAAGATAATTATTCCTGCTTTCCTGTCAGTGCTCGAGGGTAGATGACCTCATTAACTTGCAGCTTGTACACAATTCAATTACTAGGAGATGGAAAATACATTTTTAATTACCTCGGTGGCTTGTGCTCCATTCATCTCCATTTGCATGGCTTTTTTACTGTTGTGTTCTGAAGAACTAGCATGGTCTTACTAAGGCTACCATAAGAGCCTGCTTCTCGCTACAATTATTCTCGTTTGAGGTAGGATATTAAATGTGGGGGATTAACCCTTTGGTGCTGAGAGAACTGGGAGGTCCTGTGGTAGCACTGACGTATTCTCAGTTAGCTTGGCACGTCGGAAAATCTGAAACTGATGCTGTCAAATAATTAAGCAGGGTAACTTTGTTCCTTTGTGCTTTTTGTTGCCACATATTTTAAGAAAGCATTAAATTGGTGCATAATAAGCAGATCACCTAGTTAGACAAATATCATATCGATGTATGTCGTGGGAAAGGATTCTTTTGTAATTTCCAAAAGTCTATTATGGCGTTTACCGAATTACTGATGACTTAATTGTTTTAAATACATAGCTAGACAATGATTTTAATGCATGAGTTTTTAAAACTGTCAGTGGTGTGTTGAAGTGTACAATACACGTGGAAAGAATTTTTGTTCATCACTAGTCATTTAATTTAAAGCTGCTGTGGTGTTGAGAAGCTCAGAGCTAAGGGCTGAGGAACCCTGCACTGCAGCTCAGGATGGAGTGATCGTTAGGGCAGCATCCAGCAACCACCCCAAAAGGACAGGTCCAGGGCACGATCCTGCATGTTTCAACCTTTTGCAGCACGGCAGGCAGTGCTCTGACAGCGCACGCCATGGTGATGGGGCATGAGCCACAGAGACGGGCTGGCTGTTGGGTCACTGGGTAGTGCCGAGACAAGCCGTGATGCTTAGCAATGGGAACTGAGCATGGCTTGTATGACCTGCATGTGGTCACCAGCCAAAAAAAAAACCTGAGAGCCGTAAGGCAGGTGTTCCTGAACTATTCATATAAACTTTGTCGTGAAGGTATTAGTCCTATTTAATTCTTCTGTAAAGAGCAAGATAAGGCACTTATGGGTTTCTTGGCAGTGAGCCTTAAAACGATAATCTAAGAACTTGCACTGAGAGCAGAGTTAATCCTGGAGATCCAAGGGACAGTGAAATACACATGCCTTCTTGCTATACAGTAGTATTTAGGATGTTTATTCTGCTCAATTCCAGCTTGAAAAAAAAATAAGACTGGACTAACACACCTTCTTAGTCTAGCAAACTTATTTTGATATTTTTGTTCACAGGTATCCCACTAAAGGAACCTGCTCTGAAGAGTTCCTTCACTGTGCAGTCTTTCAGGACCAAGTAAGCATTTGAGTCGTTTTATTAAAACGAAAGGTAGAATGTAAATATGTTTAATGATCTATGTTGAGGACTTTTTTATGTTTGCTTGCTACATTTCATAACACAAGAAAACATCTAAATGACCAGCTTCAGCAAGTTTTGCTTTTCAGCTTTGAATGAAGACGTACAAAATGCAGTGTTAAGGACTCAGTTGGTTGCAGACCTGGAGGAAAATTAACTTTGGATTTTGTTTATGCCTTATGAAATGTATCTGCAATTTATCGTGTCCATTTTTTATTTTATAATCTTTAATGATTTAGGGTTAGGTTTGTAGACCTGATGCTGGTAAAATCTTCAGTGCAGCCAAAATTCATGGTATTTGTGTGAGTTGTTATGCCCGTTACTAGGTGGATTGTTTACTTTGTGTAGCAATATTTCTGTCCTCCTTTAAGAAATGAGCAATAATGTAGTCTTGAATTCTCCATTTGTTAAAACTGTCAAGTCAAAAGATGTTACAGAAGGTACAGAAACGTTTTAGAAATATAACCTGTATGTGAATGTAACTTGAATATCACAGTTGGAGGAAATCAACACCAACTTAATTCACTTGGAATATACTTGGAATATACTTAATTCACTTGGAATATACTGTCACTTTCTCCTCTGCCTCCCTCTATTATTTTATCATATCAGCATCTGTTGGTCAAAAAAAAAAAAAAAAAAAGGTTATCTGAAATATTTATAGTGTTTCTGTGGCTGGCTGACCTGTCAAGTCTTGGAGATGTATGTGACCACAGCAGAATTTTTTATAGTGCTCTAACAGTGCTCCCATTACGGGAAAATGAATATAAATGGTAAGATAATAATTGGAAACTGACTTAAACATGACATTTGGGCCAACATCAGTGATTCTGTAGCGTTAATATATTTTCAGATGACACATAAGCAAAACCCTTTAGTATCTGATCAGAGAGGCTGGTTCAACATAAATTTCTTAGTGAATTTCTTGTTGTGTTAAGCAATGGTTTCCCTCACCATTGAGCAGCAGGGATAAACTATCTTTCTGAACTTTATTTCTGTCCTCTACCACCTACAAACAATGAGAGCTGTAGTGTTTGCAAAAGATGGACCTCTTGGTCTGGATTTTTCTTTTTTCTATTTGAGAGGGAGTTTTTCCCAACAGTGAAGTTTTGTTAAAGTGAGTTTGTGTTGGATGAGCGCAGTTTCAGATGTCTGCTCAGGTATGTGTGTGTAGACATCCCAGTTCACCAGTACTTTGTTCTGTGGGCTTACATGTGCTGGTGGTACAGTGTTGTTCTGTGTTACACAGTGCAGCATTGGGCTGAAAATGGTGGTGAGAAAAGGTTCTATTTTTAGTTTACAGTATGGGTATGAGAAGAAGCAGAACCTAACCAGCAAACACCGTGTATATGAAGTTGACTTCTTTTGGCTGAATTCAGTAATAGGAGCGTAGCAGTGGGGTGGGTACTTCTGGAAGCCGTGCATCTATAGCTGAAAAGGATGTTCTGACAATAATTCCTTTCCCCACCTACAAATACACAGGGTGTTCTGGGAGGCTGAAGATGCAAGCATGGATTCCCAGCTAAATGCAGAACATGCCAGGAGTCCCGGCAGGGTCCTGGAAATCTAGTTTGGAAGGCTGAAATCTAGCTTGGATCTGCTGAAAGGTGCTGACCCCTGCTATTGAAAACTCAGGCAAAAAAATACAATGGATTTCTCGTTTTAGTAAGGAAATAAAAAAGTGTAAGGTAAAGTTTAGACTGAAATAATACTCCAGGACTGTTGCAAAACATTCTGTTGAAGACATCATGAAAGAGATTTTAAGTTCAGCGTTCTGTTTCTCTGTCCACACAGTACCATCAGCTTGTAGAAAGCAAACAAAAACTTGCTTTCTTGCAAAAATCCATGTTGATTTAGCTTGTTGGCCCATTTCCAAGAGAGAGTTGCACATGCTGATTGGTAGGTGCTTTCTTTTAACTCTCCTCTGCCACCTAGTTGGAGAACTATTGGAGGTCTTTTCCACTTTTTCCCTCCCTTTTTAGTTGTAACCAAAAATATAGCAGTACTCACAAAGTAATATAGTATTCAATTCTGATATCAAATACACAGTACTAAACAATTATAATGTTTCATTGTAGTAAGTAGATTGTAGTATTGCAAAATGCACAATTTAAGGTTCTCAAAAGCTTCAGAAAGTCAAGGTTGATATAAATTATGTTTTGCTCAAACTGCAAAGCCCAGTTATTTCTTACAACCACCAAAAATGATTCATTAGAAGGATTAAAAAAAAAAAAAAAAAAAAAAAAAAAAAGAAGTAAAGGGAAAGACTCATTGTAAAATGTTTCACACATAATCTAACTAATTAACATAATAAATTGCTGGGCAGCCTATTGGAATATCATATAATTAAATAAATTCCATACAGGCCACATAAGTTAATGTTTTCTTTTTGGAAAATTGTATGTCTTGGCAAATAAAATATTCAGAGGATTAACTATAAAGGGAAAAAAAAAAAAAAGGGCTTTGTGTAATTATTCTCTCTTGTAATTTGAATTAGACATAATTACATTTCCTAAATATGAAAGGAAAATAAGTGTGATCTATAGAGAACAGACAACACCACTGAGACAAGTCTGTCTTTGTTTCCTGACCCATTAAGTGACAATTATGATACTTGTGTTAAACATCTTAGAAGTGGCATGAACTTGCCATAACTCTTCACTTTTTCTGCTTGAAAAGAACATAATAGGAAAAGCTTTTGCTCTTCTGTTTTTAAATGGAGTTCAGACTATCGCTTGTGCTATACAAAAAGTTCATAGAAAAATGTCAGTACATCAAGTACTATTTTCATCATGTATGTGAAATAAAGGAGTGCTCTTTTTGCAACTCCAAAGCAGCATAGCCAGCTGGAATAGGCTATTGTAAGCCTCTACAGGATGTAAGCATGCTCCACTGGTAAGTGCCTGTGCTGTTTCAGTGGAAAGCATGCACGTAGTTGGTAGCTGTCAAGTGTCTTTATGCACTTCAAGTTGAATTTGCATTACTGTTGCAAGTTGTGAAGGTACTTCTTAGTTTCTATATATTTTTTTAAAGCTAAATAATTGCCAGCTGTGTAAGCTGAAATAATTTATCTATTTTTATCATCTAGCAAAAGATGTTTCATAACTTTTTGTATACTTGCAGAGTTACATTCCCAAGTTCACACACATTCCATATATTGGTGTATATGTAATTTGGAGTACTTTGGAGTACTTCTAAGCATACTAGCAGCTTGATGATACATGCACAGAATTTACAGAATTCTCTTACTGGTTGTGTTGCTCATTCTGTGTTAGAGACCAGATCATTTATGCTTTTGAAAAATATACCTACTCACTTATTTTTAGATAGAAACTGTACATTTTGGAACTTGCCTGTAAATCACCTATGTATAGCTTGTTTTGTTTTGATAAGCAAATTATGGAGGTAAAATATAATTATGTGGCTTAACTAAATAATAGTTGCTGAGGTAATTTTATCATTATTTATCTTTTTTTTTTTTTTTTTTGATAGGAAGTAGTTTTATGTTGGGACGGATTTATTTTGCTGAAATTCTTCAGTGAGGCATGGTGGTTCATATACTCCCTCAGCTTGCTCTGCCAGTGATACTGGAGACTTCATGAGTGACACATCTCAGTACATATCTCTTGCTCTATATTGATGAAAGCTTAAGTTTTTGCTTCTGTGATAGGGAATTTGTTGTTTGCTATAAATGTTTTCTAGAAGGATAGTTTGAAGCAATTTTTCCTTTTTTAACTTAGTTTTGGTTCAGTGGTACTATTTAATACTGAAGATAAACAAGAAGGGCCTGTGCATAGAGACTTATGTGTCTTGCAGTGTTGCTTTCTTATTTCTTCTTTGGTATTTTGGGTCATGGATTCTGAGAGGCCAGTGGAAAATTCTCCTGCTGTTTGTCTATCTCCTGTTACTTAAAGAATTTTTCTTTTTTTTTTTTTTCTTTTTTTTCATGGAAAGAAATTAGCAAAAATAGGACTATATATATATCTCCATCCATAAAATGTTATGGGATCTTTTGATGTGCAGCAAAGCTTAAAAAATAATAATAGTGTTATTTTTATTTCTTGCTTTCCTGGAGAGCCTTTTTGTTGTACGGCTGCTTTTCATTTACAGTGCTTTTAGAGTGGGAAGATGTCATCCACATGTTTGGATTCCCTGAGCACAAGCCATGGACTTAGAATCAGACTTAGAATCCAGTGTTATAGGCAATGATAGCAGTTTAATGGATGTTGTCAGAATTTCCTCTCCTCTTTGCAAAGTTGCATCGCTTCGTGAGAGTAGAGACTTCTACCACCTATACAATGTCTGTGCCCACCTTTTTCACGTATTTAAAAATAATACACAAATCAGTCTGGAGGCAGCATTTAGTTTCCTTCCATGTTGACACCTCTTCCTGCACGTTTGCTGAGCCTTACCTGGCATTCAGCCCTTCCCTGGGTGCTGTCACCCAGCTGGTTCTCCTCCAGTTTTGACAGCATCTTCACCCTCCCCATTCTCAACACCCATCCTGACACATTTACAGACAACTTGGATGATGTCATTAGTAGATCCTTAGAAGACATTTCTATCAAACGACTTTTCAGTGCTGCCTAAATGATAACCATGTGTGTTTAGGCGGTTTTGACAATTCCTACACGTAGGACAGGAGGCTTTCACTCATCTTTACAGGAACTGTACTTGTTTTGTCTCCCACTGCACTGGGAGAAGAGCTGATGTGTGTGTAACTACTCTGCTTGATACTGATGTAAAGAAGACTCCGCCACAGCCAGACTTTGAGCTCCTCCGTCTCTGTGCTGTTTTGCCCTGCTCAGTTGACAGAACACATCCAGATCTTTCTCATAGACTCAGATCCAGTGAAATGGGCTGTGATGCACAATTTCCAAGCCCATCCATAACACCTGTCTTTTAAGCTGATTTTAAGTATGATCATCCTTTGGCTTTTGCTGCTGCTCTCAAATATATGACTTTATTCTAACAGTAACATTTATTTTAATAGCTGCAATATCTGCTTCTCTTAGAAAACTGTCATCCTTGTCTGGTCCTAATGTTCAGAGCAAAACCATTGAAAACAATGAGCTCCTTCCTTAGCTGTCTCTGTTCGTGGGATATTCTTCTGAAACTGAATAGGATCTTTGGCATGCTATGCCTTCAGTATCTGAAACAGCAATATTCTTTTTGTGCTGAATCCAGCTAAATGTAATGTTTTGCTTCTCTGTAGCCTGCTAATGCTTCTTGTCTCTTTTTATGTATTGCTGGTTAAACAGATTAAGTAACGAGAAGTCTTCTGAGAGTTAGTTAACCTCCTTGTTTCTTCAGCTGTCTGTTTCGCACATTGTTCTTCTTGCTCTCTAACATCATAATCCTGACTTGTCTTGCTTCCCCACATTTCAAAATCATTTTTAACCCCACACCCACTTTAAGTATATTTGTACTTCTTTGAAGTTATTTTTAAGTTTACAAACTTTTCCCATTATGTGCTATTTCTGACTCTTGTCTTTGCAATAAATAAATCACTTCCCTTTCTTAAAATATTACTATGGTTTACTATGACATGATACCATGTTCTACAATATTCTTCAGCAATAATCGTTGCTAAATTGTGCTTATTCTTTTTGCAGTTCCTCAGTGTTTGAGTAAGGGCTGAATCCAAGATACTACCATGTTTACATGCTTTATCATAGTTATTGGGCAAACCATCTGATGATAAATATTATTTTCCTAAACTGTTTTGTCATGAGATATTCAACCATTTTCCCCTATCACCTTCTGCTCCCCCAACCCTAGTTTTTCACCTTAATGCTGTTTTCTGATCTAGGCTCCATGCCTTTCCAATTCTTTAGTTTTTAAAATTTTCATTGTAGAAAACAACAAATGTCAGATATAGAATGGAGATCATGTGCAAGTCATCCACTGTTTTCCTTGTGTCTTGTTCCAAAAATGGATATTTAAGTCTAAATTACTAATTGTTGTTACCATTAATAATTAAGCTAGGTGTTAAATGGAGATCAATATAAAGATGCCTAGGCACTTGAAACTGCACACCCATATACTAAACTGTGGAAGCAGAACTGTGAGTCTAGACTTTGTATATGGATTTAGAGATTCCTGGATCATTACAGTCCTGAATTTAAGTTGTCTTTGTGGATTATGTAAAAGGACAGCATTTTAATATGCTATTTTTGGGCGCATTTTGTGAAGAATAGTGCTCTTGGCTTTTGCTGAGTTCCAGATTCACTACAAGCTATGGTCCAAGCCCTGCTCTCTTTGCTGTGGTTAGGTGCTGTTGGTCCACAACATCTTGGTGCTGTGTGAGGTATGTATGGCTTCTGACTTCTCAGCATCAGCAGGCACTCTGCTGCAACACTTCATTTAAATAACAGAGATGGAAAAAGTTCACCAGAAGCCATCTAGTCCAATCTCTTGCTGAAGGCTGAGCTAACTCAAAAGTTGCATCTGGTTGCACAACGATCTGTGCAATTCAGTTTTGAAAAACCAGCAAGGATGGAGACTGTACAGTCGCCCTGGGGACCTGTTTCATTCTGGCTGTCTCATGAAAGATCACCAGGTTGTGCTCCAGGCCCTCCCCATTACTGTGAATGTTGTTGATATTGATGGGTGCTCTGCAGACCTGAGACTTGCTCTGTGGGACCTTGGGTTTGCTGTCTCAAGTATAGTAAATGAATGGAGTAGCTAGAGTCCTAACCATCTTCATGCATGGTCACCTGCATTTATGACAAAAATTCCATGTTTCTCTCATTTTATAATCAGAAAACAATTAAACCTAGAAAGCCAGGGAATCACTTGCGAGTCACGAGACCTTTTATTGTTCTGTGATTAGTTTGATCATTTAGAATCATAGAGTTGTTAAGGTTGGGAAAGACCTCCAAGATCATCTGGTCCAACCATCACCCTGCTTGCACTGTCACCCACTAAACCATGTCCCTAAGCACCGCGTCCACCCTTTCATTGACCACCCCCAGGGACGGTGATGCCACCATTTCCCTGGGCAACCTGTTCCAATCCCTGACAACTCTTTCTGAGAAGAAATGTCTCCTAATTTCCAACCTAAAGGTTCCATGGCACAACTTGAGGCCATTCCCTCTCATTCCCTCTAGTCCTATTGCTAGTTATCTGTGAGAAGAGGCCAACCCCCAGCTCCCCACACCTTCCTTTCAGGTAGTTGTAGAGAGCAATGTCTCCCCTGAGCCTTCTCTTCGCCAGACCAAACCACTCCCATTCCCTCAGCCGCTCCTCACAGGACTTGTGTTCTAGGCCCTTCACCAGCTTCATAGCCCTTCTCTGGACACACTCTAGGGTCGTCTTGTACTGAAGGGCCCAAAGCTGAACACAGTACTTGAGGTGCGGCCTCACCAGAGCAGAGTTCTTTCTCCTCAAGAAACTGGCTGCTCTTGGCTGGGACTGGCGCACGCTTCGTTGGGTTAGAAACTGGCTGGATAGCCAGGCCCAAAGAGTCGTGGTAAATGGAGTCAAGTCCAGTTGGAGGCCAGTCACTAGTGGCGTCCCCCAGGGCTCAGTGCTGGGGCTGGTCCTCTTTAATATCTTCATCGATGATCTGGACGAGGGCATCGAGTGCACCCTCAGTGAGTTCGCAGATGACACCAAGTTAGGTGCGTGTGTCGATCTGCTTGAGGGTAGGAAAGCTCTGCAGGAGGATCTGGATAGGCTGCACCGATGGGCTGAGGTCAACTGCATGAAGTTCAACAAGGCCAAGTGCCGGGTCCTGCACCTGGGGCGCAATAACCCCAAGCAGAGCTACAGGCTGGGAGAGGAATGGTTGGAGAGCTGCCAGGCAGAGAAGGACCTGGGAGTGATGGTGGATAGTCAGCTGAATATGAGCCAGCAGTGTGCTCAGGTGGCCAAGAAGGCCAACGGCATCCTGCCTTGTATCAGAAACAGTGTGGCCAGCAGGGCTAGGGAGGTGATCGTCCCCCTGTACTCGGCTCTGGTGAGGCCGCACCTCGAGTACTGTGTTCAGTTTTGGGCCTCTCGCTACAAGAAGGACATGGAGGTGCTTGAGCGGGTGCAGAGAAGGGCGACGAAGCTGGTGAGGGGCCTGGAGAACAAGTCCTACGAGGAGCGGCTGAGGGAGCTGGGCTTGTTCAGCCTGGAGAAGAGGAGGCTCAGGGGCGACCTTATCGCTCTCTATAGGTACCTCAAGGGAGGCTGTAGCGAGGTGGGGGTTGGTCTGTTCTCCCACGTGCCTGGTGACAGGATGAGGGGGAATGGGCTCAAGTTGAGCCAGGGGAGTTTTAGGTTAGATGTTAGGAAGAACTTCTTTACAGAAAGGGTTGTTAGGCATTGTAACAGGCTGCCCAGGGAAGTGGTGGAGTCACCATCCCTGGAAGTCTTCAAAAGACGTTTAGATGTAGAGCTTAGGGAAATGGTTTAGTGGGGACTGTTAGCGTTAGGTCAGAGGTTGGACTTGATGATCTTGAGGTCTCTTCCAACCTAGAAATTCTGTGATTCTGTGATTCTGTGAGTACAGGGGGATGATCACCTCCCTGCTCCTGCTGGCCACACTATTCCTGATACAAGTCAGGATGCCATTGGCCTTCTTGGCCACCTGGGCACACTACTGGCTTGTGTTTATTTGGCTTTAAGAAGACTTTGGCTATATTATTCAGATGTGAGGGAGAAAGTTGGGTTTCTTTTTATTTTAAACTCAAAATGGTTGAACTGAACCCTATCTGACTGTGTTTGTTTGCTTTTTACCCACTGAACAAGACACATGAACAAGGCCTAAGTTTAATGATACAAGAAATCAGATGCTGGGTACTGTGCTTTCCTGCTCTGTGGTTGACTTTGCGGCTTTGGTGTCTCTGTCTGAGTGGCCTCCCCACATAGCCAAGTGCCTCATCGCCCTCCCAGGGCCCCTGTCCTGGAAGTGCTGATCTGCCCTGTGAGCCGGGCACTCCACATCCGTGGTGTTCCACACAGATGCCATGGCCCCATTCAAGAACCACCGAGGTCACTGAGGATTTCGGGTTGTGTTTCAGTACTACTCAAGCCAAGCCCTTGGGGCTGTGATTTCTGCTTGGCCTGCCAGTTGTACATTTTTTAGAAGTATCACCTCTTTTATTCACCTTTCCTTTGTTGGTTTGGCACCCTTCCTAATCCTCTCATTTCTGAGAAGTAAGCAGCATGTACAGCTTTTTGAGGCAGGGGAAGAAGCTTTGAGCTGCGTCTTCCCTTATGAAAACAAATGATACAATGGAAAAATAGCACAGCGACACGAAAGGCGGCAGAGGAAGGAGGAGAGGGGAAGGCTCTGGAGGGCAAGGGGAAGGATGCTGGGGACAGCGGCAGTGCCTGCCTGTGGCCTCGGCCCAGCCCTGCCCCACGGCAGGGGGACACTCGCTCCCCTCCGGTTTTCCTCCGTCACCAGCCCCTTGGCTCGCGCTGTCGCCTGTCTTCTCTATATTTCAAAGCTTTGTGGTAAATAATCAATTCAAAGCAGCACCGAGCCTCTCTTTCTGTAATTCTGAAAACCCATTAAATTATATTGTTGGGGGAAAACAATGGTTGTGCTAATCATGCTCTGTGCATGTGCATCTTAATTTCCCCGGAGACCTGAATATGAATTTTTACTAACATGTTAATTTTGTGTGTTAATCAGTAGCTGTAGGCCGAATGAATGGATTGACGATGTAAAACTGTTTGATATTGAAACAACTCCTTTTGACCCCCTCAAATTGGCTTCATTCCCCTAAAGACGGTTAAAGTTAATTAAGCACTCAATAGGTTTATGGTGTTTAAATTAAAATATATCGCTCCTCATTGTGGAGGCATCAAGCGAGGACGGCGCCCGGCCCGCCCCGGCCCCGGCCCCTCTCCCCCGCCATTGGCCGCCGCCAGGGGGCGCCGTGGCGCTGCGCTGCGACGGGTTGGGCTTGTGGCGGCTCCCCGCGCCTCGTGGCGGAGCCATTTTGGAGGCTCAGTGGCAAGGCCTCGGGACGCGTGTTTGCTGAGAAACGGCTGGAACTAGGCGTTAAATAAATAAATAAAGTGTAAAATAACGCACAACTCGTCCTTCCGAAAAGGCACGTTGAGAGCAGTAATGATCGTCGCGCTGGCTTTCCGCTCTGGGCTCTGTTGAAGGGCTGGTGGTGGCTGGGGGCAGCGGTTGCTGCTTTCAGAAGCCATGATACTCCCAATGAGATCCCTCAGCAGAACTGTTTAATAGCTACAGTGCAAAAAAAAAGGAGATAATGGTAATTCTCAAAGGAGTACATGATTTAAATTAAAAAGCCACAGTACTGCTGATGCAAATGTACGCCGATGCCCATATGACACAATCCTCAAAGCTCCGTCGTCTTCCTTCCCTGTGTGCTGCACTCAAGTTGTGCTGGGGCAGGTTTAGGCTGGAAATTAGGAGACACTTTTTTCTCAGAAAGAGTAGTCAGGTGTTGGATCGGGTTGCCCAGGGAAGTGGTAGAGGCACTGTCCCTGGGGGTGTTCAAGGAAAGGTTGGACGGTGGTGCTTAGGGACATGGTTTAGTGGTTGACATTGGTAGGAGAGCGATGTTTGGACCAGGTGATCTTGAAGGTCTTTTCCAACCTTAGTGATTCTGTGAGGGTTGGGCAGTGCCCTGGCAAGGCTGGTGAAAGGCAATGGCAATTCCTGGCCTACTCCATGTAGAAAAAGGAGCTGCAGAGCACCTTTGGCTGGTACAGGTGGTGGCCAGGGTGTTCACAGTCAAATAGAGCTATTCTTCCTGCTTTAATAACAAGCAACACACAAATAATAAAATAAACATCCCCTACTCTATAATTATAGCAATGTGCACTTGCTTTTACAAGTTTAGAGGTAGGAGCAGTATGTGGGTTTTAACTTAAGTTACAGCTGCCTTATTACATGTGTGTGTCAAGAACATTATTTGTTTTCAAAACATACCTTGGCTGTAGAGGACCCTTGCATATCTGTATTTTATAAATGATAAAAATAGGCATGAAAACCTATGATCTACCTCTAATAATTCAGGTTAATTCATCAGTCTTACTTGAGGCTCATGTTCTTCAGTTTATCTTTCCAAAGCAGAGTTAATATTGTACTTCCTGTGCACATGGGTGTGAGAGAGACTTCCCGGTCTCGAATGGGTTGCCTGCAAATGGTTTTACAAGATGAGCAGAGTTACTTGTGCCTGAGCTACAGATTAGGGATGTAT
Source organism: Aythya ferina (assembly GCF_964211825.1). Taxonomy (NCBI): domain Eukaryota; kingdom Metazoa; phylum Chordata; class Aves; order Anseriformes; family Anatidae; genus Aythya; species Aythya ferina. The sequence goes on from NC_140301.1 coordinate 7,484,860, forward strand.
TTGCCCTAAATCCGTCCTGTGCAGAATGCAGAGGAGAGCATTGTGTTTGAGGGAATGTCAAAGCCTGCCTTTGCGAGGCCATAGATAAGTACTGTCTCTCTTACAGCACAATTTTCCTTTCTTCAGCAAACTGTTTCCCAGTGCTTTTTAAATGTATTTATTGTTTCCCCACATGTGCAAGCTGGGTCTGCTCCTTGGCAGATGACCCAGAGGCCAGGGCTATTGCATCCACAGTGGAAGCTGTGAGATGACTTCTTGCCTTCAGGAGCCATTTACAGAACAGCCCTCTCCGGTGAACACTGCTAGTGTTTACGTTGGCTGGTGGCAGGAGAGGAGGAGGCTTGGGCATGCTATGAAACACTACCTCCCGGTGAAACTTGTAGTGTTCATTGACAGCTGTCACCACAAAAGGCAAACAAGGCTTTTACGTGGTCAGCTTGCATGGAAGTGCTCAGAGGGCTGATAAACATCATTTACAGCTCTGGGTAAGGTTCGACAGACTGACTGCACAGGAGGGATTGAGTGTAGTAGACTGATGAGATGCCTTTATATCTTAAATAACTTCGGATGTGATTGTATCTATGGTGAGGTTTTTATCCAACGGAATAACTACACAAGTGATGCAAGCAACTAATAAGTAGTGATAGATACTACTACAAAATATGTTTGCATGTCATTCCCTGCTGGCTCTGCTCGACAAACCGGCCTGCTCCTGGTGCATGGCCTTGCTAAGAAGCGTACGCATGTTTTATGAAGTGTGCACAATATGCTAGCAGGACTGTGTCTGCTTCAGGAATCAAATGTGAAAACTTTAATAGCAGTGTCCATTCTTTTAATAGTGGGTTAGCTAATATAGAAAAAAAAAATCTTTATTCCTAGCACATTGTGCAATGTTTTGGGAGGCACAGCAAGCATGCTGTCATTTCTATTCAGATTTTGTGCAAAGGTGTTCTACGTGAGATGGATCAGCATTAAAGGTGGCAGGAAAGCAGGCCTGTATTTTCTGCCTAAGAATTTTAGGTGCTTCCCATCAGAAGTACAGGTTTCAAAGCCAGTGGAAGTCTAGCATGTGGCATACAAAATATGTCAAAATGCATGCATAATGACTTTGGAGTGCTACCGTTCCACCCAATAAATGTTTTTAAGCTTGTTTTCTCTTCAGAATTATTTTCCAGATTTGTTTGATGTATGAGATACTTTCCAGATTTGGAATATTCTGGGGCCCCACTCTGTGTTTCCACACATTTGTCAAGGAACAATAATAAATTTGATGGATACTGGATGTTAACATGTGTTGTGGGAGATTTTCCTCTAGCCAGAACACTTGGAATCCAGTGGTCATCATTCTGTTCCTGCTGGATTGATGTTAATCTTCTGTGATGCTGCTAGGGCTAGAAGTGGACTCAACAACTTTCAGTTCAGACGTTCTTCAGTGCAGCAAGTGAAGGAAACAAGCTTTCTTATTTCAAGAATTAAGTTGTGCTGTATTATCCTAGGCAGTTAGGAACAATCCTAGCTCTTCAAGTCTTACTAACTTTTATTTTCCATGTAATTTGGATATTCTTTTAAAATCTTGAGAAAGAACAGAAGATGATTGGCAGCACCCCCCCTTCCCCAGGGAAAGGAGGCACGTGTAAATCAATAGCAGATTAAACATGTGCTTGTAAATGTATGTATTTCTTCTCTAACCTGTCTGTATTATAAGTTTTTAGCCCATTGGGGTTTGAATGTTATGCTTCTAGCACATAGCTTCCTTATGTCCCCTGGCTTACTCTGGTCTGATAAAACATGACTTGTAATTTAGAAGAAAATTATGTAAATGAATATATTAAGTTCTTACCAGGGCATTGTGAACTTCAATTTTAAAGGTCAACTTAAAGAAAACATAATTTTTTTGATGTGCTACTTTTGGGGTGATTTCAATTGGCAGAATGGGCAAGAGGGCACGTTGATGATGATGATGATATTTAGCAGATAATAGCAGCATCAGCTACACTGAGGAAAACTGGATCATAAGTTCTTTGAATACCATTAGTTTCTACTCTAAATTTAATCTCAGAATAAAACAATTTAGCATGGCCTGAAACTAATCAGTTTAGTGTCTGTTATTATAGGTACATTGCTATCAATACTGTTTGACATCAGGTGTAGTCTGGAGTGAGCTATGGGCAGCAAGGAAGATGTGCTACTTCAGTCCTGTGGCAAAATGTGTTCCCTCAGTGATCTGAGTGAGCACTTTTTTTTTCCTTTTGCCGTGAGTTTCATATCAGTGCAGATGATCAGGCTGGCTGCTGCTTTTGATATCCAGAGAGGGACAAAAAATACACTGGTGTTGTGCCTGTCTCTTTCTACTGCATCTCTGCTGGTAGTACGTGTGTCATAATCTGCATTGATGTACCTTTACTTTTAACAAAAATAGTTATGTTACATCTTTACCTTCTTTTTTATTTTTCTTTTTTGTTTATTTATTTATTTATTTTTCCAGAGGATCAGAATTTTCTTTGCTAGGATGTTAAGGATTTTTCAGATAGCTGGGGGCTTACTTGAAAGCTGTGCGGAATTGCGATTTTTGGATTGAGTTGCCTTGAAAGATCGTTTCCAACACCACTCCTTGCTGCCTGCCATCTGCTCTGAGGGCTGTTTCTTTTTTCAGCTCAGAAATGCAGCCAACTTGGCCCCTCTCCCTCTGGGTGCTGGGCAGAAGAGCTTCTCCCCAGCTGTTGCCGAAGGGAATTCCCTGCAACTCTTAGATGTCCCAGGGAGAGGTGAAAGCAGAACGAAGCCTGACAACAGACATTGGCGGGCAGAAGGGTGCTCAGTGAACTCAGTCCAGTTCAGGTCAGACTGTCCATCATTCTGGGCTGAGCCACACAGCTGAAGGAGTTGTTCCTGAGCATGTGTGAGAGGCAGAACTTGGAGCACTGTGCCTACTCCTCTCCTTCCCTGGTTCTGGCAGAGCAAGGTGCAGGACGTGTACATCCTAGGGGCTGAGTCTTGGGTTAGATTTGAATGCTTGGAGCTGGCTGTGGTCACTCAATGTTATACATTAATTCTCTCAGATCTGTGCCAAAAGTGACAGCAAAACCTCTTAAATGAAGTATCTTTTCTTCTGACTCATCAGCTCAGTGTGTTAAATACGAAAATAGACAGCACCCAGATTTCCTAAACTTTATTTTCAGGCAGCTACGGAATATACGAATGGTTTTGATCTTATAATTTTGCGCATAACAAATTTAAGATTACTTTGCGTTGCACAAAAAAAAAAAAAAAAAAAAAAAAAAAAAAAAAGGAAGAAATTTAAATTAGGAAAGTTGTCTAAAGTAAGTTTAGATTGGTAGTGTAGTAAAAACAGTGCTTGCTGTATTGTGTATTGTATCACAGGGTGAAAGTAAAAGATGTACTTGCCAATGTACTCTGCATTTTGCAGTTTAGATTATTTCTCCCTCTCTCCTTTTCCCAATTAAAAAAATGAATAAATAAATAATTAAAGTTGTGAGATATACCTGTTAATGGGCATAGAAAGAAGCAGAGTATCGACATCAAGAGTAACAGGCCTGACGGGCCCCTTGGATGCTGCAGCAGTGCCCATGATTAATACAAATGCTTCCGGGAGATCATTGCAGCAAAGGCTGCAGCAGATTACAGAGAGAAGTGCAGTAATAGCATCCAGGAACTCATGAGCTTTCAGCTCAGCTCAGAGCAGCTACTGACTCTCTCCTCAAGTAAATTGCTTCACATCTTGCTGCTCTTATCCTTCTTACTTAGAGAAAATAATACTTTCTCTGTATGGTATAAGATGGTGGTAGGCAATAGAGAACCTCTATAAACCTGTAAAGGGAAAAAGGTATTTGTTATGAAAGCTTTTTTTAATTTATTATTATAACACATATCAACACTTTCAATCTTATTTTTGGGGGGGGGAGAACACAACACATTATTTGAATAATTACACTCATTGTCTTTTGCAAGTGTTAGAGCAGCATTGTTTTAGCATTAAACTGACAGTAATAGCCTGCAGCATGGATTATAGATGTGAGCTATTGCACACAGTGTGGGTATAAGGAGTAGTGGAAACAGAGCAATCCCAGGATCAACAGATAACCAGGGGCTGGAGAACAGTGCATCCTAAATAGTCCATCCAGTATTTGGCCCATATGGAAAACAGTAAATGACACATGTTCTGATCAGCTGTAGAGCAGCACAAATATCCTCTCCCAGTTTGCTTTCCCTCTGCCCTCAAAATGATTTTCCACTACTACCAGACTGGGCATTTTGAATTTGAACAAATACGTAAATACATACTATTCTTTTGCAATGAACTCTCAGGTACAGTCATCTAATTAAATGACTGTAATCACTCTGCTTCAATCAACCTTCATAAACATCAAATATCAAAAAGGAAGCTATGTTCCTGCAGTCCTTCACTGCCTCCACAGAATTGTTCTCAGCAATATAGCTGATGTTTGTTCTCCTGTTACGGCATCTCCAGATAATGAGCAGTTTTATTATAGCTGAAGCATTATCCCAGCATGTATTTGCAAGGAGCATATGACAATGAAGGAGTACTTTTTCATTATTTTTCTTAATATCTTTAGACAACCTATGCATCTGATTAATATTTATACTCAGCATTGTATAGGAATATATTTCTTTTATTATTATTATTATTATTTATACTTCACTGCAGTAGCTTTATATGACTTTTTCTTTCTTTTTATCCATCCTAAAGCTATTTTTGAGATCATCTCAATATTTTGTAGTAACACATTGTTCTCTATATTTATTGGGAATGTGGTAAGGAAGCATTAAGGAAGTAATTTTAAGTTTTACTTTGGATCTATTACAGACTGCTACAAAGTATTTGATTTTCTTTTAATATAAATCTTTTTTACTGGTAAAATGATAATGGATATGTTCAGAAACACTACTTAATGATCTTATTTTTCAGATAGAATACTTGAATATTTCATGTTACTCCTTTTTATGGTAAAATCTATTTCTGACAAAATTTGTCCCTGTTTTAATTTGAATGTCCCCCGGCATACAAGGTTCATTACTCATTGTAGAAAGTCTTTGAAAGCCTACTGCATTTGCACTTGGATTTATGATCACGCTCCCCCCAAAAAAAAAATTGGGGAAGGGGGGTAAGAGACTTGTGTGGATGAGCAAGGAGTTCATCGACAAGGTCAAAAGGAAGCAGAAGGACTATGAAATGTGGAAAAAGGGCCTGTCCCCTTGGGAGGAGTATAGGAGTGTGGTCAGGGCCTGCAGGGATGTGATGAGGAAGGCTAAAGCCCGCCTTGAGATGAAGCTGGCAAAGGAGATAAAGGATAATAAGAAGCTTTATTTTTTTTTTTTTATAAGTATATAAACAGCAAAAGCAAGACTAGGGATTATATGGGTTCCCTGCTGAACAAAGTGGGTGTCCAGGTAACGGAGGACGCTGAGAAGGCAGAGATACTGAATGCTTTCTTTGCTTCAGTCTTTGCTTCAAAGACTCCCCCCAGGACTCCTGGATCCTGGAGGGAGAGAAAAAGTTTGGGAAATGGAGGGCTTCTGTCTGGTTGAGGAGAGACTGGTTCGGGAACATCTGAGTGGGCCCAATGCATACAAATCTGTGGGCCCTGATGGGATGCATCTATGTGTGCCGAGGGAGCTGGCAGAGGCAACTGCTGAACCGCTCTTTATCATCTTTGAAAGGTCCTGGAGAACAGGAGAGGGGCCTGAGGACTGGAGGATAGCCAATGTCACTCGGGTCTTCAAGAATTGCAAGGAGGAGGATCCAGGAAACTACAGGCCAGTCAGTCTCACCTGTGTCCCTGGAAAGGTGTTGGAGCAGCTTGTTCTGGAGGCCATCTCCAAGCAATTGGGGAAGAAGGTTATGAGGAGTGGTCAGCATGGATTCACCAAGGGGAAGTGGTGCTCGACCAACCTCATTGCCTTCTGTGATGGCATCAGCAGCTGGGTAGATGGGGGAGAGCAGTGGGTGTCATCTGCCTTGACTTCAGCAAGGCTTTTGATACTGTCTCCCATGACATCCTGCTAGCAAAGCTGAGAAAGTGTGGGATAGAGGAGTGGACAGCAAGGTGGGTTGGGAACTGGCTGACTGGCCGAGCTCAGAGGGTGGTGATCGGCGGAGCAGAGTCTGGCTGGAGGCCTGTGACTGGCGGTGTTCCCCAGGGGTCGGTGCTGGGTCTGGTCTTGTTCAACATCTTCATCGACGACCTTGATGAGGAAATAGTGTCTATCCTCAGCAAGTACGCCGATGACACAAAGCTGGGAGGAGTGGCTGACACAGCAGGAGGCTGTGCTGCCATTCAGTGAGACCTGGACAGGCCGGAGAGCTGGGCAGGAAGAAACCAGAGGAGGTTTAATAAGAGCAAGTGCAGAGTCCTGCACCTGGGAAGGAACAACCCGAAGTATCAGTACAGGCTGGGGGCGACCTGCTGGAGAGGAGCTCTGAGGAGAGGGACCTGGGGGTCCTGGTGGACGACAGGTTGGCCATGAGCCAGCACTGTGCCCTTGTGGCCAAGAGGGCTAATGGGATCCTGGCGTGCATTAAAAGGAGCGTGGCCAGCAGGTCAAGGGAGGCGATCCTCCCCCTCTACTCTGCCCTGGTCAGGCCTCACCTGGAGTCCTGTGTCCAGTTCTGGGCTCCCCGGTACAAGAAAGACAGGGATCTGCTGGAAAGAGTCCAGCGGAGGGCCACAAAGCTGATACAGGGCCTGGAGCATCTTCCCTATGAGGAAAGGCTGAGAGACGTGGGGCTGTGCAGCCTGGAGAAGAGAAGATTGAGAGGGGATCTCCTCGATGTATATAAATATCTGAGGGGTGGGGGACAGAAGGATGTAGCCAACATCTTCTCAGTGGTTTGTGGGGATAGGACAAGTGGCAATGGCTGCAAGTTAGAGCACAGGAAGCTCCGCACCAACATGTGAAAGAACTTCTTCACAGTGAGGGTGACAGAGCACTGGGACAGGCTGCCTAGGGAGGTTGTGGAGTCTCCTCTGGAGATATTCAAGGCCTGCCTGGACACCTACCTGGGCAGCCTGCTCTAAGGAACCTACTTTGGCAGGGGGATTGGAGTCACAGAATCACAGAATTTCTAGGTTGGAAGAGACCTCAAGATCATCGAGTCCAACCTCTGACCTAACGCTAACAGTCCCCACTAAACCGTATCCCTAAGCTCTACATCTAAACGTCTTTTAAAGACTTCCATGGATGGTGACTCCACCACTTCCCTATGCAGCCTGTTCCAGTGTCTAACAACCCTTTTGGTAAAGAAGTTCTTCCTAACATCTAACCTAAAACTCCCCTGGCGCAACTTTAGCCCATTCCCCCTCGTCCTGTCACCAGGCACGTGGGAGAACAGGCCAACCCCCACCTCTCTACAGCCTCCTTTAAGGTATCCGTAAAGAGCAATAAGGTCGCCCCTGAGCCTCCTCTTCTCCAGGCTGAACAAGCCCAGCTCCCTCAGCCGCTCCTCATAGGACTTGTTCTCCAGGCCCCTCACCAGCTTCGTCGCCCTTCTCTGCACCCGCTCAAGCACCTCGATGTCCTTCTTGTAGCGAGAGGCCCAAAACTGAACACAGTACTCGAGGTGCGGCCTCACCAGAGCCGAGTACATGGGGACGATCACCTCCCTAGCCCTGCTGGTCACACTGTTCCTGATACAAGCCAGGATGCCGTTGGCCTTCTTGGCCACCTGAGCACACTGCTGGCTCATATTCAGCCGACTATCCACCATCACTCCCAGGTCCTTCTCTGCCTGGCAGCTCTCCAACCATTCCTCTCCCAGCCTGTAGCTCTGCTTGGAGTTATTGTACCCCAGGTGCAGGACCCGGCACTTGGCCTTGTTGAACTTCATGCAGTTGACCTCAGCCCGTCGGTGCAGCCTATCCAGATCCTCCTGCAGAGCTTTCCTGCCCTCGAGCAGATCGACACACGCGCATAGCTTGGTGTCATCTGCAAACTTACTGAGGGTGCACTCGATGCCCTCGTCCAGATCATCGATGAAGATATTAAAGAGGACTGGCCCCAGTACCGAGCCCTGGGGGACGCCACTAGTGACTGGCCTCCAACTGGACTTGACTCCATTCACCACGACTCTTTGGGCCCGGCTATCCAGCCAGTTTCTAACCCAACAAAGCGTGCGCCAGTCCCAGCCAAGAGCAGCCAGTTTCTTGAGGAGAATGCTGTGGGAGACGGTGTCAAAAGCCTTGCTGAAGTCAAGGTAGACCACATCCACAGCCTTTCCCTCGTCCACCCAGCGCGTCACTTTGTCATAGAAGGAGATCAGGTTCGTCAAGCAGGACCTGCCTTTCATAAACCCATGCTGACTAGGCCTGATCGCCTGCTTGCCCTGCAAGTGCCGCATGATGACTCTCAGGAGGATCTGCTCCATGAGCTTCCCTGGCACTGAGGTCAAACTGACAGGCCTGTAGTTTCCCGGGTCTGCCCTCCGGCCCTTCTTGTAGATGGGCGTCACATTTGCTAGCCGCCAGTCAACTGGGACCTCCCCTGATAGCCAGGACTGCTGATAAATGATGGACAGTGGCTTGGCCAGCTCCTCTGCCAGTTCTCTCAGTAAAAGAGTTGATGATCTCTTGAGGTCCCTTCTAACCCATATAGTTCTGTGATTCTGTAATTCACAGGAAATGCAATCTCCCTGTTTTAGTTTCAGCGTCAGCTGAAAATAAAGATTGTAATAGCTGAAGAGCATAATGGAATGGTATGCAGAAAGGAAATAACAAGTAGCAAGTGAAAGACCAGCTATATTATGACCAAAAATTCTTCTAAGTAGCACTTAGCAATAATTGAGGAAATAAAGATGTTGCCCTCTAAAATCTTGCCAGCCAAAATCCAGCTGCTCATTGCTACATCTAATCCTTTTTGCTTTAAAGATTTCTGCCATGATCACATTTTAATCGGTGTTTAGTGAATTTATTTTCTGAAATGTGAATCTCCCTGTCAGAGCTCTTGTGAACGTAGATTCAGTGTGGTGAGTGTTGCAGTGGCAGGAGGGGCACACTGGCGCGTGTTGCTTGGTTGTCCCTTGTTCCATCCCAGGGCACGGGTGTCAGCAACCTGGGAGATGCAGAAAGCACACATAGGATGGCTCTGTTGTCATTCTAATTTAAGAAAGTTGTCTGTCACCTTCCCTGATATTTTCAAGCAATTTAAGCTTCAAGGAAGATGTGTGCATTTTATGTTTTATGTATATTTTGATAGCTTTTTTGATATATATATTTTTTAATGTTTAGGTAGTTTTCATATATTATCTGTACTTCTCAAGTGGGTGTTGAACATGGCCTTGCACAACTCTTGGTACACTTAAAGGTACTTGGCTGCATTATTGATATTTGCAGGCATACCTTGTGTCACAGGATCATGTTATGATGATTCACTTTTCATGTAATCATCCTTTTTCCTCTGCCAGTGTAAAGTTGACTCCACTAATCACTAGATGAGAACTTGGCCCTAAATTTCATTGCCAGGGATGTCAGACTTGATGTGAATGAATGACTGTGAATCACTTTCTCCAGTAAGTATCCAAATAAAATATATAGTACAGAGTAAACCACCTGTTTTCATGGTCATATGGTACTGAGAAAAATGTGTTATAATACAGTAAGATGCTGTGAAGCATATAGGACCCTTGAGAGTTTGATGCAGTTGGCAAGTGTAAGGATGGACACAGGAATGTGTTAAAAGAAGCCACAATTGTACAGAAGATTTGATTTTTGCTGTTTTCAAATATTTTGTGCTTTTAACAGCACCCTGGTCCTGCCAGGAGAAATTATAAGCTTTGTGCGTGTGGTCAGTGTTCCCTAACATGGTGGAAGGCAGCTTAGTCCTCCTGTAGGGCTCTGCACAACCATCTTGGAGCTCTGTAGTGACACACATGCAGTTAATAACAACAGACCAAACTGTAGTGACACACATGCAATTAATCACAAAAGACCAAACCCTGGATTTAAAATGTGCAGCAGCTGGAACAGAGCTTGCTGCATTTGCCAGAATATTTCAAAATCCAAGAGTAAGGCTCGTTAGCTACCATTAACTTTACTCTGCATCATCTAGTGATGAAGAAAACCCACTCACTGGTATTTTCAAATGGAAGAACAGTTAATTATTTAAGAAAAATCAGTAGTTGCTAGCCAGGAGAACAGTTCAGCAGTGTGTCAAGTATAAGTCAAGGAAGGAAATCATGGTAAAAGAAAGATGGTAGGATAACTTAGCACATATATGAATGACAGTGTGAGTTTTGCAGGTGTTATATAAAGCCTTTAACAAATCAATGATTTCCTTGTTTACCAAAGCATATATTTTGAGTTTGCTTCAGTGGTGCATTACAATGATGGAGTGGTAATGATGCAGTGTGGTAATAGCTGTAGTTTAGCTTGGTTTAAAAGAATGGCTTTTTGTAGAATTCTGCTGTATCAGAAATTTGGAGATGTTGAGCCGATGTTTTGTATGCCATGAAACTGATTTCTCTTAGAAGAAAGATTTCATTTACAGTTGTTTAAAGTCCTAATTATAAGCTGATATTTTCATGCAGCTATATTTTACCTGTAAATTAATGTTACAAAAAGTTATGCCTAAAAGAGAGATTTCTGGATTTATTTATTTTTTCAAAATGTGTTCAGCTTTCAATTTGTACGTAAAGGATTTTGAAAGTGCCCACTTTTTTTTTTTTTTTTTTTTTTTTTACAAGGTGTATTTTTATTTGTGCTTTTACTTTCAGATATAAGGTAGACTGGCAGATTCAAGGAAAAATACAAAGGCTGCATTCATCCAGCATTTTGATCGCAGTGTATAAGCTTATAGACTTCAAAGTCTGAAGCAGAGATCATAGATACGGTTGAATAATTCTGTGCTGAAATGGCACTGTTGCACTAATATTATATCCCTTTCCTCTATGTGTGTGTAGAAAACTTTCTGAAGAGCTGCTTATACTTTTGATGCACTACTGCTGAACTGTTTGGCATCTTGTGACTTTTATTGTCTTGTGTTAATGTTAGCCTTTGCTTTATCCAGTTGTCTCTACTCAACTCTTTTGGGTCAAGGTGTACAACTCTAGAGTAAATACTTAAGATCTGCATTCAGTTGTAGCGATGAATGTTTCTCTCTTTCCTCAATAATTCTCAACTTTGAAAACAAAACAAAAAAGCAGCTCCCAAAGGAGATTGAAACTTATAATTTCTTTTTGCTCAACATGAAGTTATATAATCCTTCAGCACATTACATGGTTGTCCTGTGGCATTAGGGTATTAGCACTAATGGAAAGACATAGTTATTACAAACAATTCCAAATTTCACAGTGTGTATCTTAATAGCAAAAAGGGATTTTGTCATGATTATAAAGAAAAATGGGTGGCAAAACAAGGAAGAAATGCTTGTTACATAGGACGATCCCCTGGAGGCTTAATTACTGGAAAAACAAATAGGAGGTAAATGTTATAGATGTTTAGAAGTTAAACATTCCATAACTATCTTGTAAATAAGAGTGTCTGCAGCCTGGGAGCAGCTAATTGCTCAAGAATCACAGCCATTTATGCTGCCTCGTTTTCCCCTGGGATCGACACTCACAACAGGATAATTCTTACCCTGATACAAGTGTCACAGTAGGAACTCAGTGTAATTTGCTGATATGATATCAAAAATAGCATTAAGATAATTACATTTTGCCCTTCTGGTGTTTCACAGGCACTAATACAGCTGAAAATTACTCTTTTTTTTGATTGTCATAACCTGGCCATTCCCCACCACCCCTGTTTTGGTTTCTTCTTATTTTTTTCATTTAAGCTACAGCAGTGAAGTCAAGTTACTTGAAAGTTTTGGACTTTTTGAGTGTCTTAAACACAGAAGTGTATCCAATAACCTGAATTAAAGAACAAACTGTAGGAAGTATTTCAGTGTTTGACCTGTGGGATATTCCGTAGACTAAGCTGATCTCCAGCATAATTTCTCTTCAGTACTGCTCTGCAGCACTGTCAATTGAACTCTCATTTTCTGGAGAAAAGCTAAAACGAGTACATTCTTTTTTAGTTGCTTGGATGTTTCTGTTGAGAAAATTAAGTCTTTGTGTTGAAAAATGAAATTCTCTGTAACACTAAATTCTGAATCATGCGGCCTATGTAAGGAAGCTCAGCATTTGCAGTTGTTAGGATTACCTGATCATACTGCTGCTATTAGAGCCCAGGCTCACGAGCGTGCAGTGTAAAGCAACGACTCTTGCTGTAAAGCCAGGCAGTGGTTTGATTGAAATTGCCATTGAACTCTGGATTTAAATTGACCTTTGCTAGTTTACACCAGGTGAGAAGAAGACCCAGAGTGCTCCTCACTTGGGTCGCGAAGGACAAAGGAGAAGGGTCTGATTGTCACTTAGACTCAGCATGGCCAGAGACTTTGCAAGGCCTTGTAAGTTGGTGTTTCTTTCAAATATTTTATCACTCTCTGGGAAATATCCAACAAGTTCTTGCAGGAAACAAATTTTTTCATTGTTCTTGTTGGCATTTGCTTTGAAAGACTTGCTGAACATACTGCCCATGATTGACTGCTTCCTTTCAAAGACTGGTCAAGAAACTGAGGAGAGGAGTTGTGTTGGACTGAATATTTATTTCTGTAGCTGTTTTTATATAAAGAAACAACTATTTAAAAAGAAGTTGTGCATCATTACAAGAGGCACTGTGAGTAACTTAGAGTTAAGGCTTAGAAATGAATGCCAGTTGATATGATAAATTTGAGGGCTCTCCTGCAATGGGCTGTTTCACGGGAGAAAAATAAGGCTCATCTGAATGGCATTTTTATTTTACCATTGAACAGTATTGGGGACCTTTTTTGCAGACAGACAAATGCTTGCCATTACTGTATGCTCAAAGGCAACATTGAAAGTGACCTGGAACAGGCAGGAACTGACTTTTTTCTACTAATATGATATGAAAGTTTTATCGTATTAGGAATTTTCTGTCATGGTGGATTAGTATCAGGCCATATTAACGTTCATTTTTACTAACTCACAATGAAATGTGCTAACGTGACTACACTTCACTATCACATGAGGAAAAAAACCCGAACGATATGATATTAATGTGATACCGTAGAAGGGTTTCAATGCCTCTGTCCCATGGCAAGTAGGAAAAAGTTTAAAAATAAAATAAAACACAGTGACTTGGGACAAGGATTTCATGATTTTTCCCAAGGATAAAACTGGTTTTAATTTTTTTTTGTCCTTTTTTTCCCACCCAGACATCATGTTCATATTTGCATAATCAATTCTGGGTTTTTGGATTGATGAATTTTGAATCAACTTGTGCCTGATTTTGTAAATATGGTTGCTCTCACATTTCTAGTTAAAAGTCATCATGAGCTGCAAATACTGAGTACCTGAACAAAGCAACCCAAGGTGCTCCTGGCTGATTATCTTTTGACTTCCAGTAAAGCAAGTGCTGACTTCTGGAAATAATGACCTAGAAGCATTTTTTTCTTTTTTTTTCTTTTTTTTTTTTTTCCTTTTTTTTTTCTTTTTTAATTGAAAAAAAAAAAAAAAAAAGACATAATTTTGAGTCCATGATCCATTATGTGCAGAATGCTGTGGCCAGAAATAATTAATAGGCACGAAGGGTGGCAGTTAGTCATTTGGCTGTATGATTGGACCTGCAAGGTTTCTTTTATCTGGAGCCAAAATCTGATAAAAATGGCTAACATCAGAAGAGTTCAGTCTTACCTAAAATATGACCAGAAAAAGGCTCATCTTAATCATGGCTCCAAACATCCTACAGAACAAAGCAGATGAGTTTGTCTCCTACACAGAAATTCAAGCCATCTCTAATTCTGTGCTACGGCTTTCAATTTTTTTCCTTTTGACACAGCTAATATTCCTTAAAGCTTTGGTCTAAAGTTAAAAAGGACAAAACCTTTTAAAAACTCCAACCAGGCCATGAATTGAAATACACTTATTTTCCAAATTGCAAGATTTCATCCACATTTCATTTACATCTCAGTTGTTCTGACTTCTTTCAGGAGGAGGTTGTGCTGTTGTTCAGCTGATCAGCACTCACAGATATAAAAAGAAAAAGGTGGTCTCTACCCCCGGGGGATTTTGAACCGGAGATGGTCTGTGTCATTCAAAATGCTGACCTGGGATACTAACGCAAGCAAATCCAATCCATGGCTCAGCACGGGGCTAATAGCCAGCTGGAAAATGCTACTGGAGAGGAGGCTTGGGAAGCCCAGCTGAAATTGGGGTTGATCAGTCTTTCTGAGGGGTATAACAGAACACTGTATGAGAGAAATGTTCTGAAGTTTTTATGTCAGTGTATTGGCAAACATTTATGTTAATCACATGTAGTCATTAAAAGTGCCCTGGGTGAGATGCCCTAGCCTCTTTATCCCAGTGCTGTCCCCGTGAGGTTCAGAAGCCTCTCATCAGAACGGCCCCGATTAAAATGGCAGCGCCGCTATCTGTAGATTACTGCTTCCCATCATTAATACTGTTATCTCTCTCTTCAGACTGATTTTTAATTTTTATGTTTGCAATTATAAGTGATTTATAGGAAGATTCATTGCACAACCTGTCCAGAATCATTAAATTCACCTAGGTTGAATAACCTGATGTTCACCTGGAAATAACCAAATCAGTGACATTATCTTACTGAATTTTCAGCTGCCTTAGAAGTACAGAGCTTATCCTTCTCATTATTTTTTTTTTTTTATATTTTTCTCTCAAGTGTAGGGCTTGGGGGAGGGAAGCAAGACCAATCTTAATTCATAAGAGGTAATTAGCCAAGTCTGAAAGGTGCACACTAATTACAGAATGCTGTATATCTTGTGTAGCTGATTGCAGCACAGGTTTCTGAATGGTAGCTATGATTTTTCCAAACACTCTTCAGTAATTTGAAATGTTATTAGGGGATTAACTTTCCATACGAAAAACTAAACTAATACTTATTATACAGATTATAACAGCGAGTGGGCCTAGAAAGCTGTTGAGGCCATTATTTTGCAGGCTGTAGCCACTGCCAAAGACGGAGGAGAGTGTAGGATAACCAGCCCAGAGAGGGGAATGGGCAGGGCACCATCCTCCGCTGGACATCCTCCCTCGTCCCGCCAACATCTGTCATCTGAGGCAAGCAGATGGGCTCTGCTCATGAGCTGGACTCTTAAACGAAGAGAAGTAGTGTAGGGATTGTGTATTGTATCATTTTGCTACAGCTGGAAATCAACCAAGCAGTTCTCAAACACATTGATTTTTGTTGTTGTTGTTATCTTGGAATGTGGCTGACATTTTATTTTGAAGTCAGTCTTCAGGAAAAGAGCGCATGTGGGTTTACTATTTTGAGAAAATACCTGAGTATTACACCTTTATTTATTGCACAATATTGTTGACATGGCATAAAGCCATTTTGTGTGGTCAGTGTTTTTAAACCACATTAAATGGCACATAATTGTTTGCTTTTTGTATTGGTGTTGGCTGCTGTTTATTTTCTCTCCCTCCTCCCCAGGTTTCATGCTCTTACGGATGCATGTATTCTTTGTGACCTCTGATATTTGTTCAGCACACGGGAAATCTGACTGGATTCCTCCCAGCTGAAAACCTGAGGCTGCAGCTAGAGCTAAAAGCTTGTAGTTACAGTAAAACCAGCCATTCCCCATGAATGAGGCAATAGCAAATGCAGACCTAATTTTAAATGAGCGCCATGCAGCTATGGCCATGCAGAATGGATGGATGTGGGAGTAGGTGGTGCAGTTGTGCCAGTGGTGACAGAGAAGAAAGTGAGATTTCTCTGCTGAATATGTCAGCACTTACATGTGAGGCTCCAAATGGTGGCTCCAAAATACATGTTAATTGGTAGATAGTTAATTGGTAGATAGATAATACCCATGTGCTACTTGAGCTTCTAGGGGAAATGAAGTTGTTTTGGAAAAGAAGGGTCTAAATGATACTTCGCTTTTTTCCCCCCCCCCCCCAACCTGTATCCTGGTTTATTATTAAATTAAATTAAAAATAAAAACAAAGGAGTAAAAGGGGCTGCTATCCTTGTTAAAAGAAAAGATTTATAATGAAAAAAAATACTAATTTAATCATATTATTTACACTGAACTGTATGTATTCTTTGTCTTGGAAAGTGCTTGGGCTGTCCAAGTATAATTCTCGACTAGTAACTTAGATTGGCTTTCCTTAAGATTTTTGTCTCTACCTTTTCACCTTCATTCTGGATTCTTTGATAGAATCTAGCAGATGGAAACCAGCAAATTTCTTCCAAAAAGGACTTGCATCTTCTCTTTAATGAATGTCCTAAGCATTTTATGGAAAAGTAAATGATCTCTTCTTCCCTTGCCCACTGTATTAATCAAAGCTTACTTTTCTTTGCACTTTAGTGCTGTTTCTAAGATTATTAGCCTAGCCCACTGTTTGTACTGATACATGATTAAACAGCCTATCAGATGTACACGTTTCTGGAATGTATTTGCTGTTCTAATTTTTTTCTTAATGCATTTAGCTTCCAAACTGAAACCTGGGGAAACGATTCAGAGCATCTCCACATCAGTTTCCCATCTTTGTCTATCCTAGGGATAATAGATAATATCCTTGGAGATTTTCTCCTGTGGGCATCTCTGAAACCATTAATTGAACCACTAGTGTGCTCATTTAAAGTGTTTGCCCTCACTTTCTTTTCTAAAATGTTTTTTAAGCTTTCCCTACATACATTTTTAGTTTCCCTAGGCTTTCCCTTAACTAATGGCATTATGATGGTGTTTCTTGTCTTCCGGGATTTCTCTTGAACTATGTGAACTTGTAAAGTGTCAGTGACGTCTTCTCTCAATTTCTGTTCCCACTTTTTTTTTTTGCTCTCTCAGATATCTGGTGTCTAGTCTGTGGGCTTCCTTGGGGCTCAGCTTTGCAAGAAAATAAAGGGGCATAAATCATTCCCTTATTCCCTTGCATGGGTCATTCAGGTACGGCTCAATGAGAAGGAACAGTTGTTACCCCTCAGCTGGTGGGAAAAATACATCATACCAGGAAAGCATGGGCATGGATTACATTACCAGTGGGTCGAGGAGTAAATTCTTTTGATTGGTTACATCAGGATATGCCAGCACGGTGCATGCATCCGTAGTTCTCTTGTCCTGTCAAAGTTAGAAAGCTCGGACTAAAATAGCACCGAAGTCTTTTAGGATATAGCTGATTTAGATGTAAAGTCAAAGTTATGGGAAGCTTTGCAGGAAACATTGAGGATCTGTATATGGGTATATATGGCTGCATGGGTGTAGCTCCCAGTCACCACCCACCAATAATTAAAGAGTTTGTGAGAAGAAAGGCTGTTACCCTTGCTCCTTCTGAGTGAAGATGTGGTGCAACAACTGCTAAGACCAAGGGAGGGAACTGCCCCTCAGAAATGCCTACTAGTGCAGGGGAGAGGTTCATTGTGCTCTGATGGCACTTTCCACAGTGATTGCCTTGACTGGTTATTCTCTTTGTCTGAACATGTGCCCACAGTACTTGCCCTCGGTAAGTGGCATCACTGCATGGTTTGCACTGATACAAGAAAGCAGTAAAGGTGGGAAAAAAGTCTTAAAACTCCCTCATATAGGAGTATTCAGGTGGCTTACACCAGATATATCTTAAGACAGTAGCAAATTAAATCTTTAAATATATTTCCTTTTTATTTTTTAGTTTGTGTGAAAAGTATTATTCTGGAAAGCAGATTCTTGGTGCTTTTTTTTCTTCTATTTAAACAAACAAAACAAAATATATATCTATAAAACAAAAGAGACCCTTCTTACATTGAGAGATTGTTAGCTGTATGATTCACTTTTGTTTTTGTTTCATTTGGTTTAGCCTTTTTCTTTTAATACTTAATCAAATCTTTCACTTCTCATATTCTGTGGATGGGTTCAAAAGCTCTTTTGTTTATCTTACATACTGTTCCATATATCTGTCTTGAGCCATGTTGGCTTCTCTTGTCATTTTGACACTGATTTACTGGAATGAACTTATATTTTAAACTCTGCTACAGTTCTTTAAATGGTTCCCATTCCACATTAACATTTCTCAACAATAGTTGGTTCTAATTAGTATTTTTTTTCCAGCCTATTTGCAAACCTAGCACAAAGCCTTCTGAAAATAAAAACATACTTAAAATTATCAAATATTTTGAGAGAATAGGCAATCAAGTGGCTTTGCTGGTAGTTCATCCATGTTCTGCTTATGCTCATATCCAGTTACATATGTATGAAATAGTCATTTAATTCCCAAAGACAAAGTTTTATCCTATTAGAAGATTTGTTCCAGAAACTACTTTGTTTCAGTGACCTGTTGTAGGCATTACAAAGGCTTTTGTGTAGGACGTAGATTTACATTTTGGTGTTCCAAAGATCTCTTCTATTCCTATTGACGTATTTTGATGGCTTTCTCACTACCCTCTTATGTGTGTGTTGATCTCTTTGTCTTGATCTTCAATAGGTTTTCAATTCTTTTAGAGAGAATAGAAAGCTGCAGCATTACCAGGATATCTCTACAGTCCTTGATGAAAGAAATCGGCATATATGTGTGCCTTTTTTATTCAGTTTTAATCCAAACAGCAGAATTTTCTTCCTTATTCGTCTTTCATATGCTGGTATACACACATCCATTATATGTCCTCTATAGCAGGAAAAAATAGATAGAGGTGCTTTACTCAGTGTTCCTTTTTATCTACAAGGATTGCTTACAACCAAATTTACTTTAAACTGTGCTTGTCAATATAAATGAGCACAGGCACATTGAAAGATAGAAAAAATATATATATTTTGGAGCCATTAATACTAGCTGAGGGTTGATGCATTTACAGTATGTCATTCTGATCAGTGTGATTATTTTCTCTTTCCCTTATATGCTATTTCTTCATGGTTTGGTAGTCTTGAGGTATGAATTTTAGTAAAATAGAATTAAAACTGTGGTTGTTTTATTACATGTATTACTGTAACTCTTAGGAATCCAAGTTGTGAGGCACAATTTCACTGTGCTGAGCACTGTACCACCACTGAACCAGAAGACATTGTCAAAGAATGTAATAAATTAACTGCTTGTCTTGCGGGTCAAAGATAGGAATAAAACTCCAAAAACATCCAGGTGAGAGATCATGAATATCAGGGACTGAAGGCTGCGAAGAGGTTGGAAGGTGATGAAGACAGCTGGAGTGGAGGGAGTGGAGTATTGGCTCTGCTTTGCAGTAGGGCTTTGATCTGAACATATGCAGGGCAAGTTTGCTGCTAGGAGAGAGATAACTGCGGTAATATCGCTATGAGTAATGAGGACAGGCTGTGTGTGGATCGGCAGGAGAAGCCTTGCATAAAAAGAACCTGCAAGTCTTCAAAGATTGCCTTTCAGAAGCTGGTTTCGGGTGGACGTCTTGAGAGCAGCATAAGCGCAACTTCCATCAAAACAAACTGCTACACCTTTCACAAGTAGATATTTACAGCAAATTTGGCACTAGTATTTTTCATCTCAAATTTTCAAACGGGGCAGAGCATCAGAAGTGAAATAGCTTTGCTTTGTACAAGGCTAGATTTTTAGTTTTGATTGGAAAGCAGTGGGAAAGGTAAAATTCACTTCTTCCTTAGCAACAGTGCTGCTGCCTGCATATCCTCAGCGTCGTGCCTGCTAGTTCTACCCTAATTTTCAGTGCCTGTTTCACGGCACTTAGGTGCCCCTGTAACTCCAGTGTTTGGCTTGTTTCCTACATGCCAGAAGCTGAGAGATTCAAGGATGACAATGAATGAGCACAGACTTGAGAGAAGAAGATTTTTTGGCTAAAAGAGCTGTGGCAATCTCAGCAAGAAAAATCTGTCTTCCTTGATCTTTCTGTCTGGTATGAAAGAAACGCTTGACAATATTGTCAAGGTACCTTTATTCCCAAACAATCCACAGCACCTGCAATTTAGACAAAACACTCAGATTTCAGAAGGAAACAAGGTACCACATGGTGCTCCTTACCACTGAAGTGAGTTTGTGGCTTCGTTTTGCTCTTTTGTGGCTGCAAGAGATGAGAGAGGCTCCTTGGATAACTGCCTGTGCTGTGCGGATCCGGAGAGGCAGCTCTATGTATCCCTCGTGAATTTAAAAAATAATAATAACATTTAAAAAGCCATAATAGGAAAAGGACGAGTGGGGTTCTAGTAATGCAGGACTTTCTTGGATCTGAAATTGTTCCAAGTTTTATTAGGAGCAAAGTGAGTAAGAGATTTAAGGCTCTGCTTGCCCTCCTCTGCTTGCCTATGTTGCAGTTAGATTATGACTCACCTCTTTGACTAAACTGCAAGGTACCAGGCTTTGCTCACAAAGTCTATAATCTTTTCCCTTAAAAACATTTTTTTTCATTTAATTTGAAAACGTACCTTTGAAGATATTGTGACCCTGTCCATAAACCACATCTGCAAATTTGGCGTGCAAAAAAAATGTAGGACACTTGATTTTTATTTTATTTTTTTTTCCTGTACTAATAAATGCTTGTTTACAGTGTAGCAATGGGTAAAGAAAGTAGAAAAGGTAGGTGTAATGCAAAAGGGCATTTTGGATTCTGTTTTAAGAATGTAGCAAAAAAACAGTCCAATGTTAAATATTATTTGAATATCATTTCTTAATGTGTCTGATACACTTGTTCATTATGTAAGTCCCCTTGTGTCTTGCTTATGTTGCAAAAATTAAAAAATATCTATTTTATTTTGCCTCGAGGTGTGCTGAATGTGTGTCTGGGTTTCATTCTCACCTCTTCATGGTTTTTGCAATGACTGATTGATGGTCTTCTTATTGTCTTGTTGAGAATTTGATAGTTCTAACTTAATAGGTCAGTATACTTTTTACAAAATCTGGTATATCTGATGGGGAATTATTCCTATACGGTTTCACTTCTTGCTGTTACCATCTTCACAAACCGAGTGGTGAAAGCTGTAATAAATTTTAACACCGTTATGTCTGGTCTGTTATCTGCATGCCTACACAATACTAGAAGAAATAGCAGTAAGAAAGCTGCTTAGAAGACTTCTCTGTAAACCCTGCCAGACTCTGCAGGGGTAAAGGCAATACCATGTGTGGTTGAATTATTCTTGACTATCAGTGTGCAGTAATAACAAGGCAAGCAGGCAAATAGGAGAAAAAGGCATTAAATGTGCTGCATATATTAAAATGAAAAGCATTCATAGATAAATTAGTTGATCTGTACGTTGTAGTAGAGCCATCTCGCTGTGTTGTCTATAACCTTTAGCCACATCTCAGCTAGCAGACTCGAGTTCTGTACTGACAATAACCACGCCACTTTGCTGACTTATTTTGACAGTTTACGTCCGGTTACTTTCAGTGATTTGCAAAGCTGACATTTCCCTTTACTGAACCTGAAACTCTTTGCTATTGTATTGCCCAGATATTTTTAACATACCAGACGGTAATGAAAAGCAGAAAAAAGGGAAGAAGGCTTCCTCCTGATTCAACTCATAGAGACGTGGGTCCTATAGGACTACCCCTATAGGGGTACCTCTATAAGGGGTAAAAGGAGCCATACTGTAAATGAGGATTGCACCTGAGATAGGTACATCTGTGGTCAGAGACACATTTCTATGAATTCCTTATGCTGTAAATGCCACACTATTATTTGCTTCTTAGCAGATATTTTTCTGTTTCACAAACTGACACTGCACTAATACCTTTCCTTTTTGGTAAAGTGTATCTGATTGAGTCAATTTATACTGACAGCTTTGCTAAGTTAACTTCTCTCTGAATTCCCAGTTCATTTAATATTTTTCTTCCTCCTTCCCACTTCTGAGCTACCTTTGTTCTGTGTATGAAGGATAGGAAGCTGATAGTTATTTTATATTTATATTTCAAGGCTGCTTAATGTTTAATGAGGCTGAATATGTTGTAAAAAGCTTCAGAACACTCAGACTGGTTAATATTTCATGCCGATCTACAGAGACAACTATATTGATCTTCTAAGCATCTGCTAAACAAGACAAGGAATAAATTAGATTTTGGTCAGTTCAATTTGGCTGGTGAGTTAAATAGCTTTTTGAGCATTATCACCTTTTAAAGTGTTTTGTTTCCACTTGAATAAAGTAGATTTTAAAGGCAGTATTTCAACATGCCATTTCTCACTGCTCTTCATCTCACCACTTTTATTTCAATTGTGTTTCTATATGTTACAAAAGGATGCAGAATAAATTCTTCACCGTAAGGGTAGTGAGGCCCTGGAGCACGTTGCCCGGAGAAGCTGTGGATGCCTCATTCCTGGAGGTGTTCAAGGCCAGGCAGGATGGGACCTTGGCCAACCTGACCTAGTGCATGGCATCCCTGCCTATGGCAGTGGGGTTGGAACTAAGTGATCTTTAAGGTCCCTTCCAACCCAAGCCATTCTATGGCCTTCTAAATGGAGAGGAGAACCTTTTGGTTTCTGTTTGATTGCAGGAAATCTCTCCAGCTGCTCTTTACTACTGCCTATGGAATTAACCTGTGGTCAACTTAATAATAATAATAAAAAGAATCCTTTCTATGATTTTAAGACATTTGCTCTACATTACTGGTTATCAACTGAAGGTTTCAAAGTTTTAACTATCTAAAACTATTTAACTGTCTCTACAACTTCTTCATTTGAGCTATTCTCAACCAGCATTCCTTTCTTCTCTGTATCCCAGCATCCAAGGCCCTGGGAGAAGCAGTGTGAAAGCCATGTTAGCAGAACTTCAGTGCAGCTGAACTTAAAGTGGATGGTTGAATGGGTGAACAGGGCAGTGGGAATAACTACATTCACTGGCTTTCGCCCAAACACACATGCCAGTTCTGAGCTCCGTTCTCTGGGAGTTTAGTAATTGACAATTAGAATTATACTTATTTTTCATCCATTCCTAGGTGTTGTGGACTTGATACCAATTTGCTAACTTCATCAGTGGTGGGATTCATGGTGACCACACAGAGTTTGTATCATGCTTCTCAGCCTTCATCAGAATCAAATGGTCTAAGTGGAGAGAAGATGGTTCACACTGGAGTGGGCTATTGAGTGACTATTTTTACACTCTATTTTTACCTAAAGCTTGGCCATCTATTGGTTATCAATGTAGCATCTTCAGGGATGAAGCATCTTGATGCGTAAGTTATTTTTTGTTGATATGATGAAACGTCATTTCTAATGTATGTGTCTAAAGTATGTGTCACCCTTAATTACCATTCAGATTCAGTACTATGACATGACTTGTTCTGTATACCTTTTCTGGAATTTCAGATATGTGGTGGTTTCAGACCTCACAAATGAGGCCAACCATGAAACACAAGCAAATAATAAAACTGCAAATGCTAGCCATCCAGATCATACTTGAATACTTTATGAAACAATTTTTTTCCACTAGCACATACAATCTTCAGCATTTTCTTTATGTAGCAAGTTCTGAAGCTAGTTTGGACAAGGAAAAATGACACGTGCAGTACCTGAAACTGAGCTCCAGAGCTCTGCTGCCCTAATACTTGTGCTGAAGATAGATATCCCTTAATAATCAACAGGAACAGCAATGCACATACATAATGATTGTACTCTTGTGACTGGCACAGGGAGGAGATGCTCCCATCTGGGGAACAGATTTTATCTCATCCTATGGAAAGACAAAATGCAGGTGTGAAGCTGCCTATGCTGTCACATGTGCATGTGCGTCCCTTGTATACTTTCACACTATGGGAAAGCTGATACCTTTTGTTTCTGAGGCTGCTTTGAAAGATTTGGAATCTGCACAGCTCTTGGGTTTGAAGGATGTCAGCCTCACTGGTCCCTGAAAATTCAGGGGAGAATAGTCCTAATGTTCTTCTTTGTTATTTAGCAACTTTGGTTAATGTGCTCCTTGCTGGCATATTAAATGGAACATAGCACAGTAAATTAGAGTGATGAAGAGTACTGCTTATTAGTGGTGGGTAGTTCTGAGTGTTTCACTACAAGCCATGGCAGGTTTTGCAAGATCTTTGGCCTTGAAACGTTTTCTGTGGCCCCTTCTGCCACCTTGCAAAATGAATTATGTTTGCTAATGGTCACATTTGCTAATGGCAACTTTCTGTCTAGGAGTGACACCAACATCACTCAGTAAAAGGGTAAGTTTATTTGAACAGAGCAGTGATACATTAGATGGTGGACTTCCCTGAGTTAGACTTATGCCCTATATAGCTTACATGTGTATGAATTGATCTAAACTCCTAGAAGTTACTGCTTGATAGTAAAAAGATCAGGATCTGATGGTCACACAGTTACTTCTAACCTCAAGCCTCACCATCCTATTGTTATTTTGCTTGCTTTTATGTGGCTAAGGCCTTAATCCCTCTAGACAGGGGCAAGGAGTTCTGCCATTAAGTTCACTGGGATCAAGGTTGACTTCTGTACTGCAACGGTAAAGCACTATAGCACTATTTTAAGATATATGTGTAAATGTAATTAGGTAAGGACAGGCAGCATTCTGCTTTCCTCAGGGAGTTATGTACAGTACCTTGATTGGAACAGGGGACGGATTTAGCCTGATTGAATCATTAAATGGAATTATAAGAGAATGAACATTAGCCACTTAGTTCATTTCATAAATTCTAAGAATTAAAACTGCATGTGCAATAATAATGGCTATTCCAGATATATAAGTAGGAAAAATGCACCTTTGACGTATTGTGGCACAGGCATAATGAAAATGTGTAGTTAATGGACGATTTATGTAATAAGAGTTACCATACAGAACCTACAGTTGGAAATATATAAACACATTTCCCAACAGGATTTCACTACGTCACTATTCATTAAGAAAATCCGCAGTAACTGACAAGATAGGCACAAAATGAATTTTCATGTTGCTGGAATGAAGTATGGCTCCCAGCAATTAATGGTTTTAGTCATATTAAGCAGATAAATAATGCTATCTGACATTACAGTATTTCACATTACACTAAAATTTTGTAACATTTGCTCATAATATGACTTGAAATATGTTACCTAGGAAAAAAAAATGTTATCTCTGGAACAGTCAAACCCCATTAGAAACCTTAGGCTTGAAAAATCACGATGTTAACAGTTATATCCCCTAGCAAAGGTTTGCTTTCCTTAAATAGTGTTAAATTTAAACCCAGAAGCTCTAGTCTCTTTTGAAGTTACTCTTCCTTGGTGCATTGAGCTTGAAAGGAAAATTTAGTGCACAAAATGTACTGTGCATTGCTCAATGTTGGTAAGTGAAACACTGTAGAGCTACAGAAACAGGGTAGCCTTTAGTGTGAAATCACATCAATGATAGTCATGTTTCTGTATTCTGCTTTATAAAAATGCTCCTAATCTTAATATAACCCCATTGACACTTTATTATCTTAAATCTCATATTAACTGGCACGTTTACCTTTCTCATAGCTGAACATACTCTACCTGAGTACCATTTCTTTCTTTTTTTCTTTTTTAAACTGAAAAATACAGGTGGTCTAAATTTCCAGTTCCTGTTTGCATGCGCAACTCCTACAATTTCAGCACTATTGCTTATATAAGTATAGTTTTATACTAGAAACTGCCCAGTGTGTTCCAAGCTTTAATAGAAACTGAGAACAAATACAGGATCATGATTTCTCTCTCATTTGATGCTAATTTCATTCCAAGTTTATTGAGTAATGTGGAAGAAGATGTGATTGCTTGTCAAAGCTCAGATGCAATTTTTTGTTGGGACAGAATGCAGTGGATTTGGAAGTGTCATGTTTAGCTGAAGGCAATGATGCTTAGTGTCTCAGCACCCAACTCCCACTGAATTTCAACAAGAGTTAGCAAACAACCTTCCCTTGGGCGCCAGTGAAAATCCTTCCCATCTAGTCTGGGCTGCAGTTTCACTTGCAGGAAACAATTTTTTGGTTTTTGTTTTTTTATTTTTCTGAGGTCTTTTAAGGTATTGTTTCCTGAAACAATGGAAGATGATGATCCAAGTGCAGAGAGAGCACAGAAGTTCTGTTACTAAAATATACAAATGTCAAACTTTAGTATGAAAGGACTGCTTAAAAAAACAAACAGAAAACCCACCTTCTCAAGATTGCTATGATTATGGAATATACTAAGACTTTCCAAATCCAAACAATAAACAAAACAGATAATGTTTTACATGTGCCAAAATACAATTTTATTGCTTCTTAGATAACACTGCATTTAGGTATTACTTTGACATTAAAGTACTGGAAAAGCCAAAACAGTTTATATCTTATGACATCTGTCCTACTGTATGTTAGTGGAAGAGGTAGGGACTTTTAGGAGACATTGCTGGCAATGTCATAAGTGCACACCAAAGGCTTAATAATTATGCTAGCAAGAACATGTAATCTCTGCCAGAGTGTATAATCTAGAATTTAATTATCTTCAATTGAAAATAAAATATTTAACCACAGTTCTTATGTGACCTTAGTGTTCCAAACAGATTCTAGTAATAGTGATAGCAACTATATATATTGGACTTATTTCTTTTCTTTTTTTTTAATGAGGTGAAGAAGAAACAGTTGGTGCCATATGCCCAGCTGCTGTTCGTAGATGGCCAGCCAGTGCTGCAGGACCTGTCCATGATCCAGTGCTTGAGGAACTACTGGCTTTAAATGCTTGGTTCCTGATTTCACATCATCTCTACCCTAGTCTGTATTAGTGTTATTGCACCTTCATAGTATCAAAAAGAAGTAATGGTTTTATCATGCATATTTTAAAACCAGTACATTTAAGAACAACCAAACTCATCTGAGTTAGGTATATAAAAATATACATGTAACAGCTCACATTATACAGTAAAAAAAGAAAGCACCTGTGTGGAAAGCTTGCTCCCTTCTTTGGAAGGAAAGATGTCTCCATGTAGTTGCTTCAGTATCACGTCCTGATACGTACATACATACAGAATAGAACTATAGCCACACGAATCTGTCCCCTGATGTGGTACAGAAGACAGAAGGCCCAGAGGGGTGATATGTCTCATTCTTTCTCCATCACAGAACTGCTGCCATTCACACTGTGTGAACAAGAGTATGGCCTGGGTAAAGTGCGAAAAGCGTGAGATAAATTATGCTCCATGTAGCATAATTCCTCCCAGGAAACAGCAGAACTAGCAGCCCACAAACAATTGTATGTTGTTCCGTTGTCAGAAGGAACAGTTGTCACTATGAACTCTACAACCCTTGCCGAGGAATGCCAGCATGGGTGCTAGGCCACGTGTGCTGCCTCTGCGCTGCGATGGGGGCTAGAGGGAAGGGCCGGTTTTATACATTGCCCTTGTAAAGATACAGCCCACAGGGCTGCTGGTTACCTCCGGCCCATTTAGGAGAGAAAAATGGAGTGTGGAGAAAAAGGCCGGGCAACTTGGTAAATCTTTTCTCTGTACAGAAGACTGAAACTAAAATTCTACATTGTTAAATTGTTATATGCTATTAAAAAAAGATAGCTAAACAACCTCATCTATTTCAAAAGCTAGGTTTCTTTCTAATCCCTATGGTAAAAATAGGGCATTTCCCTATGGTAAAAATGGGTATTTGAAGAAAATGTATTATTATTAAAGGTCCTTGGAGTTGTTTTAAGTGTCTTTTCCAGGTTAGGCTCGAATATACTACGTTTTTTCCAAAAATAGAACTATAGTAATTAGATATTGTATTTAACCATGTGAAGAGACTAAAATGCTATTTCTATGCAGTTTCTGAGGTAATAAGCTGGCTTGTTAAAAATATATTAATGCAAGTCGTTCAGTTGTGAGTGTGTCCCTTGCCCATCTTCCCCTAAAAGAGAGGATGGACACGATGACTTCAGTAAAGTGGAGAAAAGGTCTGTGGCACGTTGCTTGGTATACTGTATCATAGCTCATCATGGTTTCTTGTGAGGTCTTCCCCATAATTAGTAGCTTGACTTCCAACAAACATATTCCAGTTGTCTAGAACTTCCTCTTTTGTTAGTTTTTGATCCTGGTGGGAGGAAAATAAAATCTCTGTAAGAACCTTTTCAAAGCTAAGTAAAAGACAGACCAGCACAGACATACAAGAGCTCTACAAAGCAGCAGACTAAAGATTCAGGAATCATTTTAGCTGTCATGGCAAGTGAGATTTTGATCCAAGTAGAAATCACAAGTTCCACTGGCTTCAATTGGGTCAAACTGTTCATTAAAATGTTAGTGGAAGTGGATGTATTGAGCCAGTCTTTAAGCCAAAGATGTATGTTTGAGTATAGAAACCTGGGCTTTTTCCTACCTCCTAGGTAACATATCTCTTTTTTTCCCTCTTGCAGTCTAAATTAATATACAAAACCCATGACCATTCTTAAAAAGTAAAAATATTTCTCCTGTGTTAAAACTTGCAGGTTTAAGAAAACTTTATGTAACCTAATGAAAGCCAACTTCTAGAGTTAAATTGTGTTTTACTCATTTGTGGTTTTGACCCTACCAACTGAAATTTGCATTAATACATTAAGGCACTAGCACGTCTAGCCTCTAAAACTCCATTTAAAATGTACTAATAAGGAAAAGTATTAGGAATCACTTCTTGCTAATTGAAGTTATGTTTAAGTGGTTTTAAGTTGTGTTTTTTTTTTAATGTTAATTTTTTTTTCTTAATACACTAGAACTCTAAGTACCTTATCTACATCCGATTCATAGACTAAATGCCTGGCTTCAGCTAGTGCGTGATCATAGTCTTGTGGGAGAATCCAGTGCTGAATCTCTTCCTTGTCCATCTTTCCGTCCTTGTTGAGGTCACGAAAATCTGAAAACTGCTCACGCTCTGTAATCACCCAGTCAGGCTCTGGTCCACCCTCTTCATTTGCAAACATATCAGCTGGAAAGGAAATAAAAGTCTCACTCAAGTCGTACTTGATTTGAAAATTATGCATAAACTAAAGACATTTGCATGGTGTTCCTCAGAGGAAGACTGTCTCCATGTAGTTGCTTTAACTCTTTGACTTTGCTTTAACCTTTTGCTTTAACCTTTAACTCTTTGCACAGCATTTCTTTGTACAGAATATGAAATGTGGGGTGTAGAGTAGCTGTTCGTATCTTCTTTCAGGCCTACTTCTTCTCTGCTGGTGACTGTTCTTACATTTTCCTAGTATATTAGCCTCATAAGCAGTACACTTTTATGAAAGGTGAACCTGTCCAAAGGCCTTCAGCCACTTAAATTTGAGTGAAAAAAAATCTTTAAGGATCTATTGTTAAATTGCAGTCATGAGCTTTAGGGCTGGGCTCTATCACATGAGAAGAAAGGGATGTAGCAATTTTATCTTGTCCCTGCCAGCAAATGTCTCCGTGGATAAAATCAGACTTCAGCCAGCAGAGTGGCTGAGAGAATAAAAGGCACAGGGGAAACTCAGGAAAACAAAAATTGCTAAATAGAAGTGAATGCTTTTATCCTGCTTTCAGAGAGGTCTGTTTAAGAGAAAGCCATCTTAGAAAAGGAGTCCTTTTTAACCATACAGTTCTGCAGCAAACTCCACTAGAAGGTATTCTTCTACAAAGGAAAACCTGGAAAGAATGTCCTGCATCAGTGGTATGCTCTGTCCACAAGAAACTATACACAGTGCAATTGCCATAGCTTGGTACCTTGGGAGGGAGTACCATTTGTGACACAGGATGCACAGATTATGTATGTGAGCTGCTCTGTACATTGTACAGTAGTCCCACGTTATATTTAAGAAGCATCAGTAGGAAAACACCACCGTGACAGCTGCTATCTGTACAAACAGGGTTGGGAAAGTAGCAGTGATCATTATGAACAAGTATTGATTTGTATCTGTCCTTTACGTCATAAACCTTCCAAATTACTAGTAGCAAAAGTCCTTCCAGACTTATAAGTGTGTTCACTTTATCCTTCTGATCACTGTGGCTGATCAACTGTTTTCTGCTCATCAAGGCTGCTTATTCCTCAAGCCTTCCATTTTTCTATTGGTATTAAAGCTCGTTTTGTAGATGGTACTCCTATGCCTTGTGGGTCTGACTTTCAAGAATAAGGCGAGGAAAAGTGCACCCCACATGGACGGTCTTAGGGTCACAGGCTTGCTGGTACCCATAGGAAGTGAAAATGTAGATCTCAAATCTAAGACTTGCCCTGCAGGAGGATGTGTGCTATGCTGAAGATCTGTTGGTAGAACTGTCCACGGTGTCCCTGGCACAGTGAGAACTTAGTTCTCTACGCCTAACATGACTAGGGATATTCTGCTTAGCTGCTTTTATAAAATCTAAACCAAATTTTGTAGAAGTCAAAATGGGACAGAGAAGTGGGGAGGGAGTAATCATTCTACAACTTTCCGCAGATTTCCCCATCAAATACCTGATCCAGAGGCTGCAGTTTCTGGACTTTTTGATTGCTCCTTATGAGCTACCAAAGAAGAGATTTAGCTTTCTGTTTTTAACCCCAATTTGATCAAAAAGAAAAGAATTATATCTGAAAATGGGAAGTAGGAATATTTTAAGCAGTTTTCCTCTACTCATAAAGAAACTTCAGACAACACATTCACTTTCTTTTTTGCATTTTTAAAGTGCAAATTATATTGTTTATTTGAAGCATCTGACATGTCCTGTCAATTTGATTTTTATCATCCTTGCCAATGTGGGGTGATCGTGATGAGAACATTCTATGTTCCTATCTATAGAAGACAAGAAAAAACAGCATTCACATGGTAACAAATGTTGACAATTACCTTATAATTATATGTAGGTAATGTCACTGAATGAACTGAAATTACTGTGGAAATTATGCTGCTCTGTTATTTCAGTCATAAATGAATAGCATTCACATTCTGAGGCTAAATATAATTTACAAGGAAAAGAAACCCCCTGCCATTAATTAACATGTGTATATTGTTCCTGATTATACGAGAAGTGATCTTTATAGCACCACTAGAAACAGAAAGATTCATCTGAGTTTGCTCTAATGCTTTCCTGGTGATACTTTCTTGATTAAAAACCCATCAAAGTGAGTGCAGTGGGAGATGTTAGCTTTTGGTATCAGCATAATGATTCAAAAGGGTGAAACGTATTATGTGCAGCTGATCTCTAGTCTTGTTTCCATTTCGTTTTCATATGTCTAAGTGCAAGACAGTAGCTGGCTGCCTAGAGTGACTGAAAGTTGTGTAACTGTGACAGATCCCCTGTTGACGTTTCCCATTCTGATCTCTTTCTGACATTTCAGTAACGCACAGCTACTTTTCATGCACTTGACAACTTTTTTGAGAAGCTTAAATCTTGCTCCTGTTTTTACATAGCTAATTTTTTTTAATGCATCATCTTATCTTTCTATTAAAAAACATAAGGCATCACTGCAAAAATCTTTACAAAAACATGGGATTTTACCCACTAATTAATCTAGGAAAATAACTAGTAGAAAATAGGCAACTTTGAAACACAATATTAACAAACCTTTGGTTTGTTAATACATTTGGTTTGTTCATTTGGTTTGTTAATACAAATTTTGGTTTGTTAGTACATTTGGTTTGTTAATTTGGTTTGTTAATATAAACCTTTGGTTTGTTAATACTGCTGCAGACTTGAGAGGATGGACATATTGAGATTTTATAAGAAACAAACTTTAAGACTTACCAATATACTCATCCTGATCCACAAAACCATCCTCATTTTTGTCAATGTCTTCTAAGGTTTCCTGGAAAATAGTTTTACATTGAAGTAATCAAGAGAGAACTGACAATTCTGGCTATTCCCCTCTTCAGTCATTTCACATTTGAGGCCTGACCTGCCCTTGTACACAAGCAAATCTACTCTCACAGACTATGATGCAATTGCTGCTTGAACAAAAAATATACAAGTCTCACACTGAAAAAATTCCCAGCACATAAATGAAAAGTGGACATCATGCTGAAGTTTGAAGTTAGGGGCAGATAGAAGCTGGCATCACACACTTTGCAGCCTCATGTCAGCATACCTTTCCTTTTATTTTGGTGCAAGTCCATAGCAAGACTGTTTCCACTGAGGAGTAGTCTGAGGGTGTTTAACAAGTCTTCCTTGTACTGAGAACTCTAAATCAAGTACTTTCAAGAAGTGTATCCCTTTTTGTTCCCCCTGCTGGCTATTAAGTATGTGTCTGAGTGCCTCTTTCTCAACTCTGCCTGGAAAGGTTAGAGAAGCTTTTCAAAGCTTAGCCGAAAAGTAAAAATAAAAATAATGTTACTGGTTTTGCTCTGCTTACTAAGACAACGATGTTTTTCATATGCTCAAACTCCTCTGGGTGAAGGAAAGCTGTGAATTCTTCACGAGTGGCAGCTAGGTCTCCATCCTGATCTGCAGTTTTGAATCGTCTTTCGTCTCTGGGCAGCATTTTTTTAAAACTGTGCCGATCAGTTGCATCTTGGAATTCTTCTGGATTTTCTGCAAATTAATCAAGGCAATCTCAAAATTTTGTTCCTTTTCAAGTGTGCTAATGTGATAAAGCCCCTTAATTTGCTGATATGTACTCTGTTAAGAGTCTAGAAATACAAAGGCTTATTGCTGTGTTGAACAGGAACTTCTCTTTCCTATGAAGCTCAAAATTAATTCAAGGGTCAAACACTTTGGGTCATTTATAAAGGTGACTTAGTAGTAAAAGTAAATGGCTGAGTAGATTCCCTGTTGGAATCCAGGGTTTTGCAGTATCATATACTATACTTCACAGATTTATTTATTTTTAATCTGCTTTTATAAGCACTGCTTAGGCAGTATTTGGAGTAGATTTCATTCACAGAAGTTGTATGCTTCTTAGGAATCGGTATGACCTACACAACTCCCCAGTTTCAAAAAGCAAGCGAACCAAGGAAAAGTGGTTTCAGAAGCTGGCAGACTGACTGAAATTACTGAACTGCTACGCCTCTGCTACAGGGAACCTATCAATTATTTTCACTTTAAAACAAAGACATTTTTTCAGGGTGTTTAGCGACATACAATGAACAGTATTTGATATAATTTTTAGAATAGGAAAACTAAACTGATTTCAAAGATATTAATTGTGAAATTGTTATGAGTATTTTCTCATGTTGGGAGATAAACATTTGAAAAAGACTAGGCTGGGAATCACAGATGTGAATTTTAAGTGTGTATTAACACAGGATCACAATATAGTAGCTGTCCTCCAGCTGTTGGCGATTACAAAGAGGGCTGTGAAAGGCTCCCAGGGATACTGCTACAGGGATGTGAGACAAAATATTACCTTTAAAAATGTAGTAAGCCCCATTTTAATCTAGGGTAGAACTTCTACTTAATACTGCTGCTGGAATCTTGCTCCAAAAACTGCCTGTGAGGTAGATAGACACGGTCTTCTCGTTGCCAGGAGAAATGTACTCATGGTCAGTTACTAGCAATTAGTGGTCTGTAAGCATTGCCCCTTAGCTTAAGTAATCTCTTCTCTTTCTTTCCCTTCATTAACTTAGAAAAAGTAAAGCGAATGCAAGTTGAAGGAAAAAAAAAAACAAACAGGTATAGTTTTAATACATGTTTCTTTTGTCTCATTTCCAAGGATTTTCATTTACAGCTGATCCCAACCTGAGGCATGTTACTCCACAAGAACTATTTTATTCAATAATTTTGCTATAGCTTATACCCAGCTGAAATTTTTAGTATCTAGACTCTAGAGAATTTGAGACTGAATTGACAAACATTGGTTAATTATGCAAAATAGTTTTTGAATGAAAATACTAATATTAATGACAAAAAATCATCTATTTGTTAATTAGAGTAGAAGACCTTAATTAATCTTCATCAGTACATCGAACAAGCCCTCTGTAAAACCTTCCGTGTAGTGGCAACCCATGTGGAAATGGCTGAAATATAGAAATAATGCAATAAAGAAGTGCTTTTGACCTCTGAGTGTCTATAAAATTTAATGCTATTTCCAAAAGTCCTAAATGTGACACCAAACTCCTGTTGGCTATAAGGCATGAAATCATGCCTTATAACCCCAATCGTCATTGAGCATATCATCTGAAGACGTTATCTTACCTAGATAATAACCATATGTGGCTTGTTTATATTCTTCCCAGGCGATTTTATTGTCCTTGTTTAGATCATAGTCTTTCCAAACTTTAGCAACATTTTCGTAGATGTAGCGTTTCTGTACCCGTTTAATCCAGTTTTTCAGTTCCTCTGTTGTGAGATAGCCATCTTTGTTTTCATCTATTCTATCCACAATCTTCCTGTAGAGAGTGGCATCCGTAAGAGTCAAAAGAAAACCAAACTGCATGTCAGTCCAATTCTAGTAGTCTTTATCTGGCCCTTATTTTCCCCAAAAAGTAAAGCCCAAAATTTAGAAAGCTGTTCTTCAGGCTAAAACTTTCTTCAATTTTGCATGTTATCTTAAGGAACATTATTCATTATTCAATATTGCTATGAATAATTCAATTGGAATTTGCACCATCAAAGTTAGTGAACAAACTACCTCAGAGGATACCTCAATTTCCTAGATACTAACTACAGGGCACCTGTTCAGTGTCCATAGGGGGTAGCTATGCTGGACTCAGAAGAGGAAGCTGACTTCACCTCAGGAGAAAGCCTGTACTGATGTTTGCCAGAGGCAACCAGAGGAGAAAGCTAGGATTTTGCAGACACCTGCAGTTCCTCCTGTGGCCCTCCAGCAGACCGATGCTAGGCTGGAGTGAGTTGTGTGTGTGCAACTTTGTGTGCAATGTTGAGCATGTGCACCATTTATAGTCTTCCCTTCCATTCCCATCCCTCCGCTTTTCTTTTCTAGATAAAAAAAAAATATTGCTTGTATTGCCAGGAATGCCTGGTACTCATTAATGCGGGTCTCTGGTCATTGCTGGCAATTGGGATGTAAGCAACTGCCCTATGTAAAGCTGCTTGCCTCAAATTCTGTTGAAATCAGCAGAAGGGAAGGTACTTGGGTACTCCCAAGTACACCACTCACGAGGCCACAGGAGCAAACTGTCAGTAGCTGCACTGCACCCAGCAGTTTGGTGACCACCCTGTCCCACACGCAAGAAAATCAAAATGACCATTATCCATAGGCTCAGTCACCATCCCTTTGGTCTAGTTACATGTTATTCGTAAGAATGGGTAAGAGCAGAAGCCGTCTTGTCTAAATCCTGACTTGAAATTCAACAGGTGAGCTCCCTAAATCTCCAGGCAGACAAAGGAGATAGTGAAAAGTTCTGAACTGTTAACTATTCCTTGCAGTTCAACATCTTGGAAAGCTGGCACTGGCTGATGGGAAGTGCTCAGCGAGTAAATCAGTGTCCCTTCTTGAGCCTGTCAAGCAACAGCAGCAGGTCCTGCTGAATCT
The DNA here is from genome assembly GCF_964211825.1 of Aythya ferina. NCBI lineage: Eukaryota > Metazoa > Chordata > Aves > Anseriformes > Anatidae > Aythya > Aythya ferina. The sequence goes on from NC_140301.1 coordinate 7,520,105, forward strand.
GCAGCACTGTCATGTGAACCTGATAGTATCAGGTTTGTAGCATGTTTCATCTACTGCAAGTCAGAGCTTAATGGATATTGGTTTGGGGTCCAGCGGTTGAATTCATAAATGTGGTATTTCTGAGTGATAGGGAAAAAAAGGGGGTCACAGAATTTGCTTTCTAAAGTAGGTAAGTATGAATTAACTGACTGGAAAACCTTTCTCTTTTGTGTAAATCTCATGTGGAATTGGCTGCCAGGGTCCCTTTCACTGCACGATGGACTGTATTTGTCAATGAATGTGCTCCACCACAAATTTGACTTAACTGCTTTAGCTGATATTTCTGTTTTATTAAATGAAGTTGCAAAAAGTGATTGTGCTAGCAGCTCTTTGGTATTTTTAACACCAAAGCAGTCAAGAATCTTTACCATAAAATGTCCTGTGCCTTATCTTTCTCATCTATGCTCTTGTTTTTATACCTCCATTGCGTCCATATGCACTCTTTTACTCTGCTTCCCAGATGAGGATGGGGACAAAGAAATAGTCTTGCCTACAGGCTCCCAGAATGGACTGCAAACCTCACGTTTTATACTGGTAATTACCTACAACAGGGCTCGGGATCATTCTGAGTTTTGTAGTGGAACTGCTGTATATTGTCTGAAAGGCATTAGTGCCTTCGTTTTAAATAGCTAATTCTTGAATATATCAAAAATTCACAGAGCATGTTAAGACATGCAGTGCCAAGTCATACCCAGGAAGTTACATGTACAAGTGTGTAACACCTGAAACCTTACGTTCTCCCTTTAACTGAGGTGAGATAACAGTATTGAGGTGACAAACTAATAGAGTAGCTAAAGGACACACACAACAGGTACGTACAGCCTGCTGTTAGGCAGATTAGATCTGCCTAAATGCATCTGGTGATGAAACAAAGGTGGGGTAAGGAAATCATTACTTAAAGTGGCTGAAAGCAGAAGGCTTCCCCTCTGCATGTGATGCTCAGCACAGCTGTGTGTGGATAAACTCAGAACAAATAACAATTGTTTATGTTGGTAGGATGTGTAACCATCTTCTGTGTTTGCCGAAAATGGCAGGCCCAACACAAATGGCACGGAGAAGGTTCAAAGGACTGGGGTCCCACTCATCTTCTTAGCCCATCTGCACTCCCTTCACGCAGCCCTTGGCTGCTGCACTAGGACTGTGCCGTGCTTCTCCAAAACCAAGTGAGTTGTGGAACTGCACACAGGTAGGAAATCTGTGATTCTTCCCTTATCCAGTGGCTCAGTGTGGGAGGACAGGGATGCTTCTGTCACAGAACCTGTCCTAAGGGCAGGTGTACTCCAAGGTTACGATAAAATTATGGGCTGGTATGTGCCATGATCACAAACCAAGATTTTACTGCTCAGCTGCTCCTCCACAAAGGATGTGAGTAGTTGCTTGCAGGGCTTTTTCTGTGTACTAGCTAGTTCCTTTTTGTTTACTGGAAGATGAGAGTAGATTTGTGTTATCACTGTCTAGCCCTGCAACTCCACAGGATGATACTCTGCCATCCTTCTTAAGGAAGGTACAGTAACAGCAGCACACGCTTTGGTTACAGCAGTAGGTAGACTATATATTTCCATTTTCTCCCAGAAAGCATTTATAAAACATCTCTGATGCTTTGCTGCACAATGCTCACCCCGCAACGTGGGCTTTGGTTCTCAGAGGAAGTCTTTTTTAAGTCATGTCCACATAAGAGGTGTTTGGCTGTGGCTGTAGCTTAACGTGACTCTGTCACCTCTCTGAGGTGCACTCAGTGAGATTGCTAAAAGCTTCTTCCCTTGCCAAGCTGGTGTTTGTAAAAGCTGCTTAAGGACAATCCAGCTATTTCATCAAATCCTATCCCCAGCTGAAAAAGTCTGCTCTGCTGCAAGAATAAATATAGACAATTTAAGGGCTGTCCTTGTTAGCGATATACTTTTATTGGAAACTAAGTCACAGATAGAGCATACTGAGATGGTTTCTTCTGCTCCTTTTTCAGTGTGTAAGAAACTGGTCATTTCTGATAACTGTTTCATCCATTTACTTCCTGAGATACAGGTAAACAGCAGGGACAGCTTCCAGAAGGACCAACAGGTCACTCAGAGACAACCCTAGCACTACAACATGAGCTTGTGGTGGAACTACAGCCATACAATGAGCAAGCACCACTCCCTGTAGAAGGGGAGTAACTGAAGAGCTAGTCTAAGTGACACTGTACAGATACTTTAAACTACTTTCTGTTCATTCCATGTTTTCTGCTTATTTAATATTAAAAAAAAATACATATATATATATATGTTTAAACTGTTAGACTTAGTCCTAATTAGCAATCTGACTTCTGGTAAGCGCACAGGAGGGAGAGGCGCTGACAGGAGGCAACTGTCTCGGTGCAAAGAGCAGCGTGGAAGCAAGCACGGCGCTATCAGAGCGGACAAAGCTGCCACAAGTGGAAAACCTGCAGGGAGACGGCTTCGACTGGAAGAGCTGCGGTGAAGGGCAGGGGGACGCGGCCTCGGCTCCAGCCCAACCCCGCGGAGGGACGGAAAGCGACAAGGCAGGGAAGCGACGCTGCCGGCCAGCAGGTCCCGAGCGAGGAGGAGGACGAGGAGAAAAGCACCCAGGAGGAAAAAAGCACCCGAGAGGAAAGCACCCGGGAGGAAAGCACCCAGGGGTCGGGACCTGGGCAGCCGGAGCGAGGGGGCGCCCCCCGTGGCGTCCCGCCCCGCTCCCTCCCCTGCCACGTTCCCAGCGCCCCGCCGGGCCTCTCCGCCTCACCCCAGCCTCTCGCGGCTCTCCTCGGGGCTGAGCTGGTCGAAGCTCCGCGCCTCCTCCTTGCCCAGGAAGGCCTCGTGGTCGTACTGGAAGCCCGGGCCGTCCTCGTGGTGCTGCTGCTGCTGCTGCTGCTGCGCGGCGCCGGGACGGGCCCGCTCCTGCCGTGCTGTCGGCTTGCCCAGGCCGCCCGGCACCAGCACCAGCAGCAGGGGCAGCAGCAGGGGCAGCAGGCGCCATCCCACCCCGCCGGCCATGCCCCGCGGCCGCCCCGCAGCCCCGCTCATCGCGCCCGGCCCGGCCCGGCCCCGCCTCTCCCCGGCCCCGGCCCCGGCACGGCCCCGCCGGCGCCACGTCTGCAGGGCAGGGCGGAGCAGCGCGGAGGGGACAGCCCGGGGCCGGCAGCTCCCCGACGATTTCCCTTAGGAATGCACAAAACCGCTTTGCTTTTTATAGTTATCTCCCCAAAATGGGCAACGGAAAAGCTACAAGTTAAAAAAACAAACAAACAAACAAACAAAACAAAACAAACAAATAAACAAAAAAACCGTGGCGATGTCGTGAGTGCACGAGTCTGACACCAAGTTAATTCCCTAACAATGTACAGTAGGGGGAGGGAAAAAGAAAAAAAAAAAAAAAAGATTGCCAGCGGCCTCCTAGAGGATGCCAATCGTAACAGCGGCACCAGCACTGCCAGAGCAGCAAACTCGGGATCCTGGAAATTGAAGGAGAAAACCCAAGTTGTTTGGCGTAGAAAAAAAAGCATTTGCTTTTTTTTCCATCGATTGCAATTCATTTTGCTCAAGATTGTAGAAGCAGAGGCTTCAGGTTGCAGTAACTGACATTCTCACCTAGTAAATTTCCTTTTCCTACACTGTAGCCTGAAATTCACAACCAGGGAGAATTGCTTGTTGCTTGTTAATGACCTTGTATGCTGTCTGACCCAACGTGGCAGATGAGCATTGCTACCAGAGCCCGGCCATTCTTCGGTACGCAGACCTGAGAGAATTACTGGTTGCAACATGAGATTTGTTAGACCAGTCCACTGGACAGAAAAATCGTACTTATGACGGGCCATTGGCTGTGCCACGGCTATGCAAGTTGCTGAACCAGGCTGTGGCCTCCCTGCCACTGTTGTTACCCCGGTGGACATCCTTTTGACCTACAGGTAGGGTGTAGCTGAACTCTGCTTGGCAGGGGGCTTGACCGTATTGACAGCAAAAAGCTGATGTCAAAGCCTTATGTATTCTGCCTACTCTTCCGTGTTCTTCTGTGTTCTGCCTTTTCACACAGACACAGAATCACACAGAATTTCTAGGTTGGAAGAGACCTCAAGATCATCGAGTCCAACCTCTGACCTAACGCTAACAGTCCCCACTAAACTATATCCCTAAGCTCTACATCTAAACGTCTTTTAAAGACTTCCAGGGATGGTGACTCCACCACTTCCCTGGGCAGCCTGTTCCAATGCCTCACAACCCTTTCAGTAAAGAAGTTCTTCCTAACATCTAACCTAAAACTCCCCTGGCGCAACTTTAGCCCATTCCCCCTCGTCCTGTCACCAGGCACGTGGGAGAACAGACCAACCCCCACCTCTCTACAGCCTCCTTTGAGGTACCTATAGAGAGCGATAAGGTCGCCCCTGATCCTCCTCTTCTCCAGGCTGAACAAGCCCAGCTCCCTCAGCCGCTCCTCGTAGGACTTGTTCTCCAGGCCCCTCACCAGCTTCGTCGCCCTTCTCTGCACCCGCTCAAGCACCTCGATGTCCTTCTTGTAGCGAGGGGCCCAAAACTGAACACAGTACTCGAGGTGCGGCCTCACCAGAGCCGAGTACAGGGGGACGATCACCTCCCTAGCCCTGCTGGCCACACTGCTTCTGATACAAGCCAGGATGCTGTTGGCCTTCTTGGCCACCTGAGCACACTGCTGGCTCATATTCAGCCGACTATCCACCATCACTCCCAGGTCCTTCTCTGCCTGGCAGCTCTCCAACCACTCATCTCCCAGCCTGTAGCTCTGCTTGGGGTTATTGCGCCCCAGGTGCAGGACCCGGCACTTGGCCTTGTTGAACTTCATGCAGTTGACCTCAGCCCATCGGTGCAGCCTATCCAGATCCTCCTGCAGAGCTTTCCTACCCTCGAGCAGATCGACACACGCACCTAACTTGGTGTCATCTGCGAACTCACTGAAGGTGCACTTGATCCCCTCGTCCAGATCATCGATGAAGATATTAAAGAGGACCGGCCCCAGCACCGAGCCCTGGGGGATCAGAGAGCAACATGTAGATCTAGCTGTATGTTTGCCTCAGAATGTTTGCATTTGTGGCAGGAGCAACTTTCAAACATTTAAACCGTCAGATACTTTGTCACTTAAGTCTAGACAGAGAGCAAAACACTAACACCCTGCTCTAGGCCTGGTTGTGGCCTCTTGATGGGTTTGAACAGCCACAGCCTGAGCACTGCTTCAGTGAGAGCTGGGGTGTATGTGGCAGCTTGAAAATGGTTCTGCTGATCGTACCACCTGCGTTTGCATCCACAAAGCCACCGTGATGCAGCGTTTATATTGTTTTTCTTGCACTAAGCAAATACCAGTTAAATAGTTGTCATTAACATCTTCAGGAATTTCATACTTGGGCAATAATTCAGATACGTCTCCGCTTTTGTTTTTGATCTTCTAGTGTTCTTCTCCCCAGTTCCTATGTCTATAAGGTTGTTTCTAATGTTGTTCCAGGTGTGAGGCTGTGATGAGGTGCTCAGTTTTTACCTTCTTGATCCACATGGCGCTAGAGTATGCAGCTAGTCAAGAGGGAAATCAATTGCATGGATAACAGGTATGTTTTACTGCTCATTCATCAGTCAGTGATAGAACATTGTAGATTGATGTTTGATCTTTGCAGGGGTATGTGAAGTTATTTGAGGGAGGAGAGAAATGAATTTGTATGTTCTGTTTGTCAGAACAATTTGGAGCTACTTCTGTGAGAAGAGCTACAGCAGTGGCAATGCAGAATGAGCTCAGTATGTATGTGGTCATTCATTTAAAAGCCTCCAGGCATCAGGCGGGCTTGCCTTGGGGATTTGGGTTCAGGCCATTGGACCATTTTAATTTTGCCCTGTGTTTGGATTCATGTCTGGGCCCTGATATGCCGTGATCTTATGAAGGACAGGAAATCATGAATGTTCTGATCCTGCTCAGACTTGGTTTGGGACCGTTGGTAATAACAATGAAAACTTGATTGATCCAATATGACTTTTTGTGGAAAAGGAAAGGCATTGCAATTACTTGTCCTTAAAGGGCTGAAGTCTAGTCTTCGATTTTAATGCTGAGAAATAGACTTCATGTTCAGTCAAAGCAATTGTTGATCCAGTCAGTTTCAGTGTTGCTGGATTTTTGTACCACACAGTTTAATGTTTACAGATTTTGCTCTTGGGCTGTCGTGACCTCATCAAACACCTTAAACTCTCAGTCATCTCTGAAAGGTCGTGCCTTCTCATATTATTCAAGTCACAAAATGATAGAAGTTTTCCCTTACATTCTTTATCCACAAAACTTGTTTCTTAAAATACTGAATATTTTTACCTGTGATGCTGGTATTTTCTGTTTTAATAGTGTTACTATGAACATCTCTGCTGAGAGAAACCTGCTGCTGCTGAGTGATCAGCATTAATTAGGTTTAGCGTTAAAGGTGCTATTTTCATAATCCACACTTCTTTAGGTAATGTGTCTGAGTTTTATACACACAAGGTTTCTTTGAAACATTGCAGAATACCAGGTCTGCAACATCGACAATGTTTTTTAGCAATACATTTATGCAGCAGTAGGCATGCTGGGTAGTTTATAAGCTTTTAATGAAATGCTGGCAGATATTAGGGTTTTATGGGCTGGAAAACAGTGCAAATCAAAGAGCTTTGCTTACTGTTTATAACATTTTTCCCCTGAATCTAACAATATTTATCTCACTGTTTCCATCTTGCATTTCACTCTTCACATATTTACTTTTTCTTTCACTGATATATTCACAGTCAACAAACTATTCTGTATGAAGTATGCTCAGAGCTACGCTGTGCCTGTCATGTGAGTCCCGTTACCCAGATAAAGCCAAAGATGGCTTGTTCCATATCCTATTATTTCTTCAGTCTGCATTTATCCTAATAAGGGTACACTTACATCTTGAGTCGGTATTTCTGGACATCACTAATTGTGCCTTTCCTGGGGCAATGTAAATGACGCCAAAGGGATGCCATGTTTTCTGACTGCCTGCTGGCTAATACCTGCTCTTGTGCTTTCAGGTCCAGGAGCAGGGCCTGTTTCAGCACTGGAAAGCATATTCTGTAGCTCAGTTAGGGAAAATGGTGATCTTTGATGATAATACTGCTGATATTAATAGTAGGTAATGATAAATGTCTGTAAGAAATGTGTTTTCGAAGATATGCAAAAGAACGTATTTTTCTGAGAAGTTAGAAAATTAAAATACAGCGTTTTTTTCTCATCAACTCTACTACTCTCTGTAAATTCAGACTAACTAAATTATAGTATTCCTCTGTACACAGAATATATGATTGGTTTGGATAGATATGAGTCAGTGACGTATGCCATCTTAGATTAAATTATAGAAATGTATTTTGTGATTCATATTTTACATTGCAGTTAGCCTAAGACGCTTTGCCTGAACTCAGATCATAGCAGCAAAATTATTTTTTAAAACCTCGTATTTTCCTTAGGGCACAGAACACATTCATCGAAGCTGTTGAAAAATGTCCATTGACACCAATAGACTGCAGCTCAAGCTGTTTGTGTACAGTGGTGCTATATTTTATTGGAGATGTAATTGCAGCAGCATTTCAGAATAAGTTTATGTCTCATTTATTTTAGGTGATCTAGAATTAGATAACCTGCATTTGGACTTTCAGCCAAATTCTGTTAGGTACTGATTGCTCCCTTTGGTTTGGAATGTACAACTCTAGGTAGCCTGTAAAATTTGTCTCAGTCCATGTGGGAAGCTAGAGTTTAGGAGATCAGAGCAGAATGAGATACCAGCCTGCAAATAACAGTGGAAATTTTGGAGGCGAACTGGGGGAACTTTCAGAGAAACACTTTGATTAGACTTCCTTTGGCCTGTCATGACCTGCTGCTAGTTCAGACCTTCTTCATCACACCACCACATCCCCTTACTTTTCTATTTTTTGCATTGGTGTAGTCTACATCACTCCCTTCTCTTTCTCTTCTTTTCATCTATTGGTGCCTAGCTTACCAAACTCAAGTTTCTTGACACAATACACCCAAAATAATCATGCCAGTACCATGATGTTGACAAGCTTGTTTGTTCTGTGTGATGCCCTACTTCTCTTGTTCATTACCTGTCTCATGTAATTGCAGTGTAAACAATTTGGAAGGGGATTTTCTAGTATTTCTACTGATTAATTTCTGGTTATTACTACTGTTACTACTACTACCCGTTACTGTTCCTACTGTTTTTACTGTTTCTATTGATCTTCTACTGTGTCTATGCAGTGTCTGGCTCACTTGGGCATGGTCTGAGTTGGTCCTTAAGGTACCGTTGCCAATAAGCATGGTTAACAACCATTTTAGATCATCTGGGAACAGTCTTGAAATTTCCCCTCTTATCAGGAATCTGTGTGATTAGTGTTTCTTCAAACATTTACATTTTCAAGTGTATAAAAAGATCCTTTGCTTCTGACAGCATGAATCGGTGCGCTGTATGTGCAATTTGCCCTGGTAATTACTTATGTATGGTGATAACCATAGCAACATCCCAGGTAGATAATGTCATGCAAATTACTGCAGCTCCAGGGATGGAAGATGTTAATACAAGTATGTACTCACACCCCTGGTCTTCAACATTTTGCAGCGACTCTCCCCTCCCCCAGACATGTTGTTTTTAAATTTCCTTTCCTCCCGGTGATCGGAAGGAAAAGAAAACCTCTCGCTATTTTTCTCATTGGTATTCACGCAGAGGGAGGGGGAGGGTGGTCCTTCAATGTTTCTGTCATGAATAATTTTGTACACAGGGTGGAAATTCCACAGTGTATGTAGGGCATAAAAGTCCAGAGACTTGGATACACTGCAGGGCCACGTTGTGCTTAAACCCAAGTTCTTGCATTTGTAAGCACGGAGCGTGAGTACATGTATGTGGGGGTGGGATTGTAACCACAGATGTTTAGACTGAGGTGTAAACCTCCTCAAATCATTTACAGAGGAGATGGGAGAGCAGCTTTGTTTTTCAGAGCAGACATGCTGTGGCTGAATACTTATCAGGGGTAGTGCATTGTCACTGCAATGAAGAAACAGCAGAGAGGAAATAACTGGTAACAGTTATCCCTTGTTTGGTCACAAGCAAGAGAAACAAAAAAAATCTATGTAAGTGCTAATCTGCATATATATGCAAGTCCTTTTGTACCCTAGAGGTGGCTGGAATCTTTTATTAAAATCATTTTAAAAGAAGGAAGGAAAGGAAATTGGTTAAGTAGAAGTTTAGCTTTTCTGATGCAGAATGAAATTCTTGCTGAACTTTTGGCTGTGTGGTTAAATACTGGGAATGCGGGTGTTAGCCCTACAATCTGCGCCGAAGCTGCTGATTACTGAAAGCTGAACTGCTCCAGCCATTAAACCAGGAAATACCTTGATTAAAGAGAATGGAGATTTGCAGAGTCAGAAAGACTGTGCAGGCAGCTGGAGTATGTAGTCAGATCCCAATGTGTAGGGAAAATATTCCCAAAGCGAGCTAAACTATTCACTAGGCCAGCATCAAACTGTCTTCATCATAAAAACAAGGTCTCAAATACAAGCATGTTGAGGAGTGGAAAAAAAAAGAAAATTGAAGCCACTGAACAACTTCATTTTGGTGATGGAGGTAGTAGATGTTCAGAGTGTTAATTGGAGATTTTAAACACTGCCGTTCTGTATCCCCTGGAGTCTGTACAGGGATGTTTGCCACTCTTACAAGTCTGTCTACAAATCCCAGACTGTAAAGTTTAATCTTTTTCCCTCTTATTCTTCTGTGAATTACTAATTCAATACTTCGGCTATCATTAGCATGGATAGCACTGTTCAGCTGTGCCAGCCTGTCCAGAATAACTATTGGTGACAGCAGAATCTGAAAGATGCTCATGTCCAGGTAATCCAGTTTGTTGTTAAATTTAGCATCAGTGCTAGGGGCTACAAAGATCCCTGACTTGCAGTGGAGTTGCTTTGTGTGTTTGTTTGTTTGTTAGCTGGTTGGTTATACTTGGGTTTGTTTGGTTTTGTTTGTTTATTTGTTTTTAAATCTGCTAGGATGCCTACCTAATGAAAACAAGCAGCACCACAAAGAAATATATAAACTCGGGCTTTGTACCATCTGACAGAAACTATTGAGACTAATTGTCTGCTTGAGCTTTTGCCTGTCTGCCTACTTTACATAAAGTGGACGTTTCTTTCTTATTTCTATATTCAGCATGTGCCTGCCTGTAGATGGGCTCTCCCTATACTCCGTATCACATCAAAGGGAATAGGAGATGCCTGGGTATTATAGGGATAGCTGGAATGAGGTTCTGCCTAGTTTAATGCTCTCTCTCTTCAGAATAAAATTACTAATATCATTTATGCCAAACATCCTGAAACCCTGTGTGTAGGCTAGTTTCTTTGGCCAGTACCACAGCCAGACAAAACACTTGACTATAATTATCCAGTCCTCTGCTTTCCATGGCTAGGATGACTCTTTCAGTCAGGAACTGACCTCTTCCTAAATTCAGTGGGAATCAGGACCGGCATAGTTTGTTGTTCCTATGCTGTCTTGTTATTAATGCAAGTCTGTAGTTTTGATTTACTGTTTTTATTCACGGAGTGAGGTATCATTAACACTGAATTAAAAACAAAAAGGCAGAAAGTAACCTAGGAATGCCTGATAAGTGGTGTCAGTTGTTCAAGAAATTCATAGCAGCACAGATAACTCAGTTAAGATCTTAAAGTTTATCACGGAATTTGTTGAGATTGCAAAGCTTCCGTCAGAGCTGCAGCATTATTCAAACACAGGGGAAAAAGGTGGGCATGGGAGATTTGCCTAATGTCACATGTGGGGTTAACATTGGGTTTGATAATTCTGGGTCCCCACTCTAGCTAGCAATGGTTTTGCCTTCCTCCCTGCGCTATGTAGTCTCCCCATTTGTTTTTGTTTCTGGTTAGTATAACTAAGGGAACCAGCTGGCATATTGAAAAGCACTACGTTGGCCAGCTGTACAGTTTGTATTTAGCAACTGGGTATCTTTTATCAGAAGGCAAAGGAAATAATAACATCAAAATCACATGTCAAATAAGTATGTATGTTTAATAAATAATATTCCACATGCGTGATTTTATTTACTGTCTCTTCTCCTCACTTTTTCCGCCTCACCAGTTGCTCACCTTTGCTAGTTTATGACAAGATGTTGAAGGAAACACTGCATTATCGTATGCAGCAGGCATCAAGGGAGAGAAATTGGCTTGTCATTAATAGTAATTGTAAAACCAACCCTACAATAAAGGCTACTTTTGGTCACAACCTGCAGTTGTGAAACAAAATCCAGAGCTCTCATCTGTTGACCATTTTTAGCTCAGGGTCAAAATCTCCATGTGCAAAGGTCAAGTGTAGACGGACAGTGCTCATCACAGGACTGAGAGATGCATACAGGCTCTAGCTGGAGTGCAGCCTGGAGTGCAGGTATCCAGGGGAACAGGGGAACTCAGCTTTCCTAGCTGTTTCTTAGGGTATCACTAAATGGCAAACTTCGGGTTAAGACTGAACATTTTGTGTCTGTTATGCCAGGGGAGAGATGGCACCAAAAGCCCTGATAAGAGTTCACCTCCTGAAACATCTGTGATTCCTCCATCACTGCTCTAGAGGTTTCTGAAATGCTGGTACAACCACAAGCAGCTGTGGCAGTGTTCCCATGGCTGCCTCCTGGTCCCTCCAAGCAGTTGGTGTTTCCCACCTCTTAAACTTCAGACATAGCCATGATTTCCCTGCCTGAATTAATGTTCTCATGTTGACAGATACTAAGGGCTGATAAAATGGCTTGAAGTTTTCAAGCAAACAGCTGTACCAAATGTTGCAAGGAGCTATGGCAGAGGTGCTGCAGGCTCCATCTCTGTGGTTCGGGGTGTAAGTGGGAAGAAACATGAACACTCAGCCCTGAGTAGACAGCCTGACTTTCTAGGAGAAGAAGAATAGGGCTGGCTTGGAAACTAGAGCAGGAAGCTGCCTTCAGGCTTAGATTTTATTTATTTATTTATTTATTTTAAGTACAGCACAATTAAGCTACCTTGGAGTAGAGGCACACCAACTGCAAAAGAGTCTGTCCAATGTCCTCTTAAATCAGCTGAAGGTGTTTTAGTAACTTCACTGACCTTGTTTTAATTCTCAACAGTGCAAAGTAATTCTGCATCTTTTAGGACAGGAAATGCAGTATGCTGTAAGCAATATGAATCCCTTTTACTCTTTCTGGATCGCTAATTTTTATTTAGGTTTATCACACAACTTGTAAACTGCATGCAGCCTTAAATGCAGACATAATGTACATTAATGTGATAATGGAGAAGTTGTGCTCTTTTAACCAGACAGACGAAACAGAAATAGAATAGAGAACAGTAGAATATTCAAAGTAGAATATTCAAAGTCTTTATTTTTCCAAATCTTTACATTCTGGTTTGTCTACTAAGGATACAAAGTGTAATTATACTAAAGGATGCTCACAGAAGACAACACATCAAATTGCTTTAGACAGCAATAAAAATGTCCAAAGATTTGGTTGAAAGTCTTTTACAGGGCCACACATTCAGTACCTTTTCTGAGTTTTTTTGTGGATTGGCAGTTTAGAATTTACAATTCAAACAGAAATCACAACAATTGCAGTTTTGAGTGTATATAAACAGTATTCATATAAGAAAGTTTAGTTCCTTAAATGTATTAATTCGGGGAAGTCAACGTTTCCAATTTTTGTTTTGTTTTGTAGCCATCAAGGGCTCAGCATGCCAGTTTGTAACTGATCACAGGTATAGCAAACTGGGTAGATAGTGCCAAAGCATCAATAGAAAAGCATATTAACTACTCCCAGAGTTGTGTAGTCACTAGGAGATTATTTAGATAAACTGGGTTACGAACTGAAACTAGCTATAGCACACAGTTGTAAATGTCAGTGAACCAGACAAGCTAATTCCTTGCCTGTGAAGTAACGTTGGAATGCAGAGTATATGCAGCTTACGTTTAAATATAAATATGGGATTACCTTTTAGGCTGTGAAATGGAATCATATACACAACAAACATTACATCTAGGGTCTTCCGTGAGTGAAAACCGTTGTGTCAAATATGGTTAGTTTAGTATTGTTGATGGGCTTTATTCAAGGTTCCTAGAATTTATCTGCCAAGCATAAATAATTATTTAACAACTAATAGGGCAAGGCCAGAAATATAATAGCTTTTATGTTGAAATTAACATCAAGTGATCTGTAGACATCTGCTAAGCAAGCCAAATGTGGTCTATGTGCTGTATGCTTTGCCTCACTGCCTCAAAATAACAAGCACTGCTTATATTTGGAGGGGCAGTTTTCCTTGTTAAAATGGGAAAAAAATGCTCTGATAGAAATCGCTTGCACTGTTAGGATCAAGTGTGTGATGAACATTAAATAGCCCTACAAATTTAAATAATGCTCGATACTGAGATTTCAGCCTTGCAAATGCTCTTGGTTCCTGATGTGTGCTTAGTGTGGTTCAGAGGGGAATTAAAGTCCTCTCTTTATTTCCTTTAAAAAAAAAAAAAAAAAAAGAAGCATCAGCTAGGATATTCCAGCCTTTAGCAACTGCAGCTTTCTGGGGTTCAGTAAGTGTGAGAGCCGGAGCCTCAGCACATTTATTTTTCCAAAATGACCAGAAGGGTGAAGGAATTGTAAGAGCTATAGCATCAAGAAAGCCTGAAAAATCTCCAAGCAGCAAAGATCCCTTCCAAGCAGATACTCACTGTTGCCTTGCAGTGATCTGCATTCTGTGCATAAGTGTTCAGCTTATATGGGTGCCAGAACTGAAACTGTACTTCCTTTTCTTTAGAGCACCGCAGTTGGCATGGGATGTTTGCTCTACTAGCTGTTGCAGTTCATCTGCTTTCAGGACCATCCATTCGATCTTTGGCATCTTCTCTAGGGGTCTTGGCCTTTCCTCTGTTTTAAAAGTATTAGAAGGAGGTTGAATTGCTGAGTGGGGAACGTAATCTTTGTGAGGCAAAGTCTAAAGATGTTAGTAAGCTGAAAGGACTGCACTGGCAATTTACCAGGTACTATGCTGGAATGAATGAGAAACTCATATTCATTGTGCTTATGTATGCTCAAGTTCTTTATGTCCATATTTAGATCTATTAACACGATAAGCTTAAGCCAACTTGACTTTCTTGAATGAACAAAGCTGTAAATGGCAGAGCCTCAACAACAAACCCCATAAATGTGTACGGCCACCAGCAGAGTGAATAACACCGGACCTGAGATTCTGTGGGGTTTGGCAGTGGTACAGAAGATGCTGTTCTGAACAAGCTGGATTCCCTTTCGTACAGGAGGCTTGGCACCAACCTTACTGTGAGCTGGCTCGGGCTTTTACGGGGGCAATGAAGCCTGGGCTCTGTGCTGGACTTGGTGTCTCTGCCCCAGCCTTCCCCTTGAGTATTGGAGTGTGGCCTCAGGCTGCTCTGGTTTGCACTGACAGGAGTCCCTGGGGATCTCTCTGCCAGCTGGGTTAGCCAGAACACACAGTGCCCTAGCCAAAGTCAACTTTTCCCTGTGAGGGCAACCACAGCGAGGAAATGTCCAGATGCTGGCTATGCCAATTCTCAAACCACAGCTCACCCTTCACAGCAGCGATTTCCCCAGCAGCTAAATGGCAGGTAGAGGAACTGGACAGAGTGCCTGGGGCAAGAGAGCTGCTACGTTGGCAAATCCAGACTTCTTCACAAAAGACCAGGTTTTGACTGTGACATTTTTCTCTACTGCTTCAAGGTACACATGATGAGAAGGAAGAAAGGCCCTTTGCAAAAAGGCTTCTTCTGGGATTCCCGTGCTGGAGCAATGCCCAAAGGAGTTAGGAGTGTGCTGAGGCAGGAATGCTACATATTTGTCTGTGGATAAGGGTCCTTGCAGTCCAGCACAGCTAAAGAGTAATATCCAAGCTGGATGGAGAGAGCAGCCCACGAGTTCTGGTTTTTGGCTATTGCAGCCTTGACTGCTGCAGCAACTAAGCACAGGACGTTATTCTGGGAGGTATAATTGGGCTTCTCTGCAGGCAGTCATCTGACACAAGTGAGGGAGTTCCTCTGTGCCACTGGGTCTTGGCTTCCTGTGAGAAATGTGAATTACAGATTTCAACCCACAACATGTAAGAGCTGCTGGACTGTGCTGAGGGTGCAAACAGCCTGTTCAGCTGCACTCCGATGATTAGGTTACTGCTTTTAGTACAAAACAACCAGCAAAGCAGTCATTTCTATGTGTGTTCTGGAGTGGTACATTATTGCATTTTAGCACTCGACATCAGAGTAATTTCCACACAGTCACTGCTTTGACTAAGCCTGCTGAAGAAATTGGTCTGGTATAAAAGTGGATTTGGGGCGGAATCGGGCCCTTTGATTTCAATGGCTTCTTTTCAGCGCTGCTGTAATCGAGGTCAGTGGGAAAACAGGCGTGTGCTGGAAGGGGGCACCTTTGCTGTACTGCAGCACTGGGAAGTTCATCTGCCAGGGAGACTCCTTGGAACATATGACCCATAAGGGCACCCCGCTTCAGATGCTGTGAGCCTTACCTCAGACCTCAGGGCTAAGCAGAGCTAGCCAGTTGTTTTAGGTTGTGACGCCAGCCGTGGAAGTATGCCTGTGGTGTGGGCTTAGAGTAGAGGTAAGCCATGCCTCCTCCAGCCAGAGGAGGGTGTATGCAGATCTGAGGCTCTGCCTCAGACAGCAACATGTTCCTCTTTTCCCAGTGGGGTGCCTCTGCTGGAGCAAGGCATTTTACAGGGAGTGCAAAACTTGCTGGGTAAAGAACAGGGCTTTTTTTGGCGTGTTTCGCCTCTGGAGGTGACTCCAACTGCTTGTTTCCTCATTTGGCTGTCCCTTGTGTTTCCACCTGCTCATTTCTTTCTACAGGAGTGGGAAACCCTGCTGTGTCTCACAGCCCAGACACTGTGGTGGCCCTACACAAAGGGGCATCCCAGGGGTGATGGGAAGGTATCCTAGAGTCATAGAATATCTGAGTTGGAAGGGACCCACAAGGATCATTGAGACCAATTCCTTGGTTCCCAAAGGACCACCCAAAAAATAAAACAAAATAGTAGTATCACTCAATAGAAAAACAGTCACGAGAGTCCTTACCTTGCCACCAAACCCCCTTATTGCTCCTGTTCCCCATACCCCCTTGCTGTCCTGCTCTGGCTGGCTGGCAAGGAACCTGGGCCGCATGCTGTGCATTTGTTAGAAACTCCCTCAGTGGTGTCTGAGTCATGGGCAGCCCCGTGCTCGGTTTAGCATCTTTTGGTTCTGCATGCTGCTCTTCAAAGAGTGGAATTATTATGTTCACTAGAAAAATTACAGTTTGGCCTGTCTCTTATGCATTTGTCCCTCACTGTGATCAGTGATCTCCTTTGATTGGAGACTGTCTTTATCTCCATAGGTCTGCTCAGCACAATGAAGGTGTGGTTGTAGCATCTTGGCCTGTCTTAATTTAACTGGCAGAAGTAATCGCAGCAGTGAGGATGCAGCAGCACTGGCTAGCAACCAAGTTACAAAGTCTCTAGAGACCTTGTGTACATACCTCCAGGTATGTTGACACTGCAGCAGCTGCTGCTTGCGGGGATAGTCTGAGATAGCTGTTTGCTATTGTGCAGTGAGTCCATTGTTACTCAGCAATGAGCGAGCTACCTGCCACAGGGCTTGTTCCTCTTCTTGGGTGGGTTTTGCAGCTTGTCCTGAGTTCCCAGCTGCCGTGGATGGGATGTACCTGTCTTAGGTAATGGAAAATAGTGGCAGCGGTGTAAATATTCATCCAGACATGTGCCCAGCACACGTGGAGGCAATGCCAAGAAACTAGAGATGGGAAGTGAGGAAAACAAAGAACACACTGCCTCCTGCACAGGGCAACTTTATGGCTGGCATAGCAGTGGAGGAGTGGGGGTAAAGTGATGTTTCCACTCTAGTGCTGGAAGTATGAGCTCTGGCCACAAAAATGATGACCAGTTCTATTAATAGCCTCCCATCATGCCCGACTGGAGAAGCAAGCACTGTCTGAGACTTTGTCATGCTGCAGAACAACGTGCCACTGACTCAGAAGTAGTAGAAATAGAGCATGAAAACTGGGCCTCAACCCCCAAACCGATGATATACGGATGTTGCCTGTCACAGGCTGATCCCTGGGGCTCTTCTGTTTTACCCTGTGGCAAGGCTTATGTAAGCTGTCAGACTAATGAAGGTCCACAGAGCTGAGCTGAGCACCTGGGACAACACAGGTGGCTCTGCAGCCCCAGTACCTCTCACTGAACTGTGCCTGTTTGGTGGAGTCTGGGACTTGTATCTATCATCCTTGCAGGCATTTTTGGGGATGCTAAACCCAATACCACCTTTCTGTGCCCATTCCCTCTCCTGAAAGAGTGCTCAGCTTCCCGTTCAATCCCACAGAATTGGACATTTGGACTCAAAAACAATTTCAGTCTTTGGCCAACAGTTTTACTTCAAGACTTTTTCTTGCATCCAGATCCGAGAAGGGTGACTTTTGAACACCATTTCTACACGCTGTTAACTTGGATAAGCTAATGTGAACAAACTGCATGTGAAGCTGACCCGTGTGTTATAAATAGCTAGTTTTGATCTGCAGTATATATTCTGAGGCCCCTGCGAGGCCGAAGCGCCGATGCAGATCGCATCCGTCCCCTAGCAGAGGTTGGTACTGCAGTAGCCCCACCTGCTGTTGGATAGGGAAGAAGCGGCTTTGTCCTGTAACGCAGCCTGATGATGCGGGTTACTTTAGATTACCTGATCCTTTACCACACTGCTATCCTTGCATTCTCCCCCTTAAAGCACATTCCTTGTGGTCCTTGTGTTTGTCATATCTTATGTTGATTCTAAGCTCTTCGGGGTAGGAAGCATATCTTATCTCTGCTTGTAAAGCACTGTGTAAATTTACACACAGTGGAAGTGCTTGATAATAATAATCAGGATCTCTTGCTTTTGATAGCATTTGATTTCAAGAGCTCTCTGCGAATCTGAATGAGGAAAGGTACAAAGGTGAAGGTGTAATTAGGGTTCTGAGATGTTTTTAAAG
The DNA here is from genome assembly GCF_964211825.1 of Aythya ferina. Taxonomy (NCBI): domain Eukaryota; kingdom Metazoa; phylum Chordata; class Aves; order Anseriformes; family Anatidae; genus Aythya; species Aythya ferina. The sequence goes on from NC_140301.1 coordinate 7,538,185, forward strand.
TAATCTGAGTGACTTTATATAGTTGTCTGTTTGTTTTTTTTTCCCTTTAGAATTGAGAACACCATTAACAGCCTAAAATAGGAAAGAAAATTGGTATGAGACGTTTATTGACCAATACTTGTAAAAAGGATAGGCTGTTAAATGATGGATTAAGAGACTTTTTCTTAAATTGAACCATGGCTTTTATAAGTATGGGATGAGTACAACAATCAAGAATAAGACTTATTTACACAGGAGAATTCATATGAAATCAGGATGCTTTCAGAGAAGAAAAAGGCTTTCAAGTCTAAAGGCTTTTTTTTCTTTATATGATTTATATCTTCTTGGGACAAATTCTGCAAGATACTTCAGCTCACTCCTGTTTTCACAAATAGTCCTATTTTGGTTAATATATTGTTGCTGGGTCAGGATCTAGCCCATCAGTTTTTCTTCCCCTAGGAAAAAAAAAAAAAAAAGTGGTTACAGTAGTCATCACCTTCTAAAGTACCTTATTTTAGAACAACGTGCTAGCCTATAGTGTGACATTTCATGTTGAATTTGGGATTAGAGAGGAACTCAAAACGGCAAAAATTGTGTCTAGAATGAGATTCCAAACGCTTTATTTGTGAGGGTTCCTTAGGCTTATCTTTTAGAAATATGAAGTTCAGGGTGCATGAATGTATGTGTTGTCATACCTGCTTATAGGATATGATACATACAGATAGGAGTGGAGTGAAAAGATGTTATTTAGTTTGGGGTAGTGTGGAGGCTCAGGATAGTTAATTTGTTACTAAATTTTAATATGTTTTCCCTCAAAAGATAGCTCAGACCTTAATTTTTAGGAGGCTGTTTGGATTTCTTAGATGAGCAAATGTGTTCGTTTGTGTCTCTGCCTCATCTGTTTTGTGCCTGTGTAACCCAGCAGGGAGAGCACAGCACTTTTGATATTCTCAGAAGGGGTGAATATGTCTTGCTTTGAAGATGAGGGAGGCATGACAATGGTTCATATACCATGTGCTTGCTCTCCATAGAGGTTACACCTTGCCCTGCAAGAACTTAAAATGTCATGACTGTCAAAAATTGCAGTGATTCCAGAAACACAATGCATGATGTACAAAGTAAAGGAGATGACAATGTAGCTGCTGCATTTCTTGATTCCTTTTGAAATATCACCATAGATATTTTAGATATATATTAGGTTTCTCTGCAAGGTTTGAAAGAGCTGGAGTTTGCCTTGTTTGTTTTCTTTAGAGTAAAACATCCTTGTAGGTACCTCTGATGTCAGTCATTGCAGTGGCATGTAACAAGTAAGGATGTGCCCTTGCTTTACTGTACAGATGTGACAGTCCTTCCCTTTCTAGGAATATTAGTACTCATTTATCTTGGAATCCAGCAGCACCCAGGCTGAGACATCTGGTGATGACATCTGTGTGGCAACTAAGTGTTCTGGTGTCTGTAATATTCATATCTGACTGCAAAGTAGACTCAGATGTTTGGGAAGTTAAAACAAGAATGAATGTATATTTTGCTTGAAGAATTCTGTTAGCAAATGAATCGTCTTTAGCAGTGGGTCTCTGTTTGTAAATAATGGGTCTTTGTCTGCTAATAATGGGTCTCTGTTCCCAAATAATGAAGTAAAGACTGATGAACAGGAATCTGGACCTCAGAAGGCTATAAGCATCCTAAGAGTCCATGGAAAGTTTTGTTTATGACTTAGGTACAGGTCATAAAGAAATAGGAGACTCCAGAATGATCAATTAATCATTTTTTAAAATACTTGTGAAAAAGTGACAAATCTTCATGAACTATTTAAAGATAGGATTTTTATAGCAGTTTAACAGATGTGTGATCTTGTCTTTGCACAGGCTCCTGTCAGTGCGCTACTCACTCAAGAACAGGGCAAAGAAATTATACAGGGGTGCTTTATTCTTTACTCAGGAGATTACTGAGCATATAAGAAAGATCTGAGTTAGACAGCACTCCGAACATGCCCAGAGTACTTGGGTGAGGTAAAGTTTGTAAGGGAGTGATCAGTTTATTAAATTCACTAGAGTTGGCAAAAAAAAATACACAACATTCTGGGCATACGAACCATCCTTAGGGCACTTCAGAAGGATTGATGGCAGCATTTGCCACGTTGAAAGCTCAGTGGATATGAACTTACGTCTGTTTGGCTCAATTACTGTGCTCTGAGCAGTGTAATTTAAATATTGTGTGTTTCCGGAAGGTTAACATTGCTGGTGCACTTCATGCTCTTCACTGTAAAAAGCAAGCACTTTAAAAACACGTGACAATCTTCCACTTACTGCTATGCAATCAGCGAGACCGTTCTGTTAAGACAGAAATTTCCAAGACTAAAGTCAATTAGAGTGGGATTTTGTTAGACTCCTGCCTCAGTCTACATGATGCAAACGCAGAAATGACGCTGTAAAACTGGTGACAAGGGGTAGGCGACACCTTATCTCTGTAAGGGAAAACGCAAACACGGACAAGTCACTGTGCAGCTAGCTGGTCAACGCAGTGTGACCTAATGTCACCTGAGCTATCCTTGCAGTTACACATTTAAAGTAAAGCTCCTTTTGTGCTATTTGGTTTTAGATATTATTACAGGCTTCATATCAAACTTTTTGGGAGTCCAGCTACAATGTAGCAGACTTCAGAGAACAGCCATATATATTTAGATTATCTTCTTGACTTCCAATCACTTCAATTAAGTGACTGATGATTTCTATGGTACAGGACATTGCAAAAGATGCACCTGCCAGTTTTATTTCTCTTTTTATATTGTTGGAAGAGGTTTGGAAGTTTGATCTAAGTATATTCCTGGAAGTTGAGATGCTCCTCTGAATCTTCACAATTTGCTGGAGGAGTATTTTGGTGTTTATTTTGCTGGAGGGTAGCCCAGGGTCTCAAAGGTCCTTTTGAGACTTATAACCCCTGATTCCTGGAATCTAAATGTAGAGCCCAAGTTATGAGCACCTATATGGGGATTTCTCGTGAACTCAGTGAAAATCTTACAAGAAATGTGTGCTGTCAGATGCTGTATTGTCTTCTGGGCAGATCAAAAATACCATATATCAACATTTCAAATGGAATAGCTCTATTTTTGACTCAGTAGCATGTGAGTAGAAGCTGGACATGACATAGAATGCAAAAGAAAATCAAATACGAACAAGAAAAAACCTTTCTTTACCCCTTTGCAGACTGGCCATTTGTCAGCATCTGGTAAGTACATATCTATTTTAAGGAGTAGAAGAACATTTGAAATGTGGCAATTGTATGTGATTTGAGTCCTAAATGTAGCTTGTGGTTATAAGTCTGTCTTTAGCATATTGCAGTGTGCTGCCCCAAAGCTTTTAGATCACATAAACTTATCTTAGATTTAATTTTCTTTCAGTGGTAGTATTAATTCAGGGGTTGTTACAGTTTGTTTGCTTAAAAAAATCTATGTGATTTTTCTTTGCATTTTGCAAACCTCATCATTTTGGAATCCTAAATGAACTGTTAAAAGAACTATTTATTATAATCCTATTATATTGATATATTTTGACAAAGAATGTGCATGAGCTTGATGGTGCATCAAAGCAAAAACAAAAAAAAATAGGTTTTTGACTTTAAGGAAAAGACTTGAACCACTGTCAGGATCAAAGCATATATCGTGTGCTAGAGTCCTGATTCAGCAACGCATGCAAAAAAGAATTTCAGATACACTGAGCTTTGGTGGCAGCCATGAACATGGTTGCATTTCCTGCTGTGATTCTTGCTTCTCAAAAATCTGGACAAAACAAAACACTTCCCCACAAACAAGTCATCAGGAGTATTGTAATCTTTCTCCTTTTCCACATCTTCTCTCAGTATTTCTCACACAGTTTGCATTATTCATAATGATTAGCCTTAATCTGAAGGACTTAAAGTTTTAAAGTTCTATATTTGCATATCTGTTTCTCCTGGTAAATGTGCTTCGCTGACAATGAGACATGGCTTGTATGCTTTTCCATGTCCTGGTAATCTTTTATTCACAGATGCTTTATGCAATAGACGCGCTCTCTACTTTTCCTCCTTCTTCATCACCTAGAGTCTAAGAATATGTATGCTGACACCAAATAAATTAAAGCAGTACTTTTTTTTTTTCTTAATGGAAAATGCCTGGTAAGACACTCTGATTCCCTACATCCCTCTTTGTTTTTCAAGCAGACCACTGTTATAAGAGAGCTTTCAGCCAGACAAATGTTTTATGGCAATAGCGCTTTATGTTTTCGTAACACCCTTCTTCTAAGGGTGTCAAACGCTTTACAGCTGTAATAAATTAAGCCTTACAACGTCCTATGTGGTAGGTAACTATTATACCCATTTTATGGGTGCCAGACTTCATGGAATAAGCTGCATTCAACATGCCAGCACACTATGAACAGCCATTCGGGGTTTCATCCTAGAATGATCATGTGAATGCTGCCTACAATGGAGTCTATAAAAGAGGTACCTACAAGGCAAAGAATTAGGACATTTAGGAGCCGTGTTTGTCTTTGGGCCTTGTGCAGAAACCTTTAAAAAAGGTTTGTGAAGAAAGCTTTGATTAGACACTAAGAAAACCTCGGTAAGAATTCAAGATAGAAAACCTAATAAGTGATGGACTGGAGATTCAGGAGTCTGGAAGGAAAGCTAGTGTGGAAGAGGGTTTGGGGGAATGAAAGGAAAGGTTTTAGAGTAGAGGAGACATGACCAGATTTTCTTGGCTGCAATCCAAAATGTACAGAGTAGCTTGGTCTCCCTGTAATACTTCAGCTGAGATGCACAAAGTCCTGCCTGTTAACAACACTCATTCCCAACCTGTAACCTAAAAAACTGTATGCGGCTGTCCTCATTCAGTTTTTAAATCAGCTGAAGAGCAGAGTTGCATCTCTGGGTGGTTAAAAAACAAACCAGAGATCAGCAATATATTTGAGTCTGAAATGGGTGTACTAAGCACACCATGCAGGTGTGCAAAGCTTCTGATGATCTCTTTTGCTCAAGTGTTTGAAGTCTTTTCAGGCTGCAATGATAAGGGCCACTTTGTATTGAGGAAGCACCAAATCATGAAAGAAACTATGAAACCAAACATACAAACCTACAATCTTGTGACCTGCAGCCACAGCATAGGCAGTCCAACTTTGTTGGACTGGAAAGCTAGCTGGAGATTTCAGGGGGAAAGGCCACATTAATTTGAGAAAACAAAGCTACTACTTTGCAAAAGTCCTCCTTACTTCTGAAAGCAGAGCACAGAGGCGAAAGGGAATAGAAAAACCTAAACTAGCTTTGCTATGAGTCTCAATCATTGTATGACTTAACATGTAGGCTATGATTGTCTGGACTAGCAAGGGTCAAGGCATATAAATCAAAGAGGACCTCTTCCAAGACAAATTATCATCATACAGTAAGTCAGTGCTTCATGGCATGCTTTTTTTCAAGTTGTTAAAATAACATATCATATAGGAATAAACCTCATTATTCTGTTGAAATGAAACAAGGAATACAGACACCAAGGAATATCTTCTGTTCTGAAATATTCATAAGTTTTTTTGTTTTCTTTATCTACTGACACAAACAGTCAAAAAGCAGCCTGGAGGAAATGTCCTTCGCTTTTGGAAAATGAGTTGGTAATTTATTCACATAAGGCCATGTAGTCATTTTGAATTAGCACATTGTGAAATCTACTAATAAAATGAAGTCAGTTTACATTTTAAACAACCTTTAATATTTGTAAAAGTAAATATCCCTTAATTTCTCAGCAATTTAGATGTAATGGAAATTGTCAGAAATTTTAATTTCTCTCCGTTTAGCTCACTCACAATGGCTGTCAAACAGTCAAGTGATATGACGTAAAGTACTGCTAATCGTTTCAGCACAAGACAGTACTTCAAAGGTAAGGCAAAGGATGTGCAGACACTAATGAAATTTTATTATCAGAACATAGAATTAGAATTGTGACAAGAGACAATGGTGGCAGTGACATGCAGCTAGAATGTTAAGCTTCTGAAATCTCTGAGCTGAGTCTCACAGACAAAAATAGCTAGAGCTACAGACTTCTTAAATGGAAATTGAATGGGCTCAATTAATCAAAGGAACAAACTATAGGGAATTACAAAAAAGGCACATTCTATATTTTCAGGCTATTAACCTGCATGGCCATTATGTCCCGGTATAATTGTGTAGTTTGCAATCCATGTGTTGCTTCTCCGAGAGTGTGTGTTTTTGTAATTTGTAGGGAAACATGTAAAGCTCGTAAGACAGTGTGCCATGCAGATTTGTAAGCACATACTTGGGCAGACCCCACGGAAAGCAGGTCTTGTTTCACATGAGCAAGCCAATTCTGTTTGTGAAACAGCATTGCATATTTCTGAATGGGCGAGCACAAGAAATGTGCTTGAGAGCAGGTAACTGGTCCCAGCATATCCAAAGGTAAAGGATGAATTTAACTGACCTGTAGGCATCCGTTGGTATTTTGGAATTCACTAAAATAGTATTTACTTCACTGGAACCTATGAGAACGTGTTAGGTGTTGAGAAGTGGCTTTGATGTCAGAAGGTTCACTTGAATTTAGTCCTCGAATATTTGTAAAATAACTGTTCCTGTTCTCAGTGGACTTTCTCTAGACCTTGAACTGTGGTAGCTGTCCTGTTGCTTTGTGAATCTCACTGGCTGCAATGCAAAGTGGAAAGTGCTACCTGGAATTTATTAAATTCACTTCTTTATGAGTTTCAGTTAAACTGGGGGAAGAGTGATAAAAGTCTGGAAGATTCTCTCGTCTGTAGAGGGGACCTGTCCTCTGCTATTAGGAAATTGGTCTCTGACTGTCAGATTAGTCCCAGCTACAATGGCATCCAGACTAGAGAAGTATTTGAGAAGGGTTGGAGGCAAACACTGTGGACTACAAGTCGATAGTCTACAAGTGCACTTTAGGCTCTTTTAGAGACTGACTGTTCCCTGTGGGTGCTATGCAAATATAAGGGCTTTTATGAAAACACACCTGGCATAGTTGTTGTAGCAAGAGGCTCTTCTGCAACTTCCACTGGTCATGATTCAGGAGGAAGTCTGCACATCAGGCACTGGCTTTCCTTCCTCGATCTGCAGAGCAGCTATAGGCTTTGGAGAAGGAAACAAAAGCATTCAGAGTGGAGAACTGAGACTGGAAAATTGTTAGAAAAGTCCTTCAGTGCACAGGATTAGTGCACATTACTAGTGTAATTTCTAGCTTCATTTTATATGGGGATGAGAGGTGCTTTTTTTTTTTTTTCTTGCAAGAGGTAATCCTGCACTCTGACTCTAAGCAAGAAAGGAGGCTTTCTTCAGGGTAGTGAAAAGGTCACAAAAATCATTTAATTTTTTACACCTGTGTTATAATTCCAGGAACCTGGCAATAGCACCGGTTTCTAAATAAACAGGTAACCACAATCTATATCACTAAATTGTTGCTTTGGCCTTACAGGGTATTTTAGATTTTGAGTCCTTGTCAGGACAGTCTATGCCTACCGCTGCTGGCTCAGAGCTGCTGCATTTTTGTTCCAGGGAAGGTGGCTGATGCCCACCCTCCCTTTCCAAATTCGTCATCTACAGTGGCTGCATTTTGTCTTTCCCATTTTCCTCCAAGCTCTTCCATTTGTCTGTCTTTCTTGCCTTTTCCTTCTCTGTAGTTTTTATTCCAGCAGAGGCCATCCCCAGAGAGTCCTAAAATAGATAATTCATGTTCCCTTGTGCTATTTCCTGTGCCACAGTGCCACTCCCCCGCCAGCACTGAGTGTAAATATGTAAGGATTCAAGCTATGCTTGTACAGATATTTGCCAAGGGCAAACTGAAACCCAGAGTGCTTGATCATTAGCTGAAAGCAAACTGCACATTGTACATGCACATATGTTGTCTGTTTACAGTTTTGGTTCCATTGCTAAGTTATGCGAGCCTACCCGTCAAGGAACAAAATCAACACCACATATGTTGGGTGACTAACTGAAAACATGATTTTCCTCACAATAACGTATATCTATATAAAAGTAAAAAAAAAAATGTGTTCTGTTTAGTAACACAATTTGGAACAGATGTAACACATGGGTTGAAAATATTTTGGGTGTTATGTTAATAGTAAATCCAGAACAAATTCTGAATGGGCAATACTCAGCTGTTACTCCAGGGAGAGGAGACATTGCCACATGGCTTATTGGTGCAGCCAGATGCATTACTACTACTCAGATGCATTAAAGCCCCAATCAGTGATGTAAGTGAAGCTTTGTGTAAATGCAGGAGCCTCACTACAAGGCCAAAGAAATATGACTGCCTGGTAGAAAACTTTTTATCGCCATGTGTAGTTCTTGGACAACAAAGCTTCCTGTGGTCTGCAAAACCTCTTGCTTATAACATTCACACACACTTTGGAAGAACTGTTAATTGCACAGAATGGGATGCAAGGAAAAATCAGATTGAAAATGTTTTTATTGGGAGCAAGAAATTGTTGTCCTGGCAACAGTAAGCATATGCTTTCTTCCCCACCCCTCTTTTTTTTTTTTTCTTTTTTTTTTTTTTTTTTCTTTTGGCCTTGCATTGGATTTGCAGTGCCCTGCAAGAGTCCTTTCAGACTTCTCCCAAATTATAATGGCCGGGTTTGTCCTTCAAATAGTATTTCATGCAGTACTCTGCAGGGGAGTTCTTGATGCTGGTTATTCTCTTACTGGACTCAGATTTGTGCAAAAGTGATTTGGTGGAATCAAGTCCATTCCCGGATGAGAAGGTCTGTTTTAGACCATGAGCTGCTATTCAAATTTTAGTTAAAATACATTTCTGCACTTCACAGAAACAACAGTTATTGGAAGTGAAAAGCTTTACATGCAGAGGGAAAATATATGGAACTTATTTTTCTTCAAAGGAAGGCGGTTATTGGCAGATTAACAGAAAACCTGGAAGCTTCTAACTGGCTCTTTTTAGTGTATGGGTACTGATATTGTGTATTGGACTGGGGTAAATCAACAATTATTAATCTGTACCTCTTTGAATAGAGCTGAAAATGCAAGCACAATATTTTGGTAAGGGGGAAAAACCTCGAAATTGTCATAAACCTCTTCTCTTCACCTTTAATACAACCTCTTGGTTTTTAATTACTCCTGTAAAGTGGAGCAATCACAGGATCCTCCTGTGACATTTTCAAGTTTTCTGTCTGCTCCACTTACGAGAAACAAATGGGTCTGCTCAGCTCCATCTAGATTGAGTTTTTCATGAAGTCATTACTTCTGTCACAGGGACTATTTTCAAATTGAAAAATCTGAAACAATAAATGATGGTGAAGCAGTTAATAACTGTTAAGAAATCACATTTGGAAAATTGCATTTAAGCAATAACCTTTCTCCCTGTAATTAAATGACAGAAAGGTCCTGGTTTTAATTAAGTCAGCAATTTATAGTTATGAAGCTATACTTCACTATGCAGATTAGAAGATGATAGGTCACAGAACACCCTGAGTGCATTTTTAGCGGAGCTGATCTGGTAATTACTCCACTGTTCAGTGGTGACCACAGTGAACCGTATCTCTAGATTAAACAATTTTCTTTTCCCTGCTCCATGATGTATAACCAGGATGAGTAAATGTACCACTAGGACTGCATCGAACATCTTTAAATTAAAATGGATTTTAAATGAGGGGGCATGAGCGAAGAAAGTAATGTTTGAAGAACAGCGGTAGAAATGAATGGGCCACTAGGCAAGTCTTGCAAGCAGAGAATATATCATTGTTTTACAGGGCTTTCTATCTTGCGCCTGAATGTTTGGTGCAGATTTATGAGGAAGTAAAATGCTAATGTTAGTGTATTTATAAACATATGATGGGGGTTTCATCTATAATTTATTCCCAGGCCCTGCATTATGCAGCCTATGAAAGAAAATGAAATGCTGTGTTGGACAGCGAAAGGGTTCATTAATACAGCTTTCACATTTTATTTAACTAACCCCTAGCTCATATTACACATTGATTATTACATTGTGAGATGTTTTTGAACGTTTATTGTGTTCTGTTCCTCAGGCCTTTTGCTAGCTACTTCAGTGAGATTTCAGCAGCGTTCAACTGTCTTATTTCAACTAACACTAAGTATATTCACTTGGCCTTTAGGCATATCAACAATGTATGTATATTTATGTGTTTCTTGTGTTTATTTTTTTTTTTTTTGAAAGAGGTGGATGAACAGAGGTAGTATTCACTATTACCATTTATTAGTAAATTTATTTGAGTACAGGTTATTTAATGAGTATCTAAGTTGTGCCACAGAATCAGTTCTAATCAAATAGATCTGCAGTGTAAGTCTTGCTAAACCAGAGTTTGTAAATAAGGAATATTCAAATAGCACTTTCGTTCACAGTTACTACTGCCTTTTACTCGTAAACAAACTAATTCATTGACCAGAATAACTTCTTTAATGGGTCAAATGAGCTATCCATGTAAATTGCTAGCACTCTATGGAAATCTGTTGAGGTTTGCCAATACACCAGCCTGGAATTTACTTACAGAGCTCCTTTTTCCCAGACATTGCAACACTGCGTGTGTTGAGGGGGCAGGGTGGCATGTATGGAGAGGGATGCAAAGCCAGTTATGAGATGATATTTATTAGAGTGGACATCAGTAACTATTGACATTAAGTGAAGACAGCAGATGATGCTTTTCGAGTTTACTGATACAAATACTTGCTTACAATTTCTTTTTACCCTGTTTGCTGGGTGATTGTTTTAGGTTTATTCTCAGGTTTTTGCAAACATTATTTTGATTCTCTCTGACTTTAAGATGAAGAGGCTGCAGCTAGCAATAGGCAATGTCAGGATTCTTTCAAGGTTGAATCTTTCTAAACAGGACAAGGAGAAGAAAGACAAGAATAGCATCTCTCAAGCACAGCTACCAGTGCCTTTTCTTCCTGGTATGTTTTTTTTTCTTTTTCTTTTTTTTTTTTTTTTCCATATTATACATATTTTTCTCCTAGAACTGTAGGTTTAGATTTGCTGAGACCGTTAAGGAATAATATACAACAATGAATGCCAGGTTTCTAAAATATGCAGTGGTTTAACTGAGTGAAAAATTGTATGGATAATGATAAGCCTGGAAAGGTCACGTAGGATTAGAAGTCTTAGGAAGTTTCCTCTTTTAAAATAGGATAAATCTCCATTATAGATATTCTGGAATGCTGAGAGAAAATATTCAAAGAATGGAACAACCTTTGGCTTCACATGCTTCTTTTTCTTATTGTTATTTCTGTTGAAAGGATTGACATTCAAGGTAACTAATGGCAGAGCTACGTAGCCCCCTCACCACCACACACATCCATGCGCATAATCTTTATTCTGTATGGGTATAAAGAAGCTTAACACCTCCTGCATACAGGTATAACTTTATTGTGAGGTACCCCGATGTCTACAATGCAGCTGTGATGGGATGCCTGTTTGGTTTGTTTAAACGGGGGAGCACAGCAAGGAGACAGCTCTGTGGCTACACTGTAAGCAATGGGATTTTAGCCCAAAGGATTGGTCATCTAGTGTAAGGGATACATTTTGCACCCTTTTCCAAGTCCTAGAGAAGCTGGGTAAGCAGGCACTTTAAAGGTCAGAAGGGTAAGCAACAGTTAGCAGAGACATGCCTTGGCTTCAATGACCTTGGCATGTTTTCACACCACTGAGTTGTGAACTCTTTTCAGAAGTCTCCAATGTATTAGGGTAAGAACATCTTTCCTTATTACAGTTGGCTTGTCTTCCTTCTTTTTTCATTCTTCTCTCTCACTCCCCCTCCTCTTCCCCCCACCTCCCACCCCCCCAAGTATTTTTATGGTACTTAGGTATTGCAAAGACATTCCTGTAAACCCTACTGATGTTTACAATCCTCAGTGGGTACCACAGCATCTTGTCATGAAGATATTTCAGAAAGCTGCTGTGTTGAAGGAATCCAGTGCTGCTGATCAAATTTTACGTATTTTTAAGCTGTTCCTAGCAATGTGTGACATTTGGAGTTAAAAGGGTGGAGATGCAAAGTTGCAGAGCCCTAATCCCTGAAGATGTACCTCAAATAATGTGGAGGTCCAAATACCTTCTGTAAAACACCAGGGACAGTCAAAGTCATCAAAAAGCCTCGTTCATCCAAATTCCAGGATTTACAGTCTATTAGAGTTCTGTGAAATTTGAAGCATGGGGATGAACACCTACTCTTTCCAGCAGTTACTGTCTGTCACACCAACCTCTTGTTATCAACAGATCTGTTTATCAGCTGACTGGAAGTTGTTAAAGGCAAATAGAATTATGTGAGATCTTGTCTGGCTTCCACAGAAATGGAAAAATATCCTCAAATCCTATGTTAAGACAATCAGCCAAATCAGGAGTTGTTTTTTTGCCTCTGAGGAGCTTGAATTTACCATTTTCCTTTCTCCTGAAACAGCTGAAATTACTTATGCTTGGAGGAGCAAACTTCCTTTAATTTCTTCCAGAGTCTAAGGAAGTACCTGGCAATATTCCCTGTAGATAAGACCATCAAAATGGCTGTCATGAAGCAGGGGGACATAAAATAAATTGATGGTGGTAGGATTATGCATAGGACTTATCCCTCAGTGATTAAATATACCTGCCATGTAAGGACAACCAGAGGAAACATCCCTTTGAGACAGCCCATTCCTACTATGTTACACCTAGAAAAGAGACATACAATTAAGGCTGGCAGAAAAGAATCTGAGTTATGGAGAGGTATATGCTTTCTGGTGTGTTTGGTGGCAGAAATAAGACAGGGAAAAATGATGAATTCTTATACTTCTCAGGGGAAGAAGTGTATTTGAATCAACGTGAAAAAAAGTTGTCAAGTGATACTAGCACACTCTAGAAAACGTGGTAAAATTCCTCTCCCTTCTCTTTTATTGTAGACTTTCTGAAGAACACCTTTTCAAATTCATTTTAGTTATGGTGGCATTGCAGATAAGCCTGTTAGAAAATGTTGGAGTAAAGTACTTCTCCACGCTGTGAATCAGAGTATTATCTGTCTCATCATCTACTCCACCTATAGGCAAGGATGGTAACACACCGGCTTTCAAGCACTCTCTGCAGCTGGTCAGATTCTGATCAGAAGATCTGCATCTGATGTTGAAACGATTACATCAGTCAATTTTAATGACTCCATTGGATCACTGTAGTTACAGAGAGAGAGCATAATCCAAAGGTTAGTGTGGCAGGTGTTAGCACTTGATCGTTTCTTCCTTCTGCCCATGACTCTCTTTAATGGTATGGAAGTTTCTTATTTACTGTTTCAGTTATCTCAGGAAAGCCCTTATGGGAGGTACTGTACCAACAGAAAGAAAACCTCACTGTATCCCAAAAAGCTCTAGATTCAGTGACAAAATTACAGATGACAAACAAGTCCCGAGAAATAGTTTTGTGGTGTCTAATCAGGAGAGAAGAGGACTGAAAGCTACTGACTAGTGACATATCTCTCAAGGGACTGACCTCTTTGGGAGAAGAGATTAGGGAAAGTCAGTGCTATTGAATATTTGTATTTGAAAGTTAAAAGTGAAAAGGCTAAAATCTACATGAACTAGGTTATGCATTGTGGCTAGATTATGCCTAAAACACAAAGCTCTGCTTTGAAGAGCAACCTGGGTTGTCAACTTTGCATGATGAAGTACTGGATTTCTTCCCTTTCTTTTAGATGGGGTAAATGTATGAGATTTGTCAAGTTGACCACAGGAAGTTTAAACTTGTATTTATTTTTCTGTTAAGAAAGCCTTACTGTTTCTTCTGGCGACTACGTTTGCATTCAGTCTTCTGGCACAAAGGTGGGTCATCAGACCCACATTTTTTGGTAAAAAACAAAACTGGAAAGTTTACAGTCAGATTGAAACATTGCGGGTTTTGCTGGGTAGCCCAACACTGCTACCCAGAGATCCCATAAATTCCCTCAGATTTTTAAAATGTGTTTCAGAGCATCTTGATGATTCTTCTGCTAGCACTTGAGTCTGCTTGGGAAAGCCACAGCACAATGCACTTCACTGATGAACTATTTAAATTGCCAGAACAAGTCACTTATGTATCACAAGCTGTTTGCTCTTCTATTATTTTAACTGTATTAGTTTGAGCAAACAGCAGGTAGCAATATTACATGTATATTGTCTTGTAACAAGATAGTATCTACAAATTTTAGTTACAGTCCACTACTGAGAAATGATTCCTCCTTGTTTATCCAGAAAGGTCTCTTGCAACCTTGTACCAAGGGCAGGCAGGAGTCTCGTGTTGTGTAAGTGGTCCCTGGTACATTCTGCTCCGTGTAAGAACTGCAGACTCACAGCAGGATGCCCTATCTTTGATTGCAGCATTCATGTCGGCAAGAATAGGACATCTCCAACATTGTTTTTACACTTTTCAACACCCAGATGGGAACCGTGGATTATGTTTGCTATGTCTCACCTCATGTTGTGTGGTACTAGGATACGGTCTCATTTGCTCAGTCCCATCCTCAGCTGCAGTTTCTCCAGCTTACAGTGGGAGTCAGGTGGCCTTTTCCAAAGGGCCCTCCATTTCAAATCTTACCTGAAATCTAACATGGCAGTATCTTCTGAGCTTCTTACCCATGCTTTCTACATTTTGCATTAAAAGCATACAACAGTCAAGGTAAGTTTACTTCTCGCTGTACTGTGAATCTATAGAGAGTCTTTATAAAGCATTTCTTCTGTGAAATGCCCATTGTGGGTGAAGGCTGAGTGTTAAGTCTGTCCTGTAAGGAAATAATTTTCAGCTTTCTCTGTCCCAGCATCTTGCTGTTTCCCCTTCGACTCCCTGAGACCTTGTGGAAGGCACAGTCTGTACCTGAGTATGCATAGTAGCGCCCTGGAGGCATAGCAAGGCTAATTGCAGTTAGCATGGATGTGGAGGAGAGGATTTAAATGTTATGGGAAAGGGTGCCATGTCGGTAGCTAAGGAAGTAATTTGGAAGGGGTATTTTTCTGTGTTATCTTCAGGAACCGTTCCCCTGAAATCTACAGGGTGAAAAATGTTCTCTGCCATGTTGCTGGCAGTAATTTGTGGTCATTTCTGGTGCAAACACAGCTCCGTTCTATTTATGGAAGGTTCCTGTAATGTGTGCAGGTCTCCCACTGACTTGAGTGAAGCTGTGCCCACTTACAGGGCTCATAAACCTGGCCCATGAGCTCTGCCAGTCACTCATCAGGTCTGGGATATAAAGCCAGCCTGAAAGCTGTCAATATTTTTGTAATTCTGCCTGAAGATTGCTATCTTGGGGCAAACCCAGCAAGAAGGAGAAAATTTGCATGCTCAGACCAAAACCAGTAGCGTTTAAGTACTTAATTTTTTCGTGGAAGATTTGTCCATTAACTTTAATGAAGCTTTTTCTAGGCTTACAAGTCTGAAGAGAGCTATTAAACAAAAGAGAGAGAGAGTCTGCTTGCCAGGCATTTTCTCTGCTCTCTCAATTCTGTTTCTTTATGGCCAGAGAAACACTTTCAGCCATATGTCTTTAAAGCAATGCTAACACTTAGTGACCAGTTAAGTAAATCCCACTTGTTAAATTCTTGTGGCTGCACTATGCTGGGAGCCTTACACTCAGGGCCCTGTTCTGTCACTGCTCGTTTCTTTCATCTTAAATGAAGTGACTTGGATGGGATATACACATTGGTGATGCAGGAGAAATCCTCTTCTGCCAATGCAAGGTGGCACACTGCAAAACCAAAACAGTTAATTTCTTCTTCTGTAAAAGGTAAGTCAATAAACTTGTTGGATTTCCTGGACCTTAGGCTAGGAGGGCAAGGGCTGGATACAAGACAGGCCACAGATGGCCCTCTTTACCTGTGGCTCTGTGTGCTGAAGTAGGAGTCAAAATATTTGTCCAGGATTTGCTTTCCTAGGCCTCCCCATTTTGCACTTGGACCAGTGGAATTAGAAAATTAAATGCCAGTGAGACTGTTTGGAGGCAGTGTTTCACCTCTGTGGCACCTGAAGGATCCCCTTCCCTTCACAGTGATCGAGATCAATGTCCCTGAAAGTCTTACAGGTTCAGAAATCCCTGAACAGCCTCAGGATGATACCTGTGACTGCTGATGTCTTTCTTCTGGACCAGAGAGACAAATGACACCTATGTCCATTTGCCTGCCTTCTCTGCAGGGTGTGTGTCCCTCCTGTAGCCCTCACACTTACCAGCCCCTGCCTCCCTTCACGAACTCTGAGGTACCACATTTATCTTTTCCTTTTCCATAGGAGTAACGCCCATGCCTTCCAAATGTGCTCCAGTTTTAAACGAGCACCTAGCCCATACCAGTATCATCTCGATTATAATCTTGCCAAAACATGCCCAAGATCCCTTTGTGTACCATCTCTCTTCTTTCAATTACAAAATTTTGTTCAGAAGTCATAGCTCAGGAGTTCTGGCCTTATTTTTCTTACAAATTGCTTGTATGGATTTCTCTTGCTTGAAAATTAATTGACCATAGAATAAACTGTTTTCCCTTGAGCAGGGACTATTCTGTTTCCTATGACGTTACAGTAAGCTGTCTTTGGGCCAAATATTTAAAGGTATTTAGGTGCTTAAAGATGCAGGTAATGTGAATTTTCCAAAGTATCTAGCTGCCTAATACACAGCAATTTCAGTGGGAGTTGCCATCTCTGAGCTTCTAAAAATCCCACTGTGCACCCATCTGTTTCTTCAAGCACCTGAATTCCTTTAAAAAACAGGTCCTTCCTTCCATCAGTTGAGACAAACGTTATTTTTCTTAATGTAGGCAGAGTTTCTTAATACAGTTTCTTGGATATTGCCTGCCACCTTTAACTTATTTTCATTGTTTTGATTATCGTGTCAAATCTAGTTGATGATCATGTTTATGCAGTTCCAAGCAGAGCGTGGGCACACAGCATCTATCCTTTATGACATGAACTTGGCACAGCATCTAATGTTAATAAATCAGGGGTAAGAGGTTTGTAGGCAAGCGAACTGTCAGGAAGTTGCAGCAACTTTTGCAGTATATTAAGTGATCTGTGTTTTGTTCTAACTTTTTAAACCCACTTTGAAAACCGGTATTCTGTTTCTCATTAGTCAGTCTTTGATCCAGTGAAAATATCAGTCCCTTGAGTTAATATTTCATCTGACTATAGGGCCATGTAATTTGCTACGACACTAAGTCAATAGGTCTCTGCTGGCTTACCCCAGCAGGACTTGTATGTGTAGGCAAAAATTTCTCTGCAAAACATGAATAATGTGGATCTAATCAAGAATTTATTTCTTTGGTTAACCAAAAGAAAAAAAAAAAAAAAAAAAAAGAGGAGTGTGAACATCAGTCCATCTACGCTCAAAAGCAGCTCGAGGGAAAGAAAACATTTCACTTCGTATCAATTCACATTCTCAATTTAATACATAAACAGGAGTGTCAGGACATGTGCATCTTGCAGAGCCACAGAAATAGCAGGAGATTGATTTATCGTTATTTACCAGCTTAGCCATCCAATTCATGTGCTTTCTATTATAATGTACTTGGAAAGCTCAGACAGTCCTTCTGCATTAACCTCCACCTTCCGTTGTCATCTTTCCCTCTTGCTACCCTGGACTACTTTCTTAAATTTTAATTTCATTGCACAAGGTGCTATAGAATGAAAATAACCATTTGTCTGTTGAGAGTTTGCTGAGTCTAGACTATTCTGTTTGGCTTGCATTACTTAAAAAACAAGCAACCAAAACTGTGCTTTCACTTTGTAAGGCTTTTCCAGAGGTATTTAATTCTGTGAGCTCCGAAGGAAGGAAGCATTTACGAATATGCATTAATCCTTACTGGGATTTGATCCAGACCTTGTTTTAAGCATATGCTTAAGTGGTTTGTTGAACTGGGGCCATAGCTGCCCAGGCCCATCTCTGGCTGAGCTTTAATTGAGCTATGTGAACATTTGAATTCATTTACTTGTACTTGTGTGTGTGGTTTTTGTTTGTTTGTTTTTACATATATTTTTAAATAGCTATTGATGAGATTTTTAAGAATTTATGCCCATCTCATATTTGGATACACTAGGTGAGGGAGGGTCAAGTTGGATCTTTGATAAGGCTTTGCCAAAAAGATTGTCTTTCATTCAAAAGCTGCCTGATACTGTTGCTAATGGGAAGTATATTTTTGTTATATTCTCACCAAGCTGAAAAAAAGACTTAGATCCGTACTGTGTGATTTTTGATCCTTGCTTATTTTTGGTTGGGTGGTTGGTTAGTTTGGGGTTATGTTTGTGTTGTGTTTTTTTGTTTGTTTGTTTATTTTTTCCGTTGTTGTTGTTTGTTCTTGTTTTGGGGCAATGGGGAGTTGACTCCATGGCTTTCTTTGTCAGGTGTGTGCTAAAGAAGAGCCCTGGTGCAGAGGAACATCCTGCTCTGGTTGATGCGTTAGCTGATCGCTGACCCACAGCAGCTCATTCATGAATTTTCAGCTCTGACAGGTTGAATGCCCAGAGTGGTCACTGATTAGACTGCCACTCCTAATATTCTCATCCCTGCAGTTATCAAACAGGAAAATAGTGACAAGTAAATCTAAGCAGCGTGGGAAATGCAGAACCTGAGAAACGATAGACTTGTAGCATCTTAGGGCATTTACTTAGGCTACAGTGGCATTCAGTGTGATGGCACAATAGTTTGGGTCAGGAAAGGAATCCAAATCTTGGCGAATAGAAGGCAAATCGCACATCACATTAGCAACTTGTACATTGCTGCATGATGCCTTAGGGGGAGGAGAAGAGTTTCAGAGCCCTGTGTGATTTCTTTGAGCTTGGTTGTTTTGTGTTCACTTGGGCTACTGAAGAGATCTGACCCTGAAATTTCAGGGCCACCTCCTGAACTCCAAAATCTCTATTCATCAAGACAAAACTCTTAATAAAGTCACTGGGAGTTTTCCTCACACTTGGGGATATTAGGATTTGATGATCCATACATTTTGTTCAAGAGAATGGTTAAACTGTATTTATCACTGAAAATGGGGGTTTCCGGACCGAGAGAAGAAATTCTCTTTTTCCTGTTTTAAAGTAGAGGAATTGAGCATCTTACTGTTTTAGAGCAGTTTCTGACTGACATGTTATAGAATGAGATTTTTTTTCTTTTCATTTGGGAAAATTTCTTTTTGCACCTATTTCATTTCTCTTTTCTGCAGATTTGGGTGCCACTCCTGCCTTTGTCCTAGCATAAATCCCCTGGGCCAGTACCAGAGGCTGAGATGCATGCAGTTGGTCAGGGCATTCACCTGGGATGTGCAGAGGCCAAAATCAAATCATGTAAAGCTCCAAGTTGAATCTGGGTCTCCAGTGTCTCAGCTGAATACAGAAATGTCTTTATGCTTTATAGTGTTTTTTCAGAAAATTCTGTTAGAGCTCTTAAGAATATTTCCATGACTTTGTCCCTACTAAAAAAAAAAAAAAAAAAAGAAAAGAAAAGTAGAAAGGCAAGAGGCAAGGCAAGGGTTCTGTGAATCAGTATTTCCCAGTGATTTTTTTTTTTTTTCAGAATACTCCTGGTTAATTGTTCTTCTTTCCTTAAAAGCACTTTTACTTAAGCTGTTATCTAAAAATATAAATCCTCCTTTCATTATGGGAAATGCCATGTACCCTTTAAAATGAAGGACCATGCTACTGAAGTTACTTATGGCTGAACTGGTTTATCCAATAAATGTGTTAATGAGCAGAAATGAGGAAAAACCCCTGCATTTGTGACCCAGACTGGTACATGTGAGGCCCCCTGGCTAAAGTGAGCTTCCCTGTATCTCATTTCTGTCTTTTTACTCTGCTCAGTGCTGTGTTTTTAAGCTCTGTGGTATAGTTTTGAAGTGTAGGTATAGCAAGAATGAGTCCATTCTCTGTCCTCTGGGTACACCTTTATCTACAGATGTGAGCAGGGCTGTGTGCAGCTGCCCTGGTGACTGTGGGAGAGAAGCCGTGTAGCTGTACACACTCCTGTGCCTCCCCATCGTGTCATGGGGAGTTTGAAAGCCACGTTGGGCTGCACTAATGGTAGACAGAGAGCAATTCCGTGTGCTCTGCGGTACACACAGGAACGGGCACTCCTTCGTACTCTTTGGAAAGTAGCAATACTTTAAACTCCAGGTGGAGCTGCTCAAATCCATGGGCATGTATTTTCTCGTGGAAGTTGAGGACTTTGGCATGAGCTGGGTGGTAAGCGTCTGGGCATCTGTGTTTGATTCCACATGCAAGTGAGCAGCTGGATTTCTGGCTTTGATATGTGTGCACATGAACTCCATCCGTAGCACCAGGTAGTATCCATGCTCAGTGGGAGGATGAAACAACGAAGAAAAGATAAGAATTGATCTTCAGAAGTTCTGGTATGAGTTCAGCCTTACCAGAAACTTAGAAATGTACTAACTTAGTATGCACATAAAATAAGTAACTAGAAATATGCCACTATTTTGTGTTAAAGTCTGAGATTTATATGAATTTCCCCATGTTAAGTGCTCTAGAGTCCATCTGCTCCCCACAGAGTCCCTTCTGCTCCCCACAGATTCTTTCTCATCTGTTTACTTCCTCTACAGTGGGGAGGAAAAGGAAGCCAGTGACCAGGGCAGGAATCCCCAACAGTAAAAAGGGGACATATACGCAAGGTCAAGGTAATTGATAAGGTATGGTTGGTCACACATGTACTGCTTGTACAAACGGTGTTCTTTTTCAAATTATCCAGCTCTGTAGAGAAAGATGGAGAAAAGTCTGCATGGCTTTTGATGAATTTTTAACCATATATAAAGTGTTACGCTATTTTTAGAGGGAGACTCTACACTAAGAGTTTGGGTGTGTTTTTTATGTCTGTTTGTTTTTTAGCACAGGAGAATTAAATTAGAAGTAGGGATAATAATGGTGTTGAATGTGATGATGGTTTGTCTTGTACTTCCAGCTGTTGTACTGAGAAGGGAGAGGGTCCCATCTGCACATGCCTCTTGCCCAGACTGTTAGGGAATTTGGGTCCAGGTGGCTGGATTCTCCCACAAAAGCTCTGTTGTGAACTGGGAACGTTTCAGGACACTGTTGCAAGAATGAGTATGATCTTGATTATGTTTTTAAAGACCAGTTATTTCAAGAACAGTGCATAGAGTTCATGACATAAACACAACTGGATTTCAGTTGTTGATCTGAAATATTCACAGTCCAATGTGGTAAAAGCAGATGTTGGACTGAGAGTCATCATAAATGTGAACGATCACACCAGAAATCTCATATATAGCTTAGCTGAGGGCAGTAAAGCTTACCTGGCCACCTTTGATTGTGTTCTGGGTTTAAGAATATTTATTTACATATGTAATATTATTCATCACTTCTTTTTTTTTAAGTATAAAAATAGATTATTATGAACCTTAAAAAGGTTTTGATGCAACTAAGATAGGTATTGAACTATCTGTCTTAACCAGAAATAGTTGGTTTGAAATGAAACATTAAAAAAAAAAAACTCTTAAAAATGTTTATTTTTATCATATTTTGTGCATAGTAAGCACTGCTGAAGAGGTCAATGTCATTGAACTTAATGTGTTGATCGTTAAAAGACATCAAGAATCTGTGCCTGGTGTTGAAGCATTTAGAGGTTGCAGAACTTCTGACACCTTTGCAGAAAAGTTACTGAGGCAAGAGAAGTAGCTATATAGGTGATTCACAGGGTCCATAATAAAGGTCACCTGAGTTTCCAGAGCCTTTTAATTTCCACAGCATTCTCACTGGGTGTTTTATTGGTGTGAAAACTTTGTGTTTAGCCTTCTTTCTGTATTTGCTTATGAGTGTATCCACAAAGTGGAGGATGTTGAAGGGACTTTATTTGGGATTGTTATTTGGGATTCTTCAAGTACCGATTTGACTGTCTTCCAAAGCAAAATTATTTTGGATCCAACAGCTGGGACCAGAACTTCTGCAGAAGTGAAAAACAGGCCATGTTCCCTTTCCTCTCTTCACATAGTCATTGACTTACTGAGCGTTCAGATCTGTTCTTGCTGCCATTCCGTGGTGCAATGGTGCTGTGAAGGGGTTGCAACTCTCCAGCAGACTGATGGCTCCAAACAGAGGTAATACGGGGGCAGTTTAGGTGTTGTGCAATTTTGGAAGGAGGTGATACGTTGTTGGCTGGATTTCCCTGCCTTACAGCTCTCAGAGCTACAGAATTGCTCACGGTTTTCCCCATGTAATTCTGCAAGTGGAGGATGCACAGGTAGGCCTAAAGCTACTGTTTCTCAGGAAAATATGTTTATATGTTGCATGTGCACCCTACTAAGTGCCAGCAAGGTGCAGTACAGAATTCTGTTTGTGATGTTTTAATAGAAACATTTACTGATAAGCAAAATAGCTATTTAGGTTAAACTGCAGCATTCATCATTTCATCAGAAACAATCCGTTTTTCCAGGAGCTTTCACAACATTTGCCTTCATGGGGACTTTCATGTAGCATCTACATTTGGGAGGAAAGTGAGGAAAAGTGAGACTTTGAGATATATCACCACAGATGAGGTAGATCAACTGGGGATGAGATGTCTGTCTGTCACCAGGGGTGAGTGGAAGATGACGGGTGAGAGATTAAGTAGTTGTGGAGACAATTATGCCTGGGCTGAATGTAAAACCCTTATCCCAGGCAGTGGAAGATAAAGGATCACAGAGATTCAAGAGGGAGGGAATGACAGGATTAGACCAATGAAAACAGTGGTAGCCTCAGTATTTTAAACAAGGTGAGGTAACAAAAAAAAGAAAGAGAAGTCTATGCAGAAGGTGAAGAAGTTCTGAGGAGGAGCTGGGGTAAGGAGTAGGAACAATCAGAGCACATTAGGAAAAACACAGGGAAACATGAATGGCAGGAAGCGTGTGTGTGATTTTATGTTACAAAATGCATCTCCTAAAATGAGGCATCTCCGAGTTTAAAGTGAGTCAGATTTTAAGTTAATATCCTTTCCTAAAAAAGGGTTTTGTTTCTGAATAGGCAAACATTTAAAATCATAAAGAAGAAAAAGCAAGTAGTTTCCTTAGAAGGATGGGCAAAACATAAATCTTGAGTAGAACTATAAACTTCCCAGGCAAGACAATTTTGCTGGATTATGTAGCTCATATCAGATAGTAATAAATCAACCCTTCAAAGACAAAAGACTATAGAAAGAGGAGTAAACCAAAGACTCTCCAAATAACAAAGGCCAGATGCACAAAAGTAACTAAGGGGCTGAAGAGGCAAATAGATGCCTGGCAGGATTTTAAATGGGATCATTCAGCACAGACACTCATCACCTGCTAGTGATTATGGGCTTCTTCAGGCTCCTTCAGGCCCAGACACTTCCTTGACTGAGGTTAAAATTCCCATCAGCATCAGGGAAACTAACTCATCTGCAGGTTTAGTATAGCATCACTAAGGTAAATGCAATTTACCTAGTGGATGAGTCTGACCTATTGCGAGCATTGACAGTACACTTTCTTAATACAATTCTATCTTTATTCACTTGGATCATCCCACTGAGATGTCAAGTTCTGCACGTTTACCTCTTTTGCTGATCTGGGCCTGACTAGGTAGAATAATAAATTTTGAGCAATACAGTTGTTTATGGGGTATGATGAAAGAGTTTTAGAAGTGGGTACCAGCCACTAACGCTAGTTCATACTCACTTGCTCTGGCACTTTGAAACTGAATTTTCTGTACTCAGAATTCCTGAGATTGGGGCATAAAAAAGTCTTGAAGACAGGCAGACAGAACAGTCACAGGAGCTGAGAAGTATTTCCAGATCACCTGGACTGAAGTACTGGGGACAGGCCTTTTAGCTGAGCTTTGCTCTGCTGATAGTTATAAATTTATCCAGTGTCAGATAAGTCTGTTTTGTGTGTTGAAATTAAATAAAGGGAAGAATTGATTCTTAAACCATTGAGGGTGTGTGCAGTAATATATAAAGGGAATCATGTCTTTCCTAGGTCAGAAGAAATAAATATAATAAAACAACTTTAAATAAAAATAAAAAAGCATATGAACACTGAAAGCACAAGATCTTATCTTGACTGAGAATTACTTGGACATGCCAGACATGCTGAATAAAAGGCAAGCAGTTAATGTTACTGCTGGCACAAGCAGACATGTGAAATATCTAGGAAAATTTGCAAGACTTTATTTGCCACTAGTCTGACAACAGAGGATGATGACATATCTGTGAACATATGTTATGAAAAAAGGCTGGTATCACAAGCTATGCATTGATAGGGTCACTGAATATTTTTAGCTCCAGTTCTGGTTCTGGTTGGCCTGTGTATCATCTTGAGTCTGAAAGTGTTGTTCAGTTGTCTCCCCATGGGCAATTGTTCCACTGAATACTTTTAAGTGCATTTATTCAGGAAGGAGCCCTGGCATTTGCATACAATATGATGATTGCTATCCAAGCCTATATAATTTTAGGTTAGCTTCAGCAAAGTGAATATTCCATTTGGTTGGACTTACACACTTACAGAGTTCAGCTGGAAAAAAAATCAGAGTACACTTCTTACAAGTAGAAGAGTACTTGGGCAAGTGGTTCTTCTAAGTCTCTCTCCCTTTTTGTACTAGAGAAGTGCTTTTTCATTTCATTTCTAACAGTGTGCAATACTTAAGACAGGGCAGCATGGATCACCATGAAAATAAGTCTTTCTGGCTTGGTTCAAAATATATTTATCCATTTTAAAAATTCTTTTTCCAAAAGCTTGTCTACATGTTAAGCCTGCCCAAGGGCACCTTTGATGTATGCTTTAGCCATTTATGTAGCTTTTATATACAACTGCTTGCCTTGACATTGACTAAAAACTGGATTTTGTACCAATCAGACAAGAACTGAATAGTGAAGCGTGAGCCCATCCACATGCTATTTCTGGTAATCTCTTCTTAAAGAAAACACCTCAGTGATGTGTTCCACTCCACACCATCTCTCAAAGCACTTTTATTCAATTGAGGAAATGTATTTCTGGTCTTGCTGTTTCATCTTTGCTCTTTGTGCTAGTATGATCCCTTTTTTTCCTCTCTTCTTTAATTACTGCCCCTTGATACAAAATAATAATTAAAAAAAGGGAGCTATTTGCAAATGGCAAATCAGTCCATGGGGGCTGCTTGGATTTTAAGGGCAGCTGCTGTTCAATGTATCTGGTGTGTCACTTTCTGTTTTGTGCTACTGTTTTATTGCTGCTGTGGGAATGAAGCAAAAATAGCGGCTACTGCAGTTCTGTTGAATAACCATCAGTGTGATTCTAGCCGATGTGTAAGTCCCTCACTGGGCAAAAAAATGTCCATATTTGATATCTACTGCCCTACCCTGACCTGTAAATGAAAATAGTAACACGCTAAATAGATACAGAAAAGCATGATGAGCTAAAACACTCAGCTGATACACACAGGTATGTCTGTGCTGCTGTGTGTGTGTGGGTGTGAGGATGTATGTACGTCTCCAGAAAGGCTGGTGGAAGTAAATAATTCACAAGACGCG
The DNA here is from genome assembly GCF_964211825.1 of Aythya ferina. Taxonomy (NCBI): domain Eukaryota; kingdom Metazoa; phylum Chordata; class Aves; order Anseriformes; family Anatidae; genus Aythya; species Aythya ferina. The sequence goes on from NC_140301.1 coordinate 7,563,606, forward strand.
TGCTGTTTATTTAAATGTTAAATTGGCTTTTGAAGTATCAAAACCTGCGTTTGGCCACTGCTATTCTACTGCTGCCTGTTTTAAGCAAAATCACCCACACTCTGCAAATGCCGAGTAAAAACTCCGCAAGCCCCACTTACTGCCAGACCACCTAAGCCTGCCGGCTTACCCCTTCGTGGAGCTCAGCTTTCTCTTCCTCCCACACCAGACTGCTGCTCGAGTGTAAAGCCTTGACATGGGAAGTGCTGACTCACGGGAGGGATTTGAGGAAGGCTTTGCCTTTTGCTGCGGGGGCTGAGGCCGGCCAGCCCCGTGCCTCCTCCTGCCCCCTCGCCCAGCGCCGCGGCGGGGCTGCTGCGGGGAGCTGGTGCCGAGGCAGTGCTGCTCGGTACCACGGCTCGGCTTTCAGGGCTTCGGGGTTGTTTTGACCTCTCCTTGCTCTTCACCAGCAGAAGTTTCTGCTGCACCCAACCAGCCTGGCCACGTAGTGCGTTTAAACGGGCTTTTGTTCTAGCAGAGGCGAAGCGGCGACGTGCCCGGCGCCGTTCCCTGAACTGGCTGCTTTTCCCCAACAGATGGCAGTGCCTTTCTCTCGTAGTTAGCCAAAAGTTTAAAAACATTTCGTTAAAAATAGCTGCCCCACATTCTTAATTGGCAATCCTTTTTCTATTTATTGCTAGGCACAAATCAAATGCTGTTTTGCTCTTAGGCAAGCTCAATGCTCGATACATAAAAGCATAACGTAAAGCACCCAGATATTCCTTATCCTGTTCCACGTCTGCTTGTTATACAGCAAATACTGCACAATTGCTGTTTTGTCACCAAATATCTTCAGAAACTTAGTTATAATAAAATGTGTTTTTTTTCTTTTTTCCATTATTAAAATGGACATTTTTGTTAAAACTCGCTACGCAGTCGGGCACCCAAGCACACGCGAAGCCCTCATTTTCTCGTAAATGAAGCTGAAATTATTCCAGCGTCTCTGGAGCTCGGCTACATTTACTTAAGGCGCTTGGCCCTTATCCTGAAGAGGACTTTGAAAGCTCCTGTGCCTGCAGGTGTTCCTCGTGAAAGGGGATGGAGGCGCCGGCACCAACCAGGCCTCTGGAGCCGCGGTCCCTGCAGTGGGGCCCTGACGCCAGCCCCAGGGCCAGGGACAGCACGCAGCATCCCTGGGGTTCGCCCATGCCGCAGGGGCTTGGGGCATGCTGCGGGGAAGAGTGACTCCAGCACGGCTCCCTTCCACCCGTCCCCAGGGTAATTCACTACAGCTTCTTACCAGAGTCTCCCGATGCCAGCCTCGGCTCTTGCAGGGAGTGGATGGACGCGTCACCGGGGGTGAGCCTCCCTCTGCTCTCTCCTCAGCGAGCTTATCATTTCTGTGGCCTCTTCTGGGACCCATTTCATTTCTGCAATTCCTTGGGCTATGCTGAGCAGAAAGGCCAAATCACTCCTTTACAAAATGAAATTGTAATGGCCTTGCTATTTCCTAGTTTAGTCTGTGCCTAGGCTTTCTTTTCGTGGTCGAGTTGTTTATGGTGGAGCAGAAGGAACATGTTTTGTTTTGCTTTATTTCTTTGCCTGTTCTTGCACGGGAACAGATTTTCAGCCAGCTGCCCACAGTTTTACTCTGTTCCACCTCCCCCCACCACAGGCACAAATGCAGTGTAGGTCCTGATCCAGACAAGCATTTCATTTCCGTACCAGAGCTCTTCAGCAATGTCAATAGCAGTACCCACAAATGCGGTTTTGTATGGGCTGAAGGCGGTGTCAGTGCAGACCTTTTAGTGCAGATGCATGGGAGTAATTCTTTCTAATAAGCATTCACATGCGTCTCTCTCCAGTGACCTTCATTTGCCATCTCTCTGCCTATTTAGTTAGTTTATTAGGTCCTTCTGAAGTGGTTCATAATATTCTCATAATATTGGACAAGTCACAATAATTATATCAAATTCCAATGTTATCAGCTGGATTTTGAAGCCCTGTCTCCTGTTTGCTAACATATGAAGCAACGCTGTACCTAACACAGTCCTTTGAGTCACCTCATTGTCAAAGCGATTGAAAGCCTTTTCTTCTTCTTCTCTTTTGGTGATTTTTACTTCCCCAGTTGATTTTGTTCCCTTTGTCACTTTTTGTGATGAAGGCTATCAGCTGTTTTAGAAAGAGCATTAGATTAATCAGATATGCTTGTACTTGAGGCACTTTGTTAGACTCCTAGCCTTGCTTTCTTTTAAAAAAATCTGTGCTATTTTCCTCCTTTTATATAGTGATAATTTGGCTGGGGTTGTATGTCCTTTCTGTTTTAAGGGTTTTATTTTCCTGGTGTTAAATTAAGGTTTAGTAGGTTGCAATTTTCAAGGCTAGCTCAACATGTTTTTCAAAGATAATATTCATGTAGCAGCATCCAGCTCTCCGGTAGCTGATGGTAAATGAGCAAGAATATAGTTGTTTGTTTGTTTTTTAATTAGTTGCTCTGACACTTCATTAGAAAGTATTTGCAAGGACCCAAGCCAGTTTTGTAGGTCTGTTGCTCCCAAACACAAATGTTGCAGAACTTTCTGCCTTGAAAACAGTCTTTACTATTGATTTATTTTTCTAACACAAGGGAATAGATGTGCTGAACCGTTATCTTAAAATACTATTTTGAATACAGGTGTAAATAAAATATGTAGGGTCTTTTTGACAACATAACCCTTAAATGCTCATTTACTCCTCCTTCAGTCCTCCTGCTTCTTGCCTATATCTGTGTGCATGTGTGAAAGAATTACTTCTTTTTTTTTTTTCTGACTACTTGCTTGTGAAGCTTTTTCACACACCTAATTTCTTTCTCGCATCTTTAAGGCAGTTGCATGTGTATTTTTGTGTTGGTTTCAGTTGATGTAGGTGACTGTTTTGAAAGCTAACTGCTAAACAACTTACCATGTAAATATAAACATTTATTTTTTCTTGCCTTCTGCTTCCTCTTTGTGTCAAAATATCCCGACTATATTATGATGTTGTGGCTCTATGGATGTTAAGAACAGCTAGTTATTTCTAGCATCATGCCAGCCATGTGATTTCAGCCCTGAAGTGCCAGGTGAGCTGCAGCACATCTTTTGTAAAGGCATTCATTCTTACTAAAAAGACATCTGTTTATCACATGCACTGCTCTCAGGTCATTAATTTTAACCTATTATTCATTTTACTCGTTTAAAAAAAAAATAATAATATGCATTTGTCCAATTTCTATTTCTATTCACTCATTACTTTTATGGCTTTGCTTCCTAGATGAAAGTCTACTGGTGTCAGGACTGTCACTGGTACTGGAATGAGTTTTCTCTACCTTTTTTTGGGGTGGCTGTCTGCAGTTTGTCATGCACAGGCATGCTTCCACAATTTCAAATAATATAGCAAAGTATTTTTGATTCCCTTGCAATATTCCAGTATCATTATCATTCGAAAATCGGATACCAGAACTGGACAGAACAATGTTGGTCCCATCAGTGATACCTACCTGTAATACCTCTGTCTCCTGCATAATCATGCAAGTATTGCATTAACCTTAGCCCATGGATTGCATAGGGGATTTATGGTAAATTGATTTTCTGAAGTCCTTTTCAGTGTCACTGCATTTCAGGATATGGTCTTCTGTGTTGTTAGTGTGACCTACATTCTCTCTTTTGACATATCTGACTGTGTCTGCCTGTATTAAAACCTTCTCTAAATTATTACTTCATTTTACAAGCTGATTCAAATAGTACAGTATAACTGGCCAAACCTTATTTCTCAAATGGTTATTTGGCCAGTTTTTTCTTTGCCTACCTTTAAAGTAGTACATTTAAAATATTTGAAGTATTTTCTCTCTTAGACAGATAAATATACTTCTATCAATTCCCCATCTGATTAGTGAAGAGGGATTTTAAAAAATCATAATTGGATACATCCATATGCAGATATAATCACCAATAATAATGGTTTGGTCAGCTTTTAATATGTTTTACAACGTTACACATTTTGTGTAGTGTTCCTTTTTGACAGAATATAATGCAAACATTTTTTTTTTAATTTAAAAAAATGCAACTATTTTCAACAATTAAATGTTGTCACAACAAAAAATTGTTAGGCTTGTTTAAAAAATAAAAATAAAAAATGTTTCCCATATACTAACTAGATATTATGCTATTGCTTCTCAACATTCTTTTGATCACAACAAGTGACAGATTCTCCAAAGCGTCATCTTAGCCCCAGTTTCCAATCCAAGTGGTTCTTCGACGTGCTGTTACTTTCTCTATGTCTGTAGCTCCTTCATTTTGTCTAGGTCAAAAACTGCTTTCCCACTTTTTCACAGCATCAACTCCAGAGACTGTATTTAAGCCCTCTCACAGATCATCTAAATTTATATGATTAACAGAACCTTTTTCTTTCCTTGTTCACTGCATCACTGTGTATGCCATTCCACAAGCTAGCATCGGCACTGGTTTACACAGTCTGTCCTTGCTTACACCAACGAACACCCTGTGATGAGGTCCTGTAAAGCTCTAAAAAATTCCCACCAGAGAAGAGACTTCATCTTCCGCTACCTCACACCATGGCTGATTATATCTGCCCATGTAAGTGTGAATGTTACCATTTGTACTCAGTATCCTGGGCTGCAGAACTTGCAGGATGAGCTAGTCTTTGTCCCAGCAAGAAACTAGCTTGCCAGTGTTGGCTTGCTAATCTGATTTGCTAGGCTTGCACTAGTGATATACATTAGTGTCTTCCCACTGCTCTGAGGACTCATCCTTCAAATTTGCATCACTTCTGTTACAAAAACAGCCGTGCTCACTTTTAAAGGTGAGAGTAAGAAAGAAGGAAACATTGGGGGTGGTAAGAAGGCTCTCTATAGATAGACTTAGTTCTCGCATGGCCCTGTAACATGGATCTGAGGTAGCCCTGACAGCATGAGGGCCCTGCAGTCCAACCAGGAGGTTTGCAGCTGTGACAGAGGAAGGATTGCCCTTAGGAAATGGCAACGCTTGACATTTGCATTTGCACCAGGGTGGACATTCACTGGGGCTGGATGTGAGCTCCTTACTGCTTGAGAAGAAGTTTGAAACATCTCTGCAGTCACAAATAAGTGACAGTAGACTCCATTTTTCCATCTCTGTTCCAAAACCTAGGGAAAGAAGTTATTTTCACATACATATTTCATGGAATTTGCGACAGCTACCTGACAATTGACATAAGAGCTTTTAGATGAGCTAAACCAGCAGAACAAGAGATGCCTGCTAGACCTGCTTGATGTTTTCTTAATGATAACAGAGGAGACTTGGCATATTAGTGTTTCCTCGAAGACTATCCAAATATCCACTGATTTAAAAGATCAAAGAAAACAGCAATGCTTTCAGTTACAGTGGGCATGATACCTGGGTGTACATTCTTGCGTAACTATTGACAGCTTGCCTGGATTTCTGGCACTGCATGGCGTTTGTGCACCAGACAAGAGACTGGTTGCTTGACTCTGGAGGTCATTAAGGCTGAAAGTTCTTAAGGGTACTTGGAAGAAGGCAACTCTAGATCCCAGTGAAGTAGCCTCAATTGCTGTCTGTTAAATCAGTTACCAACAGCTGTACAAAAGCCATTTTTTAAATTAGGAAGTTTTGTTTCTCTAGGGAAAAAGAGAAAACTGTAATGAAGACAAGGCACTTTGTGATGGTCATGTAGGCTGTGTGCGGCCCAAGCTGACCCAGCTGCAGACTGTCACAGTCTTGCTCAGATTTTGCCTCCCATTAGCTAACTGCGACTGCAAACATGCTTTCTCCTAGCAAAGAGGTGCCTTGATTCTCTTGTGAAGGAGAGGAATAGCAAGAGTTTGCCAGCAATAAGTAGGTAACACCGAGAAGCCCACCCAACTCCTGACAAAGGTGCTTGGGTAGAGTCCAGAGGTGCAGCTGCCTCTTAAAATGTGTTATTCAAATACTGAGCTCTTCAGTGTAAATGCACCTTATTTTTTGCCTTCAGAAGAGAAAAAGTGCTGACCACGCATAAGAAAACCAATCTTGTAGCTAACAGATACGTGATAATGTATGAAAGGATATTTATTCAGCTGAGTCACTTGTAGCCAGATATAAGTGACAGTTGTAGCAAGTAATAAGCTGTCATGTAGTGTTCCTTAAATGCGTGGATTTTCTGAAACCCTGCTCAAGGGGTCAATAGCAGAGCAGATGAAATTGTCTGCTGTATCACAGAGACCTGGAGAGTCATCTCTCCATTTCCTTTATTTCTTATTCCCCTGAAGTGGTAAACTTCTTTGAGAAATTCCTCCCAGAACAAATAAGCTTTCACTAGAAGTTGGGGAAAAGAACTGACTGTTTTGTTTGAGAAATATATATATATTTTTAATTCCACCTTTTTGTTACTGTTTCACATTGTTCCTTAAGAAACTAATCTGTTTATAATTACTACTATTTGTTAGCCAGTGCTATTTTGTTATTTTGGTTTTTACTCTAGGGCTGGCACACTTGCTAACGTATAGTTCAGTCACAAGAAAGACCAGTCAAATCAGACTGCTGGAATCTATGCTGCGCACATTTCTTGTGTGCCCTCATCTTGAGTCTTGTATTTGATGATTATTTTGTTTTAAATGGATAGAACTAGAAAAGGACGGGGAAAAATAAAAAGGAGACAGTAAATAATGTAGATCCTTCAGAGGATTCACTAAGGGGGAAAAGACAGAGATGTGCACGATAGTGAGTGTCATGGAGAAATTAATTAAGGAGTGACTAATGCATTGTTTCTGATGATATAAGACCTAAGGGGCATATGCCTTCCAATGGCATGACCACACAGGGAATTTAAAGCAAAGTTTTGTCATGCAGGGCATAATTATTTTGTGGAGCTCATTCCTCAGGATGGTACAAGTTCAAAAGAATAAGATATGTCACTGCCGAGAGGTCCATGGAGGACTATTAGCATCATGGTACTTTGGCAAGCTCTAGTTCAGAAAGTCGTGTGAGCAGCTGAATGCTGGAAGCTGAGAGGGTGCACTAAGGGATTTCTGATTTGAACTGTTTCTTATTCTCATCCTCTAAGAATCTCCTGCTATTAGCCCAAAGACAGGATACTGGGCCAAGATGGATTTTGGCCTGACTTACAGGGACATGTTCATGTACATAGCTAGCTCTCCAAAAGAGCAACACAGTGGAGGAGGCATATGAACATAGAGTATGCTCACTAATTCAGAGACATGGCCTGATGATCTATTTTAACAGGCAGATAACATGAAGCTAAATCCACTGCAACTTTGTCCAGTTCAGCTCACCTCAGTAAAGCCAGTTTACACCAGCCTTATGGTATAAAGATTGTGGTGCATTGTAGGGGAAGTGTTTTACACAACACGCTCATAATCCTGATCTCCTGACCGTCCAAGCTGTGGTACTTTGGGGGACCATTGTAGCATCCTCCCTACATACACAGACAGTTTTTCTCCCAGAGGAAACAGGGTGTGAAGTGGCACTGAATGAACAATAAGCTCAGAAATACCCCAGAAACACCAGGCCTCTGAAGGACTGACTCCTGTGTTAGGCAGAAGACCATGTTTCTCATCCGTTCCTCACTATGAAAGGGAATACAGCTGCCTGCAATGGCTCCATCTACAGACACAGACTTTCTCAGCAGAAAGTGTTTTCTGCTGGGATATGTAACAGCATGGCATAAACTCAACTCTTGCTCACAATTTAAATTCAACAGACACAGCTAACAGGTCTGAAACAGGCAAGTATCAGGTGCAGGAAAGTTCTGAAATTCTTTTGCTTTGGCAACAATTGATGGGTAACATTTGGTTTGTCTTTTTCTTTGTGTTTGTCATTTTGTCATTTAGTTCGTCTTTGTGAACTGGTTTTTGCTAAATCTATTGGCCTTTTAAAAATACATAAAGGTATATATCAAATTGGTAAATTTCCTTAGAAATGACTTATCAACAGCTCAGGTTATTATCTCTCTATACATTTTATCTCTATATAAAGTCATGTCATATTTATATTTCATATCTCGCATTTAAGTATAGTCTGAAATTGCTGAGTTACAGGAAATTATATGAAACTGGCTTTGAGTACTATGAAAAAAAAAACTATATAATGTTCTTCTTCAGATATGCTCCTACTAGAAATGTCAGATAGAATGTGATTGCAACAATTTCACTTTGAAATCACCTAAATGCATATAAAAATCAAGACAACAACCTCTGCAATAAGTTTCATCTTGCACAGAAAAAAACAACCTGACACCCACTAAAATTACAGAAAGAGCATGACTTTAATATTAGATTTCTGTAATCAAAATTGTCAGAGCCCTATTGTACATCAACATAATCATAATGTCTGAGATTCCTACCCAGAAAGCACAGTTTCTCTCAAACCTTCTGTTCATTCATTTAAAAGTGGTGTCAATATGTAATAGATGTCACTACTATATATGCATCTCTCATCCTATATTAGCACTTTTTATTATTGAATTTACTTTTGGAAGGGCTTTCCAACAAACAGATATTTAACGAATGTACAATACACTTGTATTGATACAGGTCGCTTATTTATTTAACTGTTAAAAGCTTGAAAGCCTCTTTTAGCTCTCTGTATCTATTTCTATATGTACAAATTATGAGACCTTGAATAATGAACGTGTTATTTAAATTGTGCTGTGACACTACATAATGCTGAGAAGTCATTTTCTACAGTTCACTATTCTCATAGTCAATGGTGCTTGACTTGATTACCAGTGCCTTATAGCCAGAGTAGATATGGGCAATGTTTTAAATTTGTTAAAAATTGGTTAGATAAAATTGTCTTGAATGAAATAGAGTAGGTTGGAGAGCCTATTCCTTCTGATAGTTTCCTAGATGAGTCTTTATTGCAATGCATAAAATATCCATGATAGATTACGTTTTCATATAAAAAATAGAATATAAGAGCAAAGGAACAGCTGAATGTTCTACCTGGACTCTGCACAACAGTAGTGGAGAAGCCTATCCCTGTCCGATCATGTTCCTAAATCACAATTCAGGACAACTCTGATTAAGGCAATGTTGTGCCAGTGCTTATGCTTTCATGGGTAATGAAAAGGTGAGCAAAGAGAGAAGTTCTTCGTATCCACTAGCTCCTCATTGGTCAGCGTACAAGGCAGGTGTAATGATTAGCATTACTGCCATCAGCTATCTGCCTTCTACTGAGAGAAAGTAGGGGGCATTGTGCCCAACACCGGTCTGCACCACCGGCTGCTCTGCTTGAGCAGCTTCACTGCACTAGGATCTAGCGAGTGCCCTCATCTTGGCTCAATTATCCCAGCAAAATTGCTTTTACCCTCCAGTATTGATTTGCTCAGTGATGTTAGTTTGACTTGCCCAGCAAAGCCACTATTTGTACACGTATTATCATAAGAAGTGTTTTGCTAGAGTAGCATTTGTGTATTCCTGTATAATAAAGCACTGTGATGTTAACTTACAATACCTGGGAGCCTGGAAAGCACAGATTTTGACAGATGAAAAGTAAAATGACTTTCTGTGCACAGCAAAGCTACTGAAGCCTGGTTTGCTAGAGGTTGTGTGTTCTTTGTCAGGTATGGCTGATGGGTATGACATATGGTCTTAGCTAGCACACTGCTCCCAGACAGAATGTGTACTGTGTCTCTGAGTTGTCTGCCTTTCCCCAGCGGAGCTCACTAAATTGGGTTACTCTCCTCTACTAAAAACTGTAGGAATTTAGTAGTTTCGAAGTTCATACATCTTTAGATATAGTTGAAAGGCAGATCTGAAACACAGCTTTGTTTCAGACCAAGGCAGGATCAAGCTGAAGTGTCACTGAAATCTGTTAATCTTTGGAGAATGCTTAAATTTCAGTGAATTTTCTGGGAAGTAATACAAAATTTCTGTTGGAAACATATGACCAGGCAGGTTACCTGTCTTCAGCCTGCATACATATTTCTCAGGACTGAATAAAATGCTATGGGTCGGAGTTAGCTGTACCCATGTCACAACTCTTCTGCTTGCTTTCACATCTCCTTCCTTTTCATGCATGTGGAAGAAATACTGCATTTGGTAGAACTGGTTTTGGTACTTTCCCCCCTTGCCACACGTACACACACACACAGAGGGTTTATTTTACTCTCCCCTCTTGCTTGAACTAGAGATAATCTACACATCCTTTTCCCCACGCCTCTTCCATCAATTTAAATACCTAATGAAATATTAACAAAATGAAAAGAAGGAATATTTATTCCGAGATCCTAGAATTCTTGTGAGAAGGATTCAAGCAGTTTATGATCAAATAGTATTTTTTAATTTGTCTTGATTCATGTGAAAGTAATTTGAATCCACATTAGTATTCTGTGAACTGATCATTAACACTTTTCAACTGATTTAGTAAACATATATTGCTTCCAAAATAAATAGAAACAGGAAAGGAGTACAGTTAATGTAGCTGAGGCATGAAAACATACACATTAACATGCAAGGCAAAACTCCAGTGTTGAAATGGGGCAGCACATCAAAGTTATTTTTCTAACCATGTTTCTGCATCTCCAGAGAAAGCTTAAACACAATAGACTGAACACCCTAAAACCCATTTTTAATAATGCTGCCTCATACTTCTTTCCAAAATGGTGTACCAGCTGTAATAAGTGAGTTGACACAGTTCCTCAGAATATTTGATATTCAGGAAAAGGTGGCAGGGAGAAGCTAAAGTGCACATCGTCCAAGGGACTTGACTCTGTGACTCCCAGTGAGACATTTCCACAGCCCTGCTTGGCCCTACAGGGCTTCTCTAGGGGCAGAGTCTGTCTGTGAAACCAAGGCCAGCTCTGATCTGAAAGCCATAAAACCACAATAACACATTGCTGTGTCCAAATCAGTAAGCTCCCTAAAAGCTTGAGCCCATCAATACTGAAGTAATATAGCTCTGTCATGTTCAGATCAGTGCTGGCACATGTCCTGCCAGTGTGACAAGCAGGTGGAGGGGCTCAGATCTACCTGTCCGTGCACTGCCTCTGCTGCCAAATGAACAAAACCCCAGCAGGCTGAGTGTGGAGCAGTGTTTAAGCAAGCTAATAGGTACGATCTGTAGTATTTAGGCTGTTTACCTGACAATAGAGATCTTGTCCTGAAGGCAGAGATAGAGACATCTTTCTTCAAAAACAAACCAAGGAGAAATCCTTCAAAAATGTGGCAAGGGCACTGTCTTGCTTCTGATTAGAGTCTATTGGGGTACGGGGAAAGAAACTTTTTATTTTAAGCCTTTCTATGTACATAAAATGAAAACGGTTGTTTGGGCTAAAGAGACAGAGCAAGGGCAGACCACCTTGTTTCCTCTCATGGCTGAGATCCTTTCCTTGGGAGAGAAAAATCCAGTCATTTATTCCTCTTTTGTGACCTGCTGTTGTGTTTCACTTTAAATAGAAGTAAGGTCCCCTGGAAATGGCCTTTTTCCTCAGAAGTTGGTGTGCTACCTGCTGAGCTGTTGGGCAAAAGGCTGAGGTTTCCCTCACCCAATGCAAAATTTTACTTGGGTTGATTTTGTGAGAGAAGAATGTTTATTGCTAGGGAGGAATTATGTTAAGCATTATCTTAATGCTTAACAGGGAAGTCTTAATGGCGCAGGAACGGTCTGTTCCCACGTGCCCAAAGACGAGCTGGCGGGGAAGAAGACCGGCCTGGCTCAACAGAGAATTGTGGCTTGATCTTAGGAGGAAAAAGAGGGTTTATAAGCTTTGGAAAAGTGGGCAGGCCACTAAGGAGGACTTTAAAGAAGTAGCGAGGCTGTGCAGGGACAAAATTAGGAAGGCCAAAGCTCATCTGGAGCTCAATCTGGCTACTGCCGTTAAAGATAACAAAAAACGTTTCTATAAATACATCAACACAAAAAGGAGGACTCATGAGAATCTCCATCCTTTACTGGATGCGGGGGGAAACTTAGTTACAAGAGATGAGGAAAAGGCGGAGGTGCTCAATGCCTTCTTTGCCTCAGTCTTTAGCGGCAATACCGGATGTTCTCTGGATACCCAGTACCCTGAGCTGGTGGAAGGGGATGGGGAGCAGGATGTGGCCCTCATTATCCATGAAGAACTGGTTGGTGACCTACTACAGCACTTAGATGTGCACAAGTCGATGGGGCCAGATGGGATCCACCCAAGGGTACTGAGGGAACTGACAGAGGAGCTGGCCAAGCCGCTGTCCATCATTTATCAACAGTCCTGGCTATCGGGGGAGGTCCCAATCGACTGGCGGCTAGCAAACGTGACGCCCATCTACAAGAAGGGCCGGAGGGCAGACCCAGGAAACTACAGGCCTGTCAGTTTGACCTCAGTGCCAGGAAAGCTCATGGAGCAGATCCTCCTGAGAGTCATCATGCAGCACTTGAAGGGGAAGCAGGCGATCAGGCCCAGTCAGCATGGCTTTATGAAAGGCAGGTCATGCCTGACGAACCTGATCTCCTTCTATGACAGAGTGACGCGCTGGGTGGATGAGGGAAAGGCTGTGGATGTGGTCTACCTTGACTTCAGCAAGGCTTTTGACACCGTCTCCCACAGCATTCTCCTCAAGAAACTGGCTGCTCTTGGCTTGGACTGGCGCACGCTTCGTTGGGTTAGAAACTGGCTGGATAGCCGGGCCCAAAGAGTCGTGGTGAATGGAGCCAAGTCCAGTTGGAGGCCAGTCACTAGTGGCGTCCCCCAGGGCTCGGTGCTGGGGCCGGTCCTCTTTAATATCTTCATCGATGATCTGGACGAGGGCATCGAGTGCACCCTCAGTAAGTTCGCAGATGACACCAAGTTAGGTGCGTGTGTCGATCTGCTTGAGGGTAGGAAAGCTCTGCAGGAGGATCTGGATAGGCTGGACCGATGGGCTGAGGTCAACTGCATGAAGTTTAACAAGGCCAAGTGCCGGGTCCTGCACCTGGGGCGCAATAACCCCAAGCAGAGCTACAGACTGGGAGAGGAATGGTTGGAGAGCTGCCAGGCAGAGAAGGACCTGGGAGTGATGGTGGACAGTCGGCTGAATATGAGCCAGCAGTGTGCTCAGGTGGCCAAGAAGGCCAACGGCATCCTGGCTTGTATTAGGAACAGCGTGACCAGCAGGGCTAGGGAGGTGATCGTCCCCCTGTACTCAGCTCTGGTGAGGCCGCACCTCGAGTACTGTGTTCAGTTTTGGGCCCCTCGCTACAAGAAGGACATCGAGGTGCTTGAGCGGGTGCAGAGAAGGGCGACGAAGCTGGTGAGGGGCCTGGAGAACAAGTCCTACGAGGAGCGGCTGAGGGAGCTGGGCTTGTTCAGCCTGGAGAAGAGGAGGCTCAGGGGCGACCTTATTGCTCTTTACAGATACCTTAAAGGAGGCTGTAGAGAGGTGGGGGTTGGCCTGTTCTCCCACGTGCCTGGTGACAGGACGAGGGGGAATGGGCTTAAGTTGAGCCAGGGGAGTTTTAGGTTAGATGTTAGGAAGAACTTCTTTACAGAAAGGGTTGTGAGGCATTGGAACAGGCTGCCCAGGGAAGTGGTGGAGTCACCATCCCTGGAAGTCTTCAAAAGACGCTTAGATGTAGAGCTTAGGGATATGGTTTAGTGGAGGGCTGTTAGCGTTAGGTTGGAGGTTGGACTCGATGACCTTGAGGTCTCTTCCAACCTAGAAAATTCTGTGATTCTGTGATTCTGTGATCTTGTACAACTTAAGCAGCTTCTCTCTAGGAAAACTCCATAGTAATTCCTCTGCAAAAGCTGTGGGTGCTTTTGGTGCCATGTAGCTCTCTGATAACAACTCACTTTGTGTGCAATGACCATGCAGAAGGGAGAAGATCATACTTGTGTTTATATGGCTTCTGCAGCACGCCCTTCTTTGTCTTGGGTTTCATCTAGACTTTAAAAGTACTGAGAAGATTTGGATTAAACCTTATGCCTCATGCTGGGAGAATGGTTTAGCTTAGGATCTGCTTCTGTTTAGACTCTATCACTGTTATACCTTATAAAAGGTCTTTTAGAAATAGGGTAAATATCTGCAGTGCCCCACTTTGCTCTGTGTTCTCCATCAAATATCTCAGGGTTGATCTTGCCACAGTAAGGTGTGTTCTAAATTTTTTCTTTCTACTCTGGCACATCATCAGTAATGGAGTATTCCTTCCCTGGAGAAACCCAGAACCTTTTTTTTTTAATTTATTTTTATTATTATTATTTTTAATTCTGGTTCCATGTTAAAGGAAAGATTTTTGCAAATACTGCAAACACAATTGCTGACTGGCAGCTATGTCTCAGCTGCACATATGGAAAGATGGAAATTTTTTGTGAAGAGGCATAAAGTGCTTCTTGAAGCAGAGATGTGAATTCACATCAAATGGAATGTGCACAGGGGGTCCTTTTTTTGCATTACATTATAGAAAATGGTTCATTGTAGATTATCATTAATAGTAATGATCTGGACCACACTCACGTGTATTCAATTCTAATTAGAAATGCCCCAAGCTACCAGAAATGATGCACCCAAGCCAGTTTCCTTAGGACTACAGTCATCTTCTACATAAATACACCTTTAACCAACAGCATTTAAAAAGAGCAATGATGACATCCAGAGGACAGATAGTTTAATCATAGGTACTCCAGGTATTCTCAGCAAATTTCCTGGGGATATATCCCTTACCTACTTTTTCTGTTTAAAGTCTGTTCCTATTAAATCAGTTATTGACAGCCTGCTGAGTTCCTTTAATTCTTAGTTTTTATGAAACTGACCTTGTGAAGTTGAATGCTTCACCCCCAGTGCAAAAATTATATGTACAAGGTAAACTTTTATTAATTTTGTCATTTCTGTGTGCACTATCATTATATGTTATCACTGAATCCAACTGAAAAGTGAAGCAGTCTTTTAAGCTATTGGTAAACTTCAGGTTAATAGCTGTCTGGCTTGCTTCGCCTGCAAGTGCTCCTACTGTGGAACCTCTCCCTATATGTAGGTTTTTATCTAATCTGTCTTAGTAACCTTCCATACTCTGGTTTGGCAGTTAGTTTTGGTTTTGATTTTGTTCACAACTGCAAGAATATTGGCCAGGTGCACCATATGTAGAAGTCACTACGTAGAAAAGCCTCTGAATTCCCCAGAAATACGTAAGGACAGGCGTCTATTTTATTGACAAATTTGGAAGAGGCACATTACCAATGTTAGTCTATTAAATACAGCTCCACAATCAGAATTTAATTGAAGCATGTTACCTATAATAGGTTCAGATATTTGTGTTCTTCAGCATTTTATGAATTCAGAAACAGATGGGCTATGACCAGGAAGCAGTGGAGAACAGACTGGCGTAAAGCAGGTTGGCTCTCTGACAAGTGCAGGTACAGCTGTGGTATGTATTTTATTCAGCATGCCCACCTACTGTATCAGCAGCCTGCCCTACCAGCAATTCAACTACAACTGACTTAATGAAGAGTAGAAGTAAGCATGAATCCAGACTTTCCATGGATCATAATATTTGAGAACCCAGAAGAATCAACATGACGGAAATCATGCCAAGTAATTTTTTTCTCCATCTTTACATGCAAGAGATAACAAAAGTGTTGGCATTTTGAGGGGGAGGAACACAAAATCTAATCAAATTATAGGATATTAAAGTACTTCTCTTTTGGACGTTGTTAATTGCTTTGTTTTACACAGAGGAAAGAAACCTTAGCATGTAGTAGTTTATAGCTTAAATCACCATAAGTGTGCCAAGGAATGTGATGAAATGCTGGCTAAGACTGCTTCTGTTAGTAAAAGAAGAGAGATTATATGGATGATAGGGGCTGGTTTTTGAAGGTTTCATGCAATAGGTGTGCAAAGGGCATTTTTGCTCCTATTTGTACCACTGTAATCCTTGCATATTTGCAAGTCTCATGGGGAAAATTTCTGTGGCTAAAGAGACATTGGAAAAGAACCCTTGATCTGAACATGCCTTAACTGGAAATGTTGTATTTGCTATTTTTTGCATAGATATTTTGGGAAGGAGGTGTCTCTCTTTGTCTTTTGGCACTCCTTGTACATCTGGTTGAATAACCTTGCATTTAGGTATATATTTTCTATCTCTATTCCTATATAACATCATATATTGTAACCTGCAGTAACCTACAGTAACCCACAAAGTGAATTTGGATAAACAACAACCCATAATTATTTTATATGGTAATTGTCTGACTTGAAATATTGGGGTAATTATCAAGTTCAATTCCTATGATCCCTGCAATTTCTATGAAACCTGGAGATGTCAGTACTTGAGTTCTGGCATATCTCTTAAAGTAAAATTATACCACCTAAATCTAAGGTCATAATTAAAGATGTAACAAAGCTAAGTGAAAAATTGCTGTATGTTTCAAATGAAAAGCAGAATAATCTCCATAATTAGAGACGGTGCAAAATAAAATTAACTGGCCGCCAATTCTACCCTTCAGGAGATACATACTGCAATCTGCAGGTGGACAAGACTCTTGTTGGTGAAGCTGGACAAACGCAAAGGGGAAACCTGGGTTGTGGGCCTGGAAAAGAAATTAAAGTTCCATTTGCTTTGGAAGGCCAAAGGCTTTAAAACACAACTAAATAGTTTTTAAAGAGATCTGATGAGCGGAAAAATATGCAACCTAATTGCTATGTATCTGTATACCTACGTAAGCATCCATGCAGGTATATTGTAAGCATGTATGTGGACTGGTGCTTACATTTGAAAACAAAATTCTGAAAGGTTCATATGATTTTAATGACCCTTCGAGGGCCTTATTTTAAGGCTCATTAATTTGCTGTTGTTCAGACGCTGTAACAGTGGAAGACATCTGGGTTCAAATGACAAAAACACAACTGGGAGTGCCACTTCAGGACAGTAAAGCAAAGAGCTGCTGTCCAGGAATTCAGTTTCACAGAGTGATTGTGCTGGCTGAGCTGTATGTGCCATGTATCTTGCTTATATCTTGGACTCTTAAAGATTTTCTTTTCTCTCGTTCTCTTGTCCAAGCTTCACATTTAACCTTTGAGGCAGTTCTGAATGTATCCCTTCATAAATCATAGTCCAGTAGCACTAACCTCAGGCAGCTCTTTAGTGTTTTTGACTCCCTTCTCACACTGTTCCTCCTCAGGCTTCTGCTGGTCATTCTCATTTCTCTCCTGATGATTTTGTCACTTCTCTTCAATGTAAAACTCAGGGGATCTATGAGACTGTGCACTGTGACTATGTTTGTGATGTTGGGGCCTCTGCCTGATGCTACACTTCGCTTCATTTACCTTTCTCATTTCATTGCTTTCCCCATGTTGCAGCAGTGCTGCCTGCCCCCTCCTCCCCCTTACTACTGTGGGACTGACATACTGTCCATCAGACCCTGTCCCCTCCAGCCTCCACCAAAATATGCTACCTTTCATGTTGGTGACTCCCTGAAATACACTACATCTTCTGTGTCCTCTAGAATTTTTTCCATTTAGTTTTAAATGTCCCCTAGCTGTTCCTATGCTGAAAAACACCTCTGGACCTAGTGATCCTTCACAAGCTTTTTAAAACCGTTCTCTGGTATTTCTTCTGTCAGCATTTTTACAGCATTTCAAGACTAGTTGGTGTCACAAAGCGGAAGAATATTTCACAGTGAGAGTAAAATATTACAGTCAGTTCCATACAGGCTTAGTTCTGAAAAGTCACTTAAGCAAAGTGTGATGTTGGATGAAGGGATTAAGTGATGGTTCTTTGAGATTTGTCCAGACACAAATGTACCTAAGCTGTAGCTCAAACTTTTTTTCAGATAACAGGGAAAAAAAAAAAAGGTATGGCAAATAAAAATAAATAAATAAATAAATAATAATAATAATAATAATAATAATAATAAAAAGGCATCGACTTTTCATCTCCTAAAGTACAGAAATGGTTCCATAGAAGACCTGCTAGAAATTATCCAACTATCCCATTCTGCAGCATCAGTCTCTTCGCTGCTGAGGTAGCCGGGCTCAGCAGGGGTGCCCTGGGCACTGGCATCCAGTTGTGTTGGCAAAATATCCTCTTGCTAATAGAAACACTGGAATGTGATCTCCTGGTTGTAGTGAGCTCCCGTGAATGCTGGATGAACCTCAGAGTAGCTTCAGCCTTGTCTCTTCTGAACCAGGGTGCCAGGCAGTCCCACAGCTGGTCATACCTAATGTCTGTGGTACAAAATCTAGGAGAAATCAGAACTGATCCTGAAAAGAGTTTAGTAAAATGATTCAGGAAATCTGCTTGATTAAAGGGGCTCTAAGCATAAGGATAGCATGATATGAGTCCTACATTATTTTCATAACTGCAACAACAGACACAGCTCAGCCTTCAGATCTCCACAGGTGTTTGCAGGGAAAGCAGGTGGTGAGCTGAGAAATTTGGCTGAGGAAAGCACTCAGGTACTGTAGTGAAGAGCACAAACAAGATCTTAGATAAAGAGATGTTCCTCAGCTTCAGAGTAGCGTAGACCAGGAGTAATTGTTAGGCTCAGAGTTCCCTTTGCTGGCTGTGATATGAGTGTGATACTGGTGTCGCTGGAAGAAGGCTGGAAGGTGTCTGCTCTCTATGCCAGGTGCACCAAATCCTGGTTAAATTCGCCCAGAAGCTTTAGTGAGAGCTGGGAAAATTCAGGGAGGTGGTGCTGTAACTGAAGTTAGTCTCTTTAATTTCCCCACCCAAATATAAAGCTTCATACTTTCTTTAAAATAAAGTTGAAAGGAGACAAAGGACTTAAACTTTAAAGCCAGGGACAGTGAGCCACTTGATCTTTTCAGGTGCGTGCAATCACAAGGCAGAGGAGCAGAGAAGACAAAAGAGAAACTATAACGGGAGATCATGTTTTTCATATGTTAGGAGTAAGGGAGACGAGTTAAAATTTAATGGAGAAGGGCTTTCACAAGGCATTGCAGCTATAGTGACAAAAGCAGAAAGCATTTTAGATGCTGTCATGGGGGTAAACTGAAGGAGAGGGAGACGTAAGAAAGTAGATGATGAGAAAATTGGAACAGCAATATTATTTCCTTGTCCTCCTTTTGGTTTTGTGTTTTCATTGAATGAGCTGTGAATAGGTCAAAAACAAGAGGCAGAGCAAATTCTGTAGGACTCAAAGTGCTCTGTAGCGTCTCTGCCAGACAGTGTATATCCCTGCTGGAAAGGATGTTGGAGAAATAGCATCCTTTTCTGATAGTGACTCAGACCTGAAAGTGAGAATAATAGCTCTGACTCAATCACAGGCTGTTGTGAAGGGAGATTAATGCCAGGAGACATGGCCAATTCTCTTTCTCTGTGTCAATCTACTTTCAGAATACAGCACATGCCAGTTATTTCTCTTGGACAGGAAAGGAAGAGAGCTGAGATGAGGCAGAGATAAAATCTGGAGTGTAATTAAACAGGCATTTTTCATATCTTTATCTTTCTGTTCTTTCTGTTCCCTCTTATGCTTCTGTGTGTTGATCTCTCTAAAGCTATTGCAAGTGGGGTGGATGCTGAAGGAATAGCATCTGGTTTTGATGCCAAATAAGTACTCCATGTTTTATCTGATACATGACAAGACACTTATAGACATTTTTATTGTGCATCTGATTTCATAAGGCATTTATTAGTAGTCCATCATACAAAAGCATTATATTACTGGAATTGTCACATCTTGACATCAATTTTCAATTTAGTTTCTGCATTTTCCTCATGCTTCCAACACTAAAATATTCAAATAATTGTGATTAATGAAACTAAGATTGCAAGTAAGGTAGCTTTGACTTGTTGTATTACACTAATTTTCTATGTGACCTGGTATTAGAGGTCAGTTTAAGATAGGGATAAGTAACTTTTTGTTGTTAAATTGATATTTCAAGTCTGTCCACAGTCATGAGCGGCCAAACATTTTTAATATCTCTTGGGTGTCTGGTGAGTGGGGTGGGATGGTCCCAGTTGCATTCTCACTGAACCCTCTGCCATAACTGATGGTGGTCAACTCCAGTCCCCTATTCTGCTGGAGGACATTCAGGGTAGCATCTGAAAAAGTTTTAAGACAATCTGTGATACTGATATTACCCTCAAAGGGTCTTCCATTGCCCTGGGTTTGTGGATAATATGTTTGTCTGAGTTACACTAGCTTACTTTTGTTTTTAACGCTCCATGATGCAGCTAGAATGTCTCAGGCCACAATCTGTGATGTGAGACTCAGCCACAGCCTGTGCCCCTGATTAGATCTCCATGATAAAACTCCGTTACCTGATGTGCTGACCGCTCTGCCCTGAGAACCTCACCCTCTCTGAGGTTTAAGGAATGGTAACCTCCCTCTTCAATGCTTGATGAAATCCTCTTCGAGTGTGGATTGGATTAATATGTGAGAATAAGTTTGAGAGTAAAAAAGACTATACAAAAAACTACTGAATCTATTATCATGTGAGGCAAAGGCAGCTTTACAGATCTTTTGGGTGCTGAGATACAGTGAAAGTGCAGAATGTACCAAAAGGGAGCATAGACTGAATTTTGTCACCTGCTGCTATCCACGAAAAGGGACCAGAGGTCCATGGCTGCAAGCTAAGCTGGAAGGAGCTTCAGAGACCACAGGATAAGAATGGGTGTGATGGATTAGCAGGGTTCTTGGGCATCAGCTATCTCCCTCTGTCTGCACTGATACTTGTGTGAGCCACAGGGAGACTATGGAGTCCAGATGTGTCCTCATGTCTGAAGCTGCATTGTTTGTGTGCACATTGCACAAAAATACAGCTCCATGCAGTGTCCTGCTGTCGCTGTTGGTTGTGAAGGGAATGGTTACGGGACCAGAGCTTGCTATTGAGCCTTTTCCCATGTCTTCACTAATGTCTACTTCTTGTTGAAGGTAATCTGTCATCAGGATTTGAATAATAAGTTGAAACTGGAGCACTTGCTCTGTGCATTTCCTTCACTGCTTTTAGGCTTTCGGTGTTACAGATAGGTGCATCTGACAACTTCCTGAAATCTGTCTCCAGACAAATATGAAAACCTGAAAAAAAGTTAACTTGGTTATAGCAATGCTGCACCTGCACACCCAAAAAAGCATGTACAATGGTGTCTGATCTTTGTGGAAAATATGAAACTAGGATCAGGTTGACTGCTAACGTGCAGTCACAGAAACTGTAAGTACACACTGCACTGAGGAATTTCTGCGTGTTCCACTGCCATTTTTAAAAGTCAGACTTCCTGCATGGAAATAGAGGTTCAAAGTTAGAGATAGCCTTTCCAAGGAACAACAACAACAAAAAAAAAAGGTTATAAGAAACATACCATGATTAATTAATGTATTTCTTTTGTGCACACAGAAGATAATGCTATGATATTTTGTGACGATTAATCATCTTGCATGTGCACATTCATCTCTTACATGCCTGGAAAAGGCATCCTGCATTTTGGGACCCCTTCCCTCATTATCAGAGTCAATTTGTTAGGTTTTATAAACCTTTTCGGAAACTGATTAAGCTTCATCTAAAAAACAGTTGGATTTTTGGCCTTCAGTATTCCTATTACTGGGCAGCCATTCCAGGGCTTTTATCCATCCTTTGACAGCCAAAACCATTTTATTTCCAACCTTAGTTTATTCATTGCCAATTTATGTCATGTGAAGAAATGAATGAATTATCAAATATGCCAGACTGCAGAATAAACAAAAGTGGTGTCACTAGCACCATATCCAGCATTTAGAGAACAGAACTAAAGTAGATTCAGAAAAGGAAAAAAATCAATGCAGAAGGACGTATAGCTAATTATCAAGTACAATAAATGACTACCATGAAAAATAGGCCATGTCGAGAATAATCTCAGTCAAATGCAGCTAAAGACTGTACTCCTTAATCCGTTTAAGAATTGAGAGGCTATTAAAACCTGGAACATGTAAATCAGTTGTGAAAGTTTACAATTCACTGAACCTCACGTATCTGCAGGTTGGTGTGCACAGGGGGAATTCCAGCATGTCACTAAGAAAACTTAAGGTTGCCAAGACTGGCTGGCATGGGAGAAACCCACTACCAGCAAGTCTCAGATTGCTGGCAAACTGGTGTTAAAAAGGGTGCTGCGTTTCGCAATGAAGTGCTCTGATGATGTGGATGCTGTGACAAGATTTCTATGAAAGGTTCAGAAGGTGAGATAAGCATCTGCCTCCATTCTTTACAGAGCCCTTGGGTTTGACAGTAGCAAAACATATGCTGCCTGGCAGGTGAGCCCACATTTAATCTACATAGCACTTTCCTTTAATGCCTATGGTCCTGTCATGGGCTGCACTGCACGTACAATGGCATTTAGTTGGTAAAGCAGGATATTCATTCCCAGACTCGGGATTTTTCTGCAAAATATGTAGGGGTTTTAGTATGCCAGGGATGCAAACCTGAGGCAAGTCTGAAGGGCTGGGTATTGAAGCATTTTGAAATTCTCATAGTTCTGGTCTGGAGATCTGCAAGTGCTCTTATCTTTGGTGGTCTTGATTTACATCAACCAGAGTGTTATTCCTTTCTACAGGTGAGATTGTTGAGGATTTGGGAGTACTAGTCAGATTTGAAATGAAATTGTGTTCTCACTGGACTCAGTGATCACCATAGAAAACCCTTCTGACAGCAGTGCATGTATTCAGTCATTCCCAACAATGCGTAGATTTTGATGATCGCATTGATGAGCAGAGGAAAATATTAGCACCTATGCCCACCAAATCAGATAGTATGTCATCACAAATGGGGAAATTTAAGTAAATAAGGGGAAGCAACATATTGTCTATTTGATATGAAGGGTCAAATGCAGAGACTATTTCACTTCCCTGTCACTATGCTATTTTCTTAGCTGTAAGATAAAAAATACCTCCTATCTGCTCTTCCAGTGTCATCAACGTGTTCATTGTAATTTACTTTCTTACCTATTTGCTCACACGCTTATCTCTTACTTGTGTTACCATACAAAGAGCTTCCTATGCTTCACATTGGTCTCTTAGCATCTACTCTTCCTTCAGGATGAAACTTTTCTTTGTGTTGCATTACTATTGACTGCTTCAAGTTCTTAAAAAAAAAAAAAAAAAAAAAAAAAACAGCTTCCTGAGCTCAAGGTCATCAGGGATTATAGCACAAATAAGTAAATCAATGCATTTTAGGTCATTTGGAAACAAGGTTTATCGGCTGAGAAGCACTGCAAGAGAATTTGAATTTTGTTGTTGAGCCTACCTCAACTGTTTGGGTGTTCGGCTGGCTGCAAATGAACATGCCCGTACCTCTGAGAAGGCCCTTGTGGCTTTTCAAGGGATTCAGCATGGATATAAAATTCCACAGGAGGGCCATAAATAGCAGAACTGTTCGGAAAGAAAGAAAAAAAAGATGAACTCATGCATCACAGGTATTAAGATATTAATAAATAAATTAACTTACCAGAGTGCAAGACTGACTTTTTCTGTAAAAACAAAACAAAACAAACCGAAAATCTGTTAAATTGTTAACCTGAGTTCTAGTAAACACAAGAGATACTATTACAAATAGTACAGTGTGTGTTACCTTTCTCAGTATAGTAGTTGTCCTCATTAATTGAGAGGCCCTTAAAATGTGTGTGTGAGTAAATGATGCGGTAATTTGTTCATTAAAGTATTTCTACATCCCAATATATGCACATCTCAACTAAGCTGCAATTAATAGCTAAGAAAATAAAAACAAACTTGACTTAAGTCATGAGCTATCAGTAATGATAATAAGGTTACACATTAAATTAACTTAGAAATCAAAACTATTAAGCCCAAACTAATAATTTCCAGGCACAAGACAATAATTTGTTATTTCAGACAAGCCAACTTTGAAGGGATATGAAACAAACAGAGAAAAATGAGTTCATATGCAGTTGTAGCAGATATCACTTATCACACAGTAATAAGATAGTGGACAGCCCAGATTGCAACTGTGAAATATAGATAAAGCAAACTTGCAAATGTGATCATCTGTAACACTGACAAACAAAACTAAGATAAAAGAATGGAAGAGGAAAATAGAAATCTAATTCAGTAAAATGCAGAGCACAAATTACAGAGTAAACTAGAAACACTCCTAAATTAATAACAGTAAGATAGAGTCCAGTAGTAAATTTGAACGCAGTTGGTTGAAAAGCACATATTAATGCTCTCTTTCCCTCTGTTGTTGCTTTCTCTGCCTGGAGTGAGCACTCCTCAGAGATTTTGTTTCTCACTGCCATGATTGCTCATTTTTTTCAGCAGAGATAATGAGATCGAGGCAGGAATAGCCTTCTTTCATTCTCATATTCCATTTCATTTTTCTCCTCCAATTTGCACCACAACAATGGCAGAGAGAATATCACCGGGGTGAGTTGGGAATGGTTTGTGATTGAAAGGGAAGGCATGATCCGCGGAGTTGTCCTAGGCTGAGCTTCAGGTGGGACTGGAGCCCACTTTTCCCTCCTGTCCTCTCTGAGCTGCTTTTTTCCATCTTTGCTTGAGTAAATGTGACCATGCCTGTGACAAACAGGGAAACTGGGGTGGGCCGACAGGGGGATGGGGAGACAGCCATGAGAGTTTTTGGATGCTTGGTTCTTCCAGCAGTGCACCAACCTCCAACAGAACTGGGAGGAAGGTTTTTTTAACAATAATCCAAAATCTGTGTGTGCTTATTTTCAAGACAAACTGCTCGGAGCTATCCTAGATAGGAGCTTACAGGCACTGCTCAAAATGGAGGCGCTTTGCTGCCTCACGGATATCACCTGGAAAGCACAGAACAGGAGGAAATGGTAAGGAAGGTGTGTGCACTGCAGTGCACTTGTGCAACCAGAAGCCAAAATTAGCAGGGGGACCATCTAATTGTATTTGTTCTGCTTACAAGTAGATAACCCCCCTGCTAATTTCAGCTTCTGCTTACAAAAGTGCTCTGCAGTACTTACTCCCCCCTTTCCCTCCTGTTCTCTCTGTGATGTTTTTTTTCTCCTCTCAGATGTAATTTCCTTACATTTCCAGCTCTATTTTCTCAGTCTTTTCATCAATATTTAATATTTGAGTGGAACAGTGGGCAGTTACCTTCCTTTTCTTTTTCCCTTTTTTTCCCCTCTAAGAGTGCTGGTACTCAGCTCTGGCTGCAGAAGCGCTTGGCTCCTGGGAGCATTTGCTCGGTTTGAGTACTGCCTGCATTAAGGAGCCAAAGCCTAACCTGAGGCTGCCAGAGGGGGTTTAAAAAAGGCAATAATGACTAATTGACCTCTTTAATGAGCTTAGGAGTTATAAAGTAGATAATTGCAGTGCATATGACATATTTTATCTAGGTTTTCAGAAAATCTCTGATAAGGATCTACATGACAGGCTGTTTCTAAAGATGAACCTAACAGGGGCTGAGAAGGACATGGCATAGAAATGCATGGGAGGAAATGAATTTTCTGTGCTGAGGGATCTTTATCTGCCAAAAGGGAAGAGTTAAGAGTGATTAATACCTGGATTCATAGTTTGATTTTAAATAAATTACCTAGCTAGAAGGACCCACTGTAAACGCACTGTATTTGCTGATGATACTAAATTATGATGCATACTGAGCACAAAATGAGTGGCAAGAAATATTTATCGTGCCTTAGATCAGCTCAATAATTGAGCTGACACATGGCAAATTAGATTTATGACTGGGAAATGTGAAATAATACACATTCCACTTGATACAGAGATGGCAAACGTAAAATCACGCTAGAACACTTGGACAAAACAACTTTTACTAGAAGATAGCTATTCTAGAAAATATGTACAGGAAGAGAAATACCACAAAAGCTGATCCCAAATGGGACTGGCTTTGGCACTTGGTGTTCTCTCTCTTACAGTGTATTGCTCCAGCCCATTCATTATTTGTTTTTCCAGTTCAAAGCAAAGCTCTTAACTTGCTCGGGTTTTCCGAGATCTGCTCTCCATACCTTGTGGTTTTATTAGGATGAAAACAAAGAAGTGAGCTGGAAGTGAGGTGGAAAAGCAGGGAAAGTGGAATAACTGAACTTTTAAAATGTGCTGGAGTGACCACCTTTAAAAGACCACTTTATTTTACCCATATATTGGTGACATTAATTTCAAGAGGAATGAAAAGAGCTGTTTTGTAGGACACTCTACTGGAACTTAGGTGGAATGGGTGATGTGGGGTTGGCCATATATCTGTCTTTTCACAATACATATGGTCTGTGTTGTTAAAACAGCTTATGGCTAAGACTTGAGGCACACACCTGGATCTTGGGGGATCTGATGAATTGATTGTTTAATCCAAATCTAGTAGCCAAGACAGTGTCCGTGTGATGGTTTTGGTCTTTCAGCATTAACACCAGCACTTCCCGATATCTTTGTGCATGGCTGCTGTAATTCCCAACAGCTACTTTTCATCTCCTCACTGTTGTGCGTCTCTGAATTCACTGGATTAACCAAAGTCTACTCTTCTATTTTACTTCTCTATTTCCATTTTAATTTGCCAGGTGGGATGGGCAGGTTCTTACTAACAAATGACAATAGAAGCTGGTGCTTAGGAGAATTTTGTGGAAGGTCTAGTGATGCAAGGAAGAACAGGGGGAAACTGCTCACAGGCACAGGCAATAGAGAAAAATACGGATATTTGTAGGAGAAAAGACCAAATAGACCATCAAGGATGCCAACAGTGACAGAGTAGAAGCAGAAAAATAAGATATATCTGACTCGTTTTTTAAGGGAAAGGCTAAACTGTGACATTTGGGTAGGAGACTGTGGTTCTTAAATGCATTACAGCAGAGGAAGAGATGCAGTCACCCTAAACAGTCCCAATGACCACAGCACACCGGTATATCTTAGCTGACACCTTGATTATTGTCATAACACACTAAACTATGTGACTCATTAAAATTAACATTATCAGAATTAGTCGTCTTGTTTGCAGCAGGTGGATGCAGACTTATTTCTATGGTGTATGCTCCTCCTTTTGTTTTTTCAGTCATCAGGATGGTTTTGGTTTCAGCTTCCAGTGTTATGCTGATGACAGATCTATGTGATTTGTTTCCTGACTACTCAAAGCCATTTAATCTCTTTGAATTTACTTTGAATGTCAACATTTTGAAATGTCTCTATGAAAATCTGTCACCATTCTCTTAATTTTTCCTTCATTTCTTTTACCATCTGAGCTCAGATTCATAAAGGCAAGGAATTGCCTCTTTTTCAGAATCATATTACATATTCTATTTACAAAGCCATCTTTTTATGGCTGGAAACATCTCACAAACCAAACATAGGCAGAAAGAGAAATAAAAGGCTTACCTTTGTAGCATATATTCATTTCCCCGTGGTTTCAGACTACTAGAATTTAGTGGCATACTTAACACTTTTGATTCAGCTTTTAAAATATACCTTGTTAATAATGGATTTCTGGTTCAACACTATAGGCCAGATCTATTCTTGCTCTTGCAATTGTCAGTGCAATTGGACCTATGCTTTAATTTTAAACTGGACTTCTTATGGACTTACCAGGCAGTTTGAAAGTAAGAGCCTATGTTTCTGAGTGTCTGGATGCTCTTGGTATTTCAATTTTTGAGCAGTCTCCTTGAGACTCTCGAATAATTTTGCTTCCAAAGTTTTAAGTCATGAATGTTTGGACATAAAATTTTAACTGGAATTTATCATTGAGATGAAAAAATTGATAGCCTTTATTTGTGAAGAGGAAGAATCCTGTCTACTTTTCTGTCAAATTTCTTAGGATATAGGACTTCCTCCTTTTAAGTGAAAGAAACATGTGGTGGTAAGAGATTAAAATAGAGAGCAGCTAGTTTATCACTGTAAACAGTATCTTCAAGTGCTGAGGTATAGCATTTTTAAAGTTGCATAATATGTGTTCTAGATGCTGGGAATGAGTGAATTTTACCCCTCACATCCAGCTCTAGAAAGACGCTGTCACAAGTCTATCGAAGAACATGGTAGCTCTATAACAAACACAGGGAAATGTTTGCAGGATGAAGTCTTAAAAATGGTGTTTTAAAAAATGGCGCTAGCTGATACTTGCGTAGATCTGTTGCTGAAATCCTCAAAATTTTGCTGAAGATACTGCCTACAGCTTAATTTCCATTTTCTAAGAAGTCTAATAAACCAGGTCTTTTTCTCCCTGCCACAGAGATGGATTGGTCTGTTTGGCTGATTGTAGGTTATGATGTGGAGAGTGCCTTGTTATCTAGTAGATGATCTCTGCTTTTGAAAAAGAGAGTACATTTGTATGTATTGCTGTATGCTTCTTTACACCATTTGATACTATTGATCACAGGAGCTTCTTTCTTGCCTCCAGGAAGCTTGAGGGGTAAACAGAAACACCCTTAAATGACTTAGATCCTTCATCTCAGATTAAAACCAAAAGTTTGATTGGGGCAAATGGTTTTCCATGTCAGCAACCATCCCTTGAGAGCCTCTACAGGGATTATTCCTGTATAAAACATCTATGTGATTCCACATAAAAATTGGTGTATATGTCCTGATGATTTCCAAACAAACTATTTATAAAAGCCAACTTTTTGTCAATTAAACAGAATTCCTATTGAGAGATGCTTGCTTGCATAGGGTGAATGTGATGACTGTGCCAAGGAGTGACTGTCTCCACCCTATACAGCCACCAAAGGGGCAGTAGTTATATACTGGTTTAAACTTCTAGAAATTACTGACTGGCTTTGATACTAAAAGTCTTGATGATGAAATTCTGTTAATATGGAAACTTTTAGAGAAGTAGAAATGTCACCAAGTCACGGAGTATATCCTTTAGTCTAATGGGAGGTGATGATTGTAGATACTGGTCTGGAAATGACAAAGGAAATTCTGCAAGTGGTCTGTGGGGAGATGCTCAAATTCATTTCCAGAGTTGTAAAGTCAATGCCCCTCCATGATGCCTTCACAAGAATGAAGTGGATTCACATCACTAGAGCTTACTCTTCCTTTGAGGCTATTTGATTTCTGATTTATAAAGTGTTCAATGCATTTCGTCTGATGGGAGTTGATGTACTCTAAATACGAGACTTCATAAAAGTAAACGTAATGTTGTGGATATGGAATCTGAAAACCACTAATTCATAGGTAGGCCCATATTTGCAGTCTGTTGCTAGCAGATCATCATTAACTATTCTGCTGGCTAGATGTGCTTTAAATCAGATAGGTGATAAATCAGCCCAGCTACTTGGGAATTATAGTGCTTCTGTGCTGGCACTGCTAAGAAACATTGTTCTATTATTTGCAAGTGCAGATCAATTGGAGGAATAAAAGTATTCTATACGATAAAAGGCTGGAGTAGAAATAAAAAGTTAGGTCAGGCCCTGAAGACCGGAATTTGGAACCCTAAATCTGAATTTGAGATATTTTTTATATAAATAAAATATGATCTGAGGCCAGAGGTGCTGAGCTCTGTAACTGCCAGACCCTGTGAAAACTGGTCATCTCATTTGTCAGTGCAGGTTAGTTCCTGGCAAATCACCTCTTCATCAGGACAGTTCTGTAAAATATTGTGAGCATGAACGTGCCTCCTAAGTGGAATAAAATCCATGCAGTCTTCCCTGAGAGAAAAGAAGCAGGACCTAATATTGCTCTGTTCTTTATTAAAACAGCTTCCATGTCACCACCATGATGTCCCAGCACATATGGAACTCCTAGGTGTTCACAAGGCCCATGAGCCTAGCATTGTGCTCTAACCTGTTGTGATGAGATGAAAACCCAGTCACTGGTGCATTTGGCAGAAACATGAATGGGTCTGGAAAGAGTCATTGCAATCTGCCTAAAATCTCTTACATCTTTTGTTCCTCCTCTTCCTCCTGCACCCCCACCCCAATCAAGGGAAAAAATCAGCTGCCTCACAGTCCTGCGAATATTGTTTCCAAAAATTTTGTTTCTGTGATGTAAAACCCAGCACACTCTCTGTGCCCTTGCAAACTGCTTGCAAGCATCAAGGTAAACATTTAAATGTCACTTAAGCATAGAAATAGGTAGGAGGCACATTAAAGAAACTTCATCTCCACTTCACATCAACACCACTAAACACATTTTTACAACAGTGACTAAAACTGTCTAATAATATCATCAGTGGCAACTGGTCAGTTAAAATGTTTTTTAATTGTGACTTGAATGTGTTTATCAACCTCTTTTTGTGACATTAAAAAGACAGCAAGAGAAACACATGGAGACATTGTCCTCGAGGGAAAGGATTAATCATCAGTGAGTGAGCAGGCCTAAGCAGATGGTCAGCTAAGCTTTCCTGAAGTCATTTCTTCTATCCACCATTCAGTGTCACTGCCAGAAACGAGAAGTGTTATCTTGACATTGAACATCTTTATAATAAAATCACTAATTGGCGTCTAATACCAAAGGCTTTATAGCTGTAAAATTGCAGCAGAGGTAGCTAAGTGGTTGACTGGGTTTCATGTTAATAAATGCTATCTGAAAAATCCTTCCTTAGCATAGTCAACATTGTGTTAGCATTGTGAGACCTCTCTGCAGATGATGGTGTGTTTCTTTTAGCTCGGTTCCAAACATAACAGTTGGGAGGTTTTTAACAGCAAAGCAGACAAACGTGTTGCTTCCATTGTGCTGTTTTATTTCATGTGTATGTAAAACTAATATCTTATAGGAGATGTTTGTTAGAATTTAGTTCTCAGATTTTTCTTGGGTTTTGGCAACCAGAGAGAGTCTGTCACAATAAATTATCGCTTTTGGTGTTGGAAATATATTTTTTATGAAAGCTGAAAATGTGTCAGCCTTGGACATCCATGAAATTTGGTTTATTATGGTTTTCTTTTTCTTTGACCTTTCTCCTTTATTTGGAGAAAAATATTTCTTCCTGCACTAGCTGTCCACTTTAAAAAAAATGCAATCAAACCTAGGCTGGAAGGAGTTACTAATTACAACAGTTTTGTGAGTATAGCTATTGCTTTTCACTTGATTTGAACATGGGGGTCTTGTTTCTGTCCCCTATATTCGCAAATCTTTCCCTAAAATGGATGGTGAAAGTTGGACTTTGGCTTCACCACACCAAAGTCACTCTGGAATAATTCAGACACTGAATTACTCAACAGCCCATCACCTGAGAGCACCTCCACAGCGTCAGTGGTGCTTGACCACAAGTCAGCCAGTATGATGCTGCTGTGCCAGCAATGGGCCTGATTCAAGGTTCAGTTAAAGCAATGGAGAGGATCCTGTGGACAGGGATAGTTTTCAAACAGGGCTTTTGATGCTGTTACAGTGAAATTTGAAATTTGCAGAGAGGGTTAATGCCTGGAAAATAGTATAAATATGGTATGTCATAATATTATATGTCCCAAAATATTGGTAAAGGGTGTTTTTCCCAAAGATTAAAGCATTAGTGAAAAAATAATGATTAACCTTTAAAATCAGATTGGCATTTCTTTTTTCTCCAAATGTAGAATTAATACGCATTTTTTAATCATTAGTGTAATTTTCAGGATGATACTTTTGTTCTTTTGGCTGTTGAACTGTTACGGCTGCTAGTAACCCTTCAAATTGTTTGCTTCATTCAAGCATTCTTTTTTGAATAATTCATTAGGCATTATTATCCAAGCGTGGAACACCTCATTTAGCACTGGTGATCTTTTCCTTATGTGTAGCTGACAGGCAATCAAAGTTTTTATCAGTGCAGAAAATTTGCAATTCAGAAATGTAGTTGCAGCAATTAGTAGCTATCAGGTAGCATAGGAAGGACAGCTTCATAAAAAGAGAGAGTTGAATGAGCTCAACTGATGTTAGCACAAAAGTAATGGATAAAACTAACCAGCTGTTTCTAAATTTACCAAATGGAACATTCCTTTTTCTCAGAGTAGAAGCTTTAATTAACTTTGTGTTATGTGTGGCTTCACAAAAGGAGAAGTGGCTAGGTGACAGAATATCCCTCTTTCATTGCCCTTCGCTTAATTTTGTAACTGTATTAAGATGCCCTGTCAATGTATGGCTTGCTTACTCTCACTGCAGGACCAGCTTCCAGGCTTTCTCTTTGCTCACCTTCCTACAGCAGAGCAATAAGTTTTTTAAAAATGCACAGCAGCTTCATTCCATCTCTCTCACTGATGCAGCAAATTCTGAGTTCTTTATGCTGCTGCAAAAAGCTCGCTGAAGTTTAGGCAGCTGAGGTGTTTCAGTGAAGACTCTGAGTGAACTCCCAGCGTGGCTGGCTGCGGTGATTCTCAATCTGAGAATCCAAAGGAATATTTCTAGGAAACAAGACGAGAGAATGGGCTGAGGAAGCAGGAGAAAAGAGTAAACTTCTAATTTCATATTGTAGTGAATATTCCAGCTCATCCCATATTAGAGATCAGGGGATGTTCATAATGGCTTTCAACTTTCCACTTTCCAGAATGTGACTCAGACCTTACTGGGTCAGAGAGATGCATTAGTGAGACTTACCACTAGTGTGCTCATTAGAGGCCTGGAGGAAACCCAGGCATTGGTCTCACTCCTGGGATGATTTATCTGTTGGTTTGTTTTCAGGACTTAACTTCAAATGCAGTTATCCTTGGGCTGCTAAGGGGACCCCAAGTACCCGTGTTCTCTTGGGAGCTTTAATTGCTTTGTGACTGAAAAAATGTCACACCCTCATCACCTGCTCTTAGCATGCTTTAAAGTGAGTGCTCCCTGTTCTTTCCATGGACAAGAAAGAAAAGCCTGAAGAACCTTATTTGAAGGAGGCACTGGAACCCAAGCAGTCCTGCCTACAGCCCCAAACAGGGCAGCTGGCCACGGAGAGGAGCAGGCATGAGAAGACACCCCAGGGGCTACCCCCGAGCAACAGGCTGTGCAGCACGCTGGCTGCAGTCCAGCGCTGGAGGCCTGGGGGGCAGATCCCCCTCTCAGGTCCCTCACCCTCAGTGCCCACTGCAGACAGAGGCTACAGCTGCCCAAGAGCATTCATTAGAAATCAAGTATGGGAAATCCTGTGGCTCCAGGGCTTCTGTCTTGTCTTACGTTGTGAAATTTCATCAAAGCTCTTTTCCTTTACAGTGCTACTGGGACCTTCAGTGACCAAGTGAACATTCAGAGTGCAGAACAGCCAAATTGCTTCAAGAGCAAGAAGGTCGTTGGAGCAGGGCCCTACATCAATTACTTCTGTATCACGATGGTGGATACTGTGAAAACTGAGAGGAAATGCAGAGATTTTTTTGCGGTGCTATTTGGAAGCATTTAAAAACTCCTCTCTGTGTACTTACTGCTGGTCTGCTGTATTCAAGCAATGCTTTTAAACACCAGTATCCAGCTCCACATGGGGACTGTGAACATTATTTTATCCATTGTGCTATCTGCTTCCTTTTAGTGAGATGAAACGATGCCATGTTTCACATACTGTTCCTTCCCATGACAGCAGCCACAGGGCTCAGGAAACTGCTCAGAGCAGCGTGGGCTGTCTCCAGCAAACACTCCCATCTGGGGAGGCACTTGGGAAGCAGAGGGAGGCAGGTGTGCAGCTGCCAGCCCCCAATTCCCACGGGGAAAACTCTGCATTCCCAGCAAAAGGAACCTCCTGGCATGCTCTCCCATCTCAGGGGTCTGCCTGGCCTTTTGCTGACAGCATAATTTTCTAAGGAGTCTCAGAGTCTGACATCTCTGTTCGCGACCCTTTTTTCCTCAGCAACATTAATAACTGCTGTGGGTCTGGCAGGTGCAACGTCCGCTAATTGTGTCTGCATCGCCAGGCCTTATCCTAACAGCCCTCTAACATCTGCATTCCTACCTGGGCAACGAAGAAACATCCATTTATCCTAGACAGAGCGCACTGCTCACTCATCAGCTCTTGGCCAACAACTCCCCATCAAGAAGAAACATTTAGTTAGGAAATTTGCCTAAGCCATCACAGACCTGGAAAAACTCACTGGCGTGTCTGACGGAACTGAATAGCATTTACCAGTTTGAATTATGGCTTACATTACAAGCACACCTGAAGTACTTTTCTAAGATGAACCAAGAGACATCTTCCTTGAAGAGGTAGGAATAGTTGCTATCCACTTGTCTGACATGGCCATGCTCACCGAGGTGGTAGAAGACAACACGGTGGGAATCCACAGTGGCCAGACACTGAGCCAAGTGGAGGTAAGTCTGGGCTGATGAGCTGCTGTATGGGTGAACTTCCCATCCCTTGCAGGCCAGTGAAGCATGCCTAATGTGACACTGCTTACTCATCCCTGGTGCTGGGTACTTATTCCCTTTCTTTTTGTGAAATGAAATGAGATTCTGAGAACACGTTTTCTTTGTGAAAAACAAAACAAATAAAAACAAACAAACAAAAAAACCTCCCTGTGGTCTCTACCACAACTAGCCACTAAATTAAGTAGCCATTTGAAATATTAATATATTAATTACAGATAATCGGTACTAGATTTGTCTCCCTACTGGTTCTCTCTACCAGCAAATGCTGAAAAGCTTCTGAAATCTCATGTTATTCTTGATGTCACGAGTATATGAATTTTAAAGTCAGGAAAAGCTACAGAATCTTCAGGAAAGTAGACAGATAAATCTCATAGTTGACAATCTTGAGATTTTTCTTACCCAAGACTCAAAATTCTCATCACTTGCATTTAAATGAGGTTGTATAGATCATTTGGATTGTGAACTAATGAGTGTTGTAAGACTGAAAGGAATTGACCTCCTGAGCACCCTGGTTTTGCTGGAGAATGAAGTTAGACCCGAAGGATAGCTCCTAGGTCTTCTGTTTTTTGTTTGTTTTACTATTTTTCTTTGTCATTAATGAAACCAATATGACGTAACAAAATTGAGATTCGATAGTGAAACACAAGAGTGAAGGAGAATTTATATGTATAACCACACCGTAACAATTGGGTCTTTTTCTTTTAATCCTGTTTCAGTTGCTACACAAGTTCCCAGGTTAGAGGTAAATATTTTATGACATGTCAGAACTCAGCTTGATGCTTTTTCAGAGCTGTATAGAACAGGTTCCAGCTCTAAAATGTCTCCAGCCAAAAGCCTG
Source organism: Aythya ferina (assembly GCF_964211825.1). Classification (NCBI taxonomy): domain Eukaryota; kingdom Metazoa; phylum Chordata; class Aves; order Anseriformes; family Anatidae; genus Aythya; species Aythya ferina. The sequence goes on from NC_140301.1 coordinate 7,598,500, forward strand.
AGATCTGATCTAAATCAGGCCATGAGCCTTGGATCTTGAAAATTAGCAGGAAAACCTGCAGGAACAGGTGCCTTTTTGAGATTTCTAGTGCCCCCAGACATTTACTGGAAATAATTCGAGGAGGAAAACTTTTCTAGCAAATAAAGTTAGAACATTTCTGAGCTGTCAATCTTATTTCTGATTCACACATTCACACTGAGTCAAGTAATCCCTTATGTTTAAGCTCAGGCCCTAGTCCAGCTCTTCGAACAGTGAGTGCTGCACAACCTCACAGCCCCTCATGCTTGCTACTGCTATCCCAAATCTCTTGGAAAAGGGCAAACTGACTCTTGGGTCTGTCCTAGGGTGTATATTCCTAAATCTGTACTTCTGAAGTATGAAGCCCCCACTGCAAGGTGGCAGTTGTAAGTGCCAATAGGTTGTGCTTTGTTGTTTTTGTTTTCTGAAACTCTCCGCTTCCTCTTTCTTTGGTGGAGGAAGTGGTTGTGTGCAAGTATTAGTCAACACATCTCTGTTTATTATTGTTATTATTTTGGCAGAGGTTGGTCTGTATTTCACTCCCACCTGGGTGTGGAGATGTCAGTCCGATGATTTGTCCTCTGAAACTGAACCAAACCCTCTGATAAATGCTAAAGCTATGGGGAAGAAGTTCCCTGGCTGGTCAGAAGTTTTGGAGAAGTTTAACTCAGGTGAATCTGCTGGCCAAGAAGTGCAATGCACTTCTCCTAAGTTTTTCTGACAATTAAGAAGAGGCCCTGTTCACTGAGGTCATCCCTGAAAAAGCAGAGGATGAGAGCAAAACCACCAAATGCTTGCTTCCCCAAAACTACTGTGTAAACATTCCCACGCCCAAGACATACCTTTCCATCTGGTCTCACGTTTTTTTTTTTTCTAAGGGCGGTTTCTTTCTTCTCTAATTATTTTTTCACAAATCAAAGGAAGACATTATACAGTCAGAGAGCATTAATCACCTTACATAACTTCACAGTAGTGAAAAGTAAAGACAACACACAATAAGTAATAAAACAAATAAGGTTTGATGATGTGTATGTGGAAAGAACTGCAAGGCAGAGAAATTGCTCTGGATGTGTCACCACTTTCTCAGGTGTATCATGGAAGTATAAGGGAAGCCATCTCACCTCAGTGTTGTCTGAAGCATCTGAGATGTAATCCATCTAAAATCTAGCAGAATAACCATTTATATATCACTAGAAATGTATTGCTTTGTACATAAAGATTTGAGAAGTAAATGAAGCAGGGAAAAGCAGTAAAAAGTCTTTAAGAAATGAACTGCTAAGCACATGCTTCACACCCAGCAGGGCTTTCATGCCAACAGCACTTTTAACAAGACTTCACTGGAACACAGGAGCAGCCATAAAGGTTCAGAGCAAGGCTTATCTCAGCATCCTGTCTCCAGCAGTGGCCATAGCAAGTGCCTGGGGTAGAGTAGGAGCAGGGTATGCATATATGATGCTTCTACTTGACATTACTTTCCTCCTGGAGACTGGTTTTGATTCAAGTGCTCCCCTGAGTCTAATGCAATTTGTCTAAGTGCTCTCAATAGGGCTCTTTCAAGTTCTTGTTCATTCTGCTCTAAAATATATGTAAACTTTCTAAACCCACAACATCTGCTGGCAAGGAGATCCATAGGATGAGCAGAAACTTTTCTCTCTTTTGGAAAAACAAAACAACACAAAACAAAATTCAAGCTGTCTGGAGACTTCCTTTGATAACTTCTGAAGAATTGTTGTGAACACTTTCAGTAGGACACCTAACTCTTAACTGGCAAACAATATTGCAAAAATCACACAGGGTTTCTTTTTTTCGTTTCATTTCAGTATTGATACGTCACCAAATATATATCCTTAGGTTTCACCTGTGTCTTGAATGAGAAATGTCAATGGATTCCAGACAGGTTAGTAGCTCACTAAATATTAGTAGCGTTATTATAAAACACCCAGATTACTGGTGGGTCTAGATACACATTTTAAAGAAGGCCCACTCCCTTTTGAAATTGCCTGTCATTTGAATACAACATCTTTGCTTAGGTACAGAAAAGAACTTACTGTTTGGCTTTTTTTTTTCTTAATTTCTTTTTTTTTTCCTGGTGTAGCATACCAGGAAGTCATGTGTTGTCTGTGTAGTGAGGAACCCATCACAAAATTTGTATCTGGAGCTGAGCCTCAGCCTGTCTGTGGTTGGTGTGGTGTTTGTTTTGGGGGGTAGGTCCTTTCCCAAAGGCAGGCAGAGACACAAGGGGTTTCAATCAAGGGTAATTTCATATAAAACTGACAGGTTCATATAGGTTTCTGCTTAGCATTTTCCCATCTCACATGAGGACTATTTATTGGGACTCAAGGATGTCAAGTGATCAGCCAACTGCAGTTTGGAAATTACAGCAATTTTCAAAAGGCCAAATTCTTGTTTAACATCAGATTTGATGCTTCCCAGCACTGGCGAGTGCCTGGTTAGGCCTTCAGCAGGCAGTGTATGGCAATAGTTCTTCATCAGCAAGTGTGATGAAGTTAGTGCTGTTCAGCCAGAGACAGGAGCTCGTGGCTCCTGAAACCCAATTAACTGAAAATATGCTTTGCGCATTGCTAATAAGGGAGGGAAATGGTGCCACTAGACACTGGCCTCAGCTCCCTAGCTGGGAGTGTGTTGGGAGGCGCAGACAAATTTGTTGGTGCTTCACAGTGACGAAGGCAAATAAGGTTATTGAGTTGGTGGTCTGTGAAAAAGGAATAGAACTAGATTTGGTCCAGAAGTTAGAACAATACATGGATGAAACATTTTAGGTGCTGATACAAAACATGTTTAGCTTTGTATTTATTTTTTGTATATAAAACAAATTGTAGATCTTCCATATGTGATTGTGCTTACCTGTTTTGCTTCACATTCAAGGAGCTTTGTGAAGAATTAAGGAGTGTGACCATGATTCTTACTGAGACAAGAGTAAGTGCCTTGTCATTGAGCAATCTAATTATTGACTTGCAATTGTATCAGAATATTCCCACATATTCAAATTAATAAGGGCTTATAAAACTTTCTGTTGTAGCCATGTATTTGTAGCATTTGCCTCCAAAGTGCTATCAATAGCTCTTCCCTTGATCTGTTATTTGGTGCTTTGATTATAGCAGGACAAATGCTCCAGCAAGTGTCAAGCCTTACTGCTTCTCTGCTCTTTTTGGAACTATTGTGAAATTGGTCCTAATGCTAAAGAGAGAGTACAACACACTAAACCACAGGCATGTAGGAACAGCACAATGTGTTGTCAGCTATGGGAAAGACAGAAAGCCTATTTTCAAAACCTTGTGAATAGGTTAATGCTGTTGCTAGGAAAAGATTTGCCCTTTTACACATCTGAAGGAAGGTAATGTTGACAGTAAGGAGTAGAGGACTAACAAGATTTTAAGTTTTTGTGTGACTTTTATTTCTGAGAAAGAAAGGGCATTGGCAACAACAGCTGCCTGTAGCACAGCTTTCCCTCCTTTTTTTTTTTTTTTTTTTTTTTACACTTGACTTCTAATATGGATTCCAGGCATGATTCAGCAAACAGGGTGAAGAAGATTTTTACAGACATGGACTGGCACAGTATTAGATAAAAAGAAAAAAAAAGGAAAACAAAACAAAAAACTCTGGAATAGCATAATGGGCTTTCTTTATCCAATGCATATAAAATATGGTCTAAACAAACATGCATAAACCTTAATTTAGAGGAGTTTTAATGGGTTTTATTGGGCTCTTGTTTTAAGTGCAGAGACATTTGCTGGGAAGGCAGATATGGTGTAATGAGGCTCGCTGGGCTAACTCAGGGAGGCTCCAAACTCACCTCTAGGCTCAAAATGAAAATTACAAAATCACTAATGCGCATTATCTGGAGGTTCATTTTGCTGTTATTTGAGTACATGACCAAGAAACAGAGAATGATTTTTGTGATCAAGAAATGCCAGAAATGGCACTTCTTCCAATTGGCACTGACAGCTGCAGTACTTTTTGCCTCTATCTTAAATGCTCCCTTTCTAAATCTGGGACAACATTTTTAAACATGAGAAACAGATTTTTAAAAACAACACTAAAACCTCAGGAGTTCTTCTAGCTTATCCTCATGCCTCAAGAAAAGACAATCCTTTCTAAACTGTGTATGCTATACTGAAACACGTGTTTACACAAACTATTCACCTTAGGTGGGCAACTATGAGCGTCCTGTTATGTACTAAAATTGAATGCACATTGGGCAAACGTAAGTACATAAAGATGGGGGAAAAAAGAAAAACACAAAAGAAGGAAAGGAAAGAAAGACAGGAAGAAGGAAGGAAGGAAGGAAGGAAGGAAGGAAGGAAGGAAGGAAGGAAGGAAGGAAGAGAAGGAGAGAAAGAGAAAGAAAGAAAGAAAGAAAGAAAGAAAGAAAGAAAGAAAGAAAGAAAGAAAGAAAGAAAGAAAGAAAGAAAGAAAGAAAGAAAGAAAGAAAGAAAGACTTCTGATGTAGAAACTTGATCAGCGTAAGAGTGACAGATTATTTTTTTTCAGATGGTTCTGAGACTTGGTAGTTCTTATATTTTAGCATATGATTAGAACAGCTTACATTTGGATATTGTTGAAATCTAATGGGCAGTGGATAATCTTCAGCAATTTAAGTGAGAATTGAAATGATGAACGGCTCCTTTTGTTGAAATGGTAGCACTGTGTTCCGTGTTACTGGTAGAAAGAATTTATACAGCTGATGAGAGCAATACCATATTGACAGCAACATTAGAAAGAAGCCTGTAAATTATGGATGGCAGAACAGACCTTCATAAAGCAGTGTTTTTCTTTTTATAGATTTAAATCTCCAGAAGCTTGAGCCCAGTGGCCATATTTTCTCCTCATCAGCTATAGTAATCAAAGACGCTTCCTATCTACTTCAAAAAAACAGCAACAACAAACAAAAAAACATAAATTTAAAATGGCAAGGTCAGTCTGGGTATTTTTCAGTACCAGGTACATCCTCTGATGGTCTAGGAGATCCCAAATCTATTCATTTTTTTTCATCTGGAACTGGCAAAGAAGCAGTAGAGGAGGGACTTAGAGAGACTGAAGAGTGCTGGCGATGTGCACAGAGATGTGAATGTAGCTACCATTTCCACACTAAAGTTTTAATAATGCTTTCATTTTCTCTTAAGATTGTCAGAAATGGAGACTCATCCCTTGTGATCCCTGTGTTAATTGTGCTGTTTATGATAATAACTTTCTTGATTATTTTGGATGATTTGAGTTCTGAGACTTTTCTCATATATATGTGAGTGCATCTGCATGTTTTAAGATATGAAAATTGCTTTGGTGTATTCTTGTTAAATTGCATGGTAATAACTATAACAATATCCCACATAAATTATGACTGTGGAGACTTACCTACTTGTCCGTGCCTCAGCTAATTGTATTTCACCCCCATTCACTTTTTTCATGCTGTCGCTTCAGATGTGTATTTTTTGGTTCTCTAGCTCTGCAGTACCTATAGTACGTTCCCTCATAGCAGAGCGGGTTACAGTTACAGGGGGGAGACTTGCTGGAGTAAGTGAACTGAAGTGAAAGACATTTTAGTCTCTTGACACACAATCCTCAAGTAATTGTATAGTAAGCACTACATTTTTATGAATAAGTATTTCCAATGTATAGTTCAAATGCCCCAAACCAGGCATATCTGGGGAAAGCTTTGGTGCAGAGGCAGTCTGGTACAGGTCAGACTCATTACCTCCTTGTTTTGCAGGGCCAGGCGTGCATGAGTGTAAAGCCCAGTGTGAGATCCATGCTCTCTGGACTGTGCATGGGGTGGAACAGACTGCCCAGAAGGGCAAATCCTAAAACCTGCATTGTCCCTATTGAGGTCCTGGCATTAAGCAGCTGAACCACACGGGCTGGGATCCTGCTCAGACTTGAGAGCTTAGCTGTCCAGGTCTGCACTTTTAAAATACATCAGCTTATTAAGCTTCATATTGAAGACTCTTGATACAAGAGCACTTACCCAGGAAGTGACTAACATGAATTCAAGTCCTTCCTCCATCCAGAAACATCCTAACAGTTACCCCCAGGATGGCCACCAAACTGAGGGACCACCGAAACATCAGCAGACTTTCAGCTGAACTTCTATTGATTTTTAAAAGCAATTTACCCTTGAAAGGAACATTCTTCTGGACAACATTTGGCTCCATTTTTATTTTTTTTGGGGGGTGGGTGGATGTGTTCAGAGAGCAGCCTTGCTTGGTAGAGCAGCTCTGTGGGAAACGGCAGGTCTGGCCACACATCTTCTGAGGCCTCAGAGAAGATGAGGTTACGTTTTCCCCTGTGCCCATGCCTTCTGGTTTGTGTTGACCCAGAGGAGCAGTGCTGTTATTCAGAGACCTCGTTACTGAAAAACTATTTTTGAATAAGGTGTTTTTTTTAACATTCTAGAAGGTGCCATGATACCAATGTGAAGTAAGTTGCATAGCAAGCTGTTAGCATGATAAGAAATATAAGTACCTTCACTGTGCATGCCTCACTTCACCACTTAGATTTCTGCCATTTCCATTTTTCCCTTTCCGAAGCATTTATAGCTCTCTATTATATCCCATTTTATATTGCATATCCTTCTCTCGGAAGAAATGAGAAAAAATTAAAACTCCTCAACAGGAGGAGGATTTTTTTTTGTCAAAACATTTCTCAGCTTGATAAACAATGAGGTATTTCAGTCGAATTTAAAGCCTCAATTTCCCAAAATTTTGCCAGTTATCCTGGTGACATTGTTACTGTATTAACCTTTCTATTCTCTCTCTGGCTTCTTATACTGTCAGATATTATCAGAGTCGCTAAGCATCTCACGCATAAAATCAATAGCAAAAGTAAAATCTCTACAGGGGTTCATAGTCTCTGGCAATGCTCCCTTTTCACTGGTAAAATTTTTGCTTGAGTCAGGGCTTTTTGTTTGATTCGAGGAGCAGAGAGGGGAGCTGTTAAGGAATGAATGTGATATTCAAATGGCGTGAGCTTCACCCATGACAAAAAGGACATCCCGGCGGCACACCCTGAAGGCACCCCAGGGTGTCCCCATGCCCTGTGGGGTGGGTGTCTGCGTACCCACTGCCCGAGGTGACGTGGCCAGCCCCAGGCTCAGGTGGGAGCAGTGCCTGCAGCTGGGCTGGGTGGCCCAGCCCCGAGGCAGTCAGTGTAACCCGCTGCTCGAACCATTGCCTACGTCTGGCTTCCACACCTTCCCCTGAAATGCTGGATTTCGGTTGCATTGGGCACTTCTCTTTGTTTCGAAGCCCCTCTCATCTGTCTGTTGAAGTACTTCGTGTCTCGATTTGCCTCCTCCACACCTCTTTGCCATGTTTCTCCCCTCAGGAGCCTCTTTTTCAGAATAAATAGATGCTGTTTAGCATCTCCTCATATGGAAGCACTTCCATACTTCAGATCATCCTCATCTCTCTTGTCAAAAACCTATCACTACCCCCTTTTTTACATGGAGAGACCAGGAGTGCAATGAATTACCTCAGATATGGATGCACCAAGGTTTTAAGAAATGGCATAACGATGTTTTCTGTTTCTCATATAACGTTTTCATTTTTCCTTGAGCAGGGACACTAATGAACCTCACCTTAATAATGTCACCAATGTCACTGTAGAGTTTTCTTTTGTATTGTCATTCAGGTTGCATTTTAGAAAGGAAGAAGTATTTTTAGTAACACGTGAAGCATAAAAGCAGGTGCTGCATCTTTCAGTTTCACAGTTTAACCCAAATGGCTTTCTGTGTCATTAGCTTCATGCAGTCCTGCTGAAAAGAACTATAAACTACAATCTAAGCTAGTTTTTTTCCACATAAAATTTCCAGCAGCAGCATATGTGCTTGTCATGTAGCTGGGGCCGATCCAAACCATGCCCAAGTGCTCTGGATAGGGTCGTGCCCACAGTTTCCCTGCAGTGCTGTGCTCGTGAGGAGAGCTGCCTGAGGGCTCCTGGTTATTCCCTGATGTTTGCCAGCCCCCTCCAGCAGTGTCAGCACGGTGGAGCTGTGGGCTCCTGCTCCTTGTAGTGCACACCCACTGCTTCAGCCTGGCAGCCCCGGCCTGGTGCCAGGAGGAGTTTGCGAGCAGCAGTAGGGCTCAGGGTGGTGCCTACTTGCAGGTATCTGTGTGGAGGCTCCTGTCGCGGCAATGATACCCTGAGGTCGCTGCAAAGGGGGAACTGTGACTCCCCTTGGCATTGGCAGGCAGGCCCACACATTCAGCGGGTCCAGGCTAGGTTCCCGTGCCACCACCATGACGAATTTTCTTCTGAGAGGCCCATGGAAACCTCATGTTCAGGTTGGCTGTAGCAATGGTGTCCACTGAGGTGTGAGCTGACACCAGCACCCATTTCTCATGCAGTCACTCCCATAAAATAAGCTCCATTGCAGACGCAATTTCCAACAACACCACCGATTTAGAATAACTCAAATTTTGGTGATGCAACCTAAAAGGAAACTGATTTTACAGACATTGCGGGCTATTCACCCCTTGAAAACAAGTGTTAGCTGTGTCAACTTGGGGCAAACTTGTGGCTGCTCTTCTTATGCTGGGGACAGCTGCCCCTCTGGCTAGGGCAGCAGCTACTGGTATTTGCTCTTTTATTGCTAGGGCCAGAGCAGGCGTACTTCAGACAGATCAGCAAATTGAGACATCAGTTTGTACTGATGGCAGGTTTTGCTTTTGCAATACATGCATTAATTCCAGGAGAATATTTCTGTGGTTCCTCGGGATGTTTTACAAGCAGTTACCTCTGATTGATTTCCTTGCTTTCCCACTAACTTGCACAAGAAAAGTGTAGCACATGCTGATGCTACAAGGTTTGAACTTGGGTTTGCAATAGCAGTGTTCATTCACCATTATTTTGTTGAAGCAATGTAAAAAGATGAGGCTTAATTTGTGAAATGGGCCATCTGCTCCGTACAAACCACATAATAGAATGCACAACTATTTCAATTAATATAGTAAAGTGTCTTTAAGCAATAGGGAGTGTTGTGGTTTTTGTTTTTGGTTTTTTTTTTTTTGGTATTTCTGACTGCAGAAGATGTCATCATCCTTTGCTCTAATTATTCTTGATTTTACCTCCTCGTATTTTCATTTAAAGAAAAGGAATGACAACTTGTCTCACTAGGAGCAAAGTTTTCTCATTGATGGATCAGTAATAATTAGACAAAATGGTACTGCAAACTCCACCAGACAGGATATCTCCATTACAGAGAGTTATGTTGTCATTCCTTTGACCATCCTCCCATCAATCCATCCATCAACAAATTAAAGTTGGCTAAAGAGCCACTTATCTTGAATGCTTTTCACTGTGATTGCCGTCAATCTAGATAAATAAATATTTTCCCTAGGCAGAGTTTACATATTTAACCATGTTTAGGAGACAGTTCCCTTGCTACTGATATATCCAGCAAATTGCACATGCTTTTGCTCTGTTTCCTGATTCACCTCACCCACACATTACACCTTCATTAAACGAACCCTGCTCCCTCTGCCTCCATTTGGCTTGTATTTAAAGATCGGACGACTAGGATGAAGTTGCATTAAAACTGGCAGTCTAAAAAAAGTCTAGAAATTGACTTTATTCCGTTAGGTTGGAAAAAAGCCTAGAGCTCTATGCAAGACGTGCACCAATAACGCATCAAATATTTAAGTGAAATCAAAAATAAAAGGCAAAGCTTTCTCAACAAGCCTGCTTTGAGGAATATGGCCACGCTACTGCATCTGACTTTCATAATTTAAACCATGATACCATAAATGACTCTGAGGCTTCATGATGAACATAAACAATGATATGAGCAGAATTATATATGCTATCTAATAAATATGTATGTGCCAGTGAATACTCTGTTAAAGATATTACTTTATCCCTATTATTTATTTTTCACTTAATTGATACATAGAGCGGTTCACACTCTGCCTGCTGCCTATCAGACACACGCAAAGGAACAGCGGTCTTACTTATTAGCATTAATGTATGCCTGGTGCTTTTCAAAAGACACTCACACGCACACATGCGCGTAGAAGGGGTGAAATTCCCCTCCTCCTGAAGTCAATAGGCTACTTACCATGGCTGTCAGTAATGATGGGGGCTGTTCCTAAAGCTACCCGTTAGTAAATCAAAATATGACTGAGAACAAATGCGCTGCTGTGGGCAAAGCTCGAGAGTTGTTAGGGAAGCATGAGAGGAATAATAACCTGATATTTCCTGTTGATCATTAAGGACAACTTGTCTTTCCTTCTCTGATACCTGGCAAATGTGACAGCTGGAACTGGCCAAGGGCTGACAGGCTCAGCTTTCAGGTTGCTGTTGTGTGGGCAGGACCCGAGCCATGAGAGCAACGCATATCTGCAACATAGTTGGCGTTGAACAGCTTACTGGTTGCAGGCTTTGCCCTGTGATGCAATCAAAACAGAAACAAAAGAAGATGGGACTTTAAAATCATGGCTTATCCTGAGCACAGAAGCATCTCTGAAGCTGCCCTGCCAGACGTTGGTGCACACCCTGCTCCCCTGCTTGCTCCTCATGCCCCGTGGGTGCTCATTCGGTCTGGTGATGCTCCGTGGGGAATCACTGGGGTGGCCGTGTGCTCCCTGATCAGCGCAAGTGGCTCCTGCTGCCCAGCAGGCAGGTCACTGCCACCATGCCTGCAGCGTACCGTCAGCAGGTTTGCATTTCCCAAAGGCAGGAGGTGGCACGGCTGGGCCATAAAAGTCATCACGGCCAGAGTGATGGAAGAGTGAGGGCTCCTTCCCTGTCGGCTGCAACCAAGCAGACGTGGCAAGTAAATAGCATAACCTGTCCTTACACCTATCTCTCTGCCTGTTCTCACGATCTCAAGGCAGAGGTTTGCTGTGACATAATGAAAAAGATGCAACTTCTCCACCCTTTTAATAGATGCACTAAGTTAGAGGTATCTTCCTGTCCTCTGCCACTGTAAATCTGTCCCGCGTGTATGGGAGAGGGATGAGATGCTGCCCGGGGCTTGGCTCCTGCTGCCTGCCCACATGCTGAATCTCAGCCACATCTTCAGTGCTGATATCCTGACCAAGCTCTTCAGGTACCAGCGTGGATGGCTTCATACTTGTTGCTAAAGGAGACCTCAGCAGAAGTCGAAGGTGGGTAAGATGGCTGAGCCGATGGCGCAGGAGTGGCCTCCATCTCTTAGTGCTTGATTTCCTCATCTTAGCCCTGCATAAACACCACTTCTTTGCATTTATTTATACTCAAGTTTAAGTGCCTGTGCAAATTATAGCACAGACAGCCAGAACAGAAATGAGGCATTTAAATGGTAAATAAACAGTGCCTGTGCATGCTGGTGCTTTTATAAATAATACCCCCTTTTAAGCCTTATTCTCTGCCATACAGGAATGTCACTTTTCAGAACATCTGAACCCACAAACATCACACATCAGTCTCTCTATATGCTTATTTAAAGAGCATATCAAACTATTTCTGCAAGCCAAAAGGACTAAATTATCCATGAATTCTAGATAACCATCCTTAACCCAGAAAATGTCAACAGTTTTCTATAATAATTGTCCCAGCCGCAGCAGCTATGACGTTTGGAGTGCCTTTCATAGGAGGTGGGCGAGCCATACACATCTGGCAGAGCACTCAGCTCTGAGCGTGTTCTGTGTTCGCACCCTGTTACATATGGTGCTCTGCACATATCTGTCTGCCCCTGTGATTGTGTGGTGCCTTTGCTGCCTCCACTGTGTTGTGTTTTACCTCGAAGGGTAAGATTTGAAGCTCCTACCCTTATTGCTCCATTTATTGCCACGTAACAAGTCCTGTAGCAGTTCCTGGTTGACCTTCGCTGCTGTTCACTAGAATGCAAAGCAAATAAAGCCTTCTCCCTTGCTTTCTCCTTTAACTCCTGGATTTCTTTCTACGAGTTCTGGATTTAGAGCCACCTTCCTGATGTATTTTTATTGTAGTGTTTACAATGCAGACTTACATACTTCTACCAAATTCTTCCAGATTCAATAACTACTGCCCACACCTGCCTACCAGGAGACAGCAAGGTTCGCACCCAGAGCGTGGCAGTGAAGATACAGGTGGTTCACTTGCACATTCTCGCCTATTTCAGGGCGTGCAGCTTCAAACAGCAAACCTCCACGGATGAATTACAGACTGATGAGGAAGCACCGACCTTACAGAAAGGCATTCCTCAGCCCTGGATGCTGAGCACAGGAAATGCCATCATCCAGTGCATGGATGGAGCTGCATTCGCTCTGAAGTACGTGCTAAACCTTCCCTGAAGTTAGCATCAAAGGAAAGCACGTTTATGGCACATGTGCAAGTGGGAAGGAAAACCAACACAGCCCAACTGCCCTCTGTGCACCTCATGCCAATGCCCACTCTTCTCAGTAGCCTGAGCGTGGGTGGGAATGGACGTGGAGGTGGAAACAACCATGGGCCCTGCTGGGCGCTGCTCCAAGCATGCCGGGGAGGTGCTTGCGGGGTGGCACGAAGAGGCTGGCATTGCTCTGGACCATGCAGCACACGTCCAGCAGCTGAATAGCATTGTCCCTGTCTGAACCTGTCAGCTTGCCAAACGCTGGGTTTCTCTAAAATCTTAACGGCCATAAGGGAAATGCAGATTGCAAATTCTTTGCAGCATGAGTGTATGTGGTCTTTTTTGTCGAATACTCAGAATGTGGTGGTGGGTTTATGGTAGATGCTGTTTTGCCATAAGACTGTAAGATGCAGAACTGAGAAAAAAAAAAAAATTGAATAGTGGGTGAAAAGGACTGAGGCAAAACACATGAGTGTTATCCAGTCTCCTCCTAATGTGGTCTCTCAGAGTGGATAATAATATAAACATTCATCCATTAGAAAAAAACTACCCTTTACTGCCCCCCATTAAATACATTGGCAGTCCTATTAAAATACAAGTCAGATTTGTGTTTAATGATCTTGAAAGGAAAGTAATTGCTTGAGTATTACCATTCAAATGTTCTTGCAGCAGCATATAATATTTACAGTCTGAGCGCCACTTCTGAGTGCTGCACAGCGCTGAAGATTGCCCAGCCTCTTCAGGGGAAGAGCCTGCGTAGTGGTGAACTCGGGTACAAAAATGATATGCTATCTGAGCACTGTAAAGCCTGTGAGAAACAGCTAAGCAATGGGCTGCATAATTTTTCAATTTTACTAAGCTCTTGAAAGAAAAGCCTTCAAAAACCCTGTACCTACTGCAAAGGCAGGGCTTCAACGCTGCCAGTGCTTGCTCAGGTGAGGAGCTCTGGTGTTGCTCCCGTGAGCAAGCTCCTTGTTTTATGAACATTTTGTGCCAGCATCAGACACAAAGTCATGCTGAGAACTGTGATATTTTGCTATACCATTTTAACCGCTGACAGTATCTTACAAGGTGAAAACATCAGAGATGGTTGTATTCAACTACGGTGTATATTTTTTGTGGGAATATCCTCAAACCAAAGCTCATTTTGTCAGACAAAGAGTGGAATGTGAAAGATTAAAAAATATATATAAAAAATAAAAAGAGGAAACAAAAGATATTTTGTATTACGTTTATTTGTACAAGTATGTCAAGCATAAGCATGGAGAGCATTTCATAAAGCATAGAGAGTACTTCATAAAGCAAGCAGCAAGTGTGCCACAAAATATATCAGAACTCTGATGGGAAAAGCAAGTTATTTGTCCTTTTTTCCTCTTCTCATCTGCCTTGTCTACCAAGGTCTTTGTCCCTCAGGCTTCAGGAGTGCCAGTGAAGTCCTGGGCCAGCAAGGTCTGCTTCCTGCTCTGAGTTTGTACAGGGGGCGGCCTGGGGAGGCCACAGGCACCACCGAAAGTCTTTCACCCACCTATAAATGAGATGAGTTAAAAAATATTAACAAACTCAAAACAACTAAGGCATTAATTACATTTTGTTGGATGTGCTGGTTCCCAGAATGACAATCCTGCCATAGTGAATCAGCCTGAACAGCCTCAGCTGCCACCATCAGGTGCCATCCCAAGCAGGGAGGCCAGCAAGGGCGTGATCTGAGAGGAAAGCACTAACATGTCCTGAACAAACTGGAGCCGTGGGCCAGATATTAGCATTTGGGGGTCTATAATTGCCTTATTACTTGTGAGGTTAACGTGCTTCTGTAAGGGGGCACGTTATATAGTTTGTCTCCTTTGTGTGCTCTTAACTGACAAACTGTTTTAGTTAGTAGGAGGAATTATACCTTGCAGTGCGGCTTGGTTGCAACCCTTTCTCCACCTCAGCCAGCCCAGATAACCCAATGAAGTGGTGGATGAAACACTGCAGACACAGCGGTTCTGATTCCCTTTTACCTTAGAAAAAAAAAAAAAAACAAAAAAAAAAACAAACAAACAAACAAAAAAAACATAAAGCAGCTGCAAAGGTAGTTCATGCTAAATCCCAGGGCAATGCCAGGAGCCTTAGCACAAATAAGAATGGAACTTTAAATCTCTGAAAGTGCTGTAAAATGCCTCCGTGCCTCTCCATGAACAAACACAGAGGAAGAGAGAAGCAGAGACAGAGAACCAGGAAAAAGGAAAGCATTTCCCATTTATGCAGACGGGAATAGCAGGGATGGGCAAGTAGACCCTCTGAGTAACCAGGCATGCAAGGTTACTTAGAAGGTATGAGCATCACTGCACATGCATATATAAACCAAGACTTTAATGCATGCCAATAGCAGTCTTGCCGTGTGCCATGCAGAAGCAGCTTTGCAAGCCCCTTTTCTGACCTGAGAACCAAAAATCAGCACCCACGTCTGACTCACTTCGCTCTGCCAATTCGTACACCTTTGAAGGAGGATGCTCCAGAAATCCAAAGCACTAATAGTGTTTTCTCTGGATCTTTTTCAATCTTTCACCAGTGAAGTGAAAAATGTGATTGTGCTGAGAAATCTGGAATTTAGCTGAGCTCCTCATTTCAGTTTTCTGATTCTCTAATTGGCGTGGTTTAAATTTCAAGCTGGAACAGATCAGGTACAATCAACAAACCCAGGGAAAAAATGCACCGACGCAGTTTTAACATGACTTGCCTCAACTTCAGGTCAACTAAACAATACATGGGGATGACACAACACATTGCTCTTGAGAGCTCGCACAAAGCTCTTGCATTGTTATTGCAGTTGGGACTGGGTGTTATTCAGGCTTGGTGACCAACTGGTGGTGCTAATGCTTCATTGGATGGGAGGTGAAGGAGGGTTCATTACCTCTCACTAAATATGTACATGCATTACACAAACCCTCTGCAAATTACAAAGCAGCTTTCACAAGCCTTGCAATTAAAGGATTCGGCTTGATTTCAGAAAGACACTTGCAGGAAGCAGTTACACACATATATTCCAAAATTTCATATGGCAGCACTTAAATCACAATGGCTTTGAGGACCAGTCACCTGCTTGGGTCGCTTGACGTTCGGTCCTCAGTGACTGCATGAAGGTTTTGTGTGTTCTCCTGTACCTGTGGTATAATGTTTTTTGCCTGGGAGGGGGATTAGATACTAACTTGTCTGCAGAGGGCTATGAAGCAGTAAAGCACCAAGCCTGGGTCTGAGAGACAGTTAGTCACACTCAGAGCCAGCCAGGGTGGCTGATAAACCATGGTCTGAACCATGTCACCAGCCAGATGTCACTCTGTGTTCCAAGCAGCACGGTCATTTACTGCAACAGAAATAGACTCCGAGAACTGCAGGAGTGTGAGAAAAAAGCTGGTACTCTCATATATTTCAGTGAGGTTTAAAAGAAAGCCCAGCTACCATTTTGGGGAGGCTGCTTACTGTCTTAAAGGGTTGCATTTGGTGGCATTTTGCACCTAGGTGTTGCACTGAAAGCCACCTGTAACAAGCAGGTTTATTCCCTGAAATCATCTTCCCCTGATCAGTGCTGTGCTTCTGTTTCGATCCCAGGGCAGTGAGGCACCTCTGGGGCCAGCAGGAGTGGGGGGCAGGCATATACAGGCTTGGTTTCCTCTTGAGGGAAACATCTGCAGGTACTGCACCAATGGCCTACAGCCACCCTCAGACAAAAACATCTCAGGAACTGTTGTATTCAGTTGCTCATTTTTGGCCATTTTCTAGACAAACACACACAAAGAAAACAGGGCAGATACCAAGCCAGGGGTTCCTGTAAGGTCAAGCTCATGAAGGTCTCTTCCTCCTCCTGCTCCCCATAGGAAGGGGGTGTCTCTCCCCATAGGAAGGGGGTGTCAGCCCTCTACGCCTGCAGCCCAGGGGTTGCTGTCCTGGCAGCAAAGGCAGCCCAAGCAGAGAGGAAGCAAACTTCACCTGCCATCATTCGCTGTCCAGTGTATCAAATTCGGTTCTCAATGGAAAACACATCTTCCTTCTGTCCTTCCTTCCGAGGGCCTGATGTCATGCAGTGGTTTTCAGTTCCTCATTTTCCTTTTTTTCTTCCATTCCCAACAACCTGTTCTTTCTACTCCAAACCCTTTTGTAGTGATTTTCTAAATTTCCTTTTTATACACAGTGCCACTTTTCCTTCCTTTCCTCGTGCGTGTTTTTCTCCAAGCATGGCCCCAACGATGTGCTCTGCTCAGGACGCTCATCCAGCAAGGTGCAGGCTCCATCGCTGGCTTTCCTCTCTAGCTCGCCCTGCATGTTTCCCACACTCGGGCATATTAATATTTCAGCTCTGATTGTCATTGCTTAGCTTTTGTTGGAGAACTTTTGCCTCCTGTCTCATTTAAGAAGAAGTGAAATCAGTGCCAGATTTTTAACAAAATGAAGTCTTCTTCTCTATTTTTGTTCCAACCACCTTCAAGCTCTGTTACTCTGGATGGTGGGACGTGCAAATCCCAAGAGGCACGCACGTGTTGGGTGTGCAAGTCAGGTAATTGCACACCCGATTGCAACGTGCAGGTGTCCAGCTAAGTGCATTCCTGGTGATCTGCACTCCTAAATACATGACCACTACGTAAATCACGTTGGATCATGGCCGTGTCGCGCTGCTGGTGCAATGCTGATTTTATGGATGCTATGCAGTGGTGCAGGGCAGAGCAGACGGAGAGCTGGTGAAGGTACCTGCATTTCTGCATGCCGCCCTCGCCTTCTGACATTTGCAGATTTGTCCCTTAATCTCTGTGGTGCAGGATTTGCTGTCAAGAAACATTGTCTGGGATGAGCTGTTGGGATTCAGATTATCAACCAAACATTAATTATTCTGCTGACTAAACCCTCAACAGCTAGGCTAGATAATACAAATGTAAAGAAAGAAATTAGTATGAATCATGTTCTGTACTTGAAATCTAGAATGAATCATACTGTAGGAACAAAATCATATACCATAAGCGTATGTGTGTTGAGACATAACAGAGCCAGATCCTCAGCTGGGGCTGAGCCAGGTAGCGCCACTGGGCCCCAAAGGCACTTTCCTGCATTGAAGTCCCCGACCTGTGTTATTTATTCTGAGCACCCAGAGCAGGATAGCAGATAACGACAAGATCTGTCAGGTTGTGCTGAGGAAGCTAAAGCAAGAATAACAAATAAGATATGTTAATTTTTTGAAGTAGAACTCTTTTTTTTTTTTTTTTTTTAATCACACTTATGCAAGAAACTGCTCAGACAGACAGAAGTAGTATAGGCCCTTAGAGAAGCAGTAACCGGTGCTTATCCACTCGCCAGGCAAAGTATAAATGCAAAAAGCACCAAAGATTTTTGAAAGAAAAGAAAGCGTGTCTGTCTGTTGTCTTTACAAGGTGAGAGGGCCCAGGTCTTCAGTTTGTGCAGCTCAGGAGGCTCCTCTGGTTTCATTACAGGTTTATATTTATATCCCCATGCCCCACGTATGGTAGAAATATCATAGAGGTTAATTCCATCATGGTGTTGTCCCTGTATTCAACTGGGCTGGAGGTGAAGCATTTACATTTCAATATACACAACTAAATGCTTTTAAACCCAAGCCATGGTTCAGAATAGCCCCAATAAAGAGCTAATGAGAAGAATAAAAATCAGATAGTTAAAAAAAAATGATGTAAGGTAGAGTCTTAATTTTTTATTATTAAATTCACAGTACATTAATTATTAAGTGTTCATAAACTTTGTTTTGTGCAATGATAAATTAATAATATCTACACAGACATGTTCTTTTACAACAGGGAGGCTAAGAAATGTAGTACCAGAGGACCTTGTGTTGACAACTGAAGCTATTAGAATAGACTCCTTAATCTTCAATCATAAAAAGTAGATAATGTTATTTCTTATTACTATTAAATGCAAAGTGCCTTACTAGGAAACATATATGTCATTACTAAAAATAACTACCAGGGAATGGTTTGAGCAGGCAAGAAAAAAAAGTGTTCGCAAATTACATCTTGAGATAAACCCGGTGACATGTTCCCTGCTAATCTCTGCCATATTAAAACTGTTTCAACTTATTCTTCTGCTAGCCCGTACCAGGCTGCATAAGGTTTATGTCCAAGGACGGAGACGGTAATGACTGAACGTGACATGTTGTGCTTTTGGGAATCATTACCAATTACTGATGACCCCAAAACGCAGACTCCTGTATACGCTTTCGGTATTACTGAAAAGCATCTGCTGGCCTCTGCTTAGGGAAGGGATGGTGAGCTTTGTGTTTTCCTTCTTTTCTGTGAACAGTGAACAAAGCTTGCTTGATGAAAACCAGGGGATTTTAGTAACTTCTGTCCAGAACTCAGCATCATTATTCATTTGAATGTTTTCTGTGGTTTGTAAATACAAAGCCGAGCAGGTATCTTCTAGGCCAGTCTCATAGAGTAATTCCTCGTCCATAGGCCAGGCCGTGGAGATGTGTTTTAGAATTAAATGTAGCCTAGATGAGGGAATTGTGGTTTTAGCAATTTTGTTACGTGTTTATACATGACCTATAGAGCACATCCCTCCATGGGTTACTGGAACAGCTACCCGGTACGTGCGAGTGGCCTCCCTTTGAAGATAGACACCTGCAGGAGCCCTCTCACTGGGACAGCAGGTCTGCAGGGATGTGCGCTGATTTTTGAGTCCGGATGCTTGAAATATTTTTCCAAACCAGGAGCCGAGAGAGAATCATTTGAGATCTCCGTGAACTACTTTGAACAGACGAAGCAAGGGAAGGAGCACCCCGAGTGCCTCGGGCAGCTCCTGCCCCAGTTTTCACCCCGTGATCGTGAATTGGGACCCTGGGTCCGGGAGCAACATGTGCTCCTGCTGGCTAACGGGCGTGCGGGCTGCCTGGCCCGGCCAGCGGATGGGAACTAGGGCAAGCCGAGGAGCCAGCCCTCCTCCTTCAGCTGCTGCGGAGCACCCGGACCAGCTGGAGCGTTAAGGGGCCGCCGGCAGCTCCCTGCCAGCCCGGCTCCCGGGGCCAGCTTGAGGCGCAGGCGAATTCGGCTCTCGCCTGGGGAGGCCGGCTGGTGGGGGCAGCCGGGAGAGGACGAGCCATGCCCCAGGGGAAGCAGCAGCTGCTGCTCCCTGACAGGCTTCCCCGGCCTCTGCTGCCCGCGGCACAGCCCCTTGCCATCTCTTCCCACTTGTGGGGGCTCCGGCTGCTTGTCACAGCCCTGCCTGTCCCTCGCTTGCCCTCCACAGCTCCCTGCGCAGGGAGGATGCTCACAGGTGAGCGCAGGCTCCTGGCTGGGCTCTCCCTGCTCACCCCACACAAGCAGCCAGCCCAGACCCTCTGGACACTGCTCTGGGACGGAGCAGTGGCACATCCCAATGTGGCACCGCTTCCCCGAGCCTGCCGCTCGCTGCCATCACAGTGACATCAGCTACTTGAACGTCATCCTCCACCTACAGCTCTGAAACCTGGTGTGTGAAATGGTAACGCAGCATTTACCCAGGATTTTTTGCTTGCTTGGGGTCTGCAGACAGGCTGGGCGTGTTCTGAGGAAAAATGAAACCAAGGTTTTGCACAACGCTGAACTTCATGAACACGCTGCTGAGGTGGCCCCTCTGCTGGCTCCCCCAGCGGTGCCTCCTTGACCTGCACAGCCACTGGTGTTCATCATTAGCATCAATAAAAGGTATCTTTGGACACTGTCCTCCACTCAGGCCTCCAAAGTGCTGTGTAAGTGACAATGCCCGTTTTGGAGGTGAAGAAACTGAAGCAAGGCTGATCCAAATGACAGAGCCGGGAGAAAGCTGGCTGGGGCCAGTGCCACTCTGCACACTAGCCGGGTGACAGCAAAGCACAGAGAGGAAACAGCCCTCCCTTATTTTTCCACACCATTTTGTTTTAGAACAGGTCCAGCTTTCCACAATGCACTTACACGATAGGGCATTGATTTCTCATCGTCATTTTTTTGCTGTTGTTCCTTACAAACCTTCCCCAGCCAGACCCTTCCAAAAGAGCTAAGCTGCACAGGCAACAGGCTTTTCGCTGCCCTACTCAGGAGTCCCTTGGTCAAGTAAAGCTGCTGCATGTAAACGCTGCATTCACTGCATAACAATTGGAGTGAAGTTTTTATGCACAGGGCTTTTTATTTTCCAATCAGCAGCGCTGAGTTGGGACTTTTGGGGTAAACTGGTAGCTCTGGGCCGCTTTGAAGCATCACAAGTGGAGGGTTTTGTCTCCTGAAGATTTACTAGCAGCGATCTTTTATTCGACCGTTTTATTAGCCTCCTTTTACATATGTATGGTGGTGAGGGAAAATAAAAAAAAAAAAAAAAAAAACTGTTGTTGGTGAAGTACAGAGTCTATTTCCCCTGTGATATCCACATTCAAAAAAAAAAAACAAAAAATTGTGGGAAAAATTGTTGCCCGGAGGCCTCCCCAAGTACTGAAATTTCACTGAGGTTTTTCCTCCCGCACATCGAGCCTCCCCGCCCCTCGGCCCAGCCTTTAAAGGTTGAGTTTGGGGTAACAAATGCAGCGCCAGAAGGGCCAGGCTGCCCCGCACCGCAGGCAGGGCTGCCGGAATAAATCTGCTTGCCCCCCAGCGCAACCCAGGAAAACTTTTCGCCCGCTTAACACGTTGTTGGTTTTTTGTTTTTTGTTTTTTTTTTCTTAATTTTCCCTGAAAGTTCTCGTTGAATTGAGCCCCGTTGCGTGGACAAATTGGACAAGAAAAGTTTAAATGTTACCACTTTGGCTTCTCCTCAAGTGGTGCTGAGCACAGATGTTTGGAGGGGCCATCATGTCCCTGTAAGAATGGGGGCTTTGTGTGCATAACCTTACAAAGGGCAGAATAGCCCTGCTTTGCTGCCAGCCCCGGGATCATCCTATCTTTATGTGTTGATTTATTAGGCCAGGGATGAATGAAACCGTAATTAATATTACTGAAGCATTAGAGTCTATTTAATTTAAATGCCACTGAATATTTCACTTTCAGTTGGGAGTGACAATGTGTTCGGGACTGTTGGTGAAAGCCTCAGCCATCTGTTACCCCTACTAAGAAGGGAAGACAAGAGAGACACAGGGAGACAGAGAGCATTGAGCTTTGTGGCTTTTCCAAGCCTCCAGGATCATCATTCAACTCAAGGGCAGCCAAGAAACATTCCTGCGCATTGGGCCCTCCGTGTATAGGGGAAAGGGTATAGGGGCTGAAAGGGTATGGGGGCAAGGCATCTCCCCAGAGGGTGGGGAGAAAGGAGGAAGGAGATTTACTGTACGTGCGGTTGTAATGTACAAGTGTGTGTGTGTGTGTGTGTGTGTGTGCAGGACCCAAGTGGCAGGAAAGCAGGAGGATGGACTGGGGGACCGGCCCGGCTTGCTGATGGCTTAAAAACATTTTTAAAAGGTGGGAATGGGGAAAGAGCCCAGGCAGGTCTGAACGCTGACGGTGAGCCCAAGCAGTGATAGTGAGGTCCAGCTTCACCGCAGCCAACATCAAGGCTTGGGTCCAGTGGGCATCACGGCGCTGGAAGCACCACGACGATGCTCTCACGAGCTGTGGCTGTGACATAGCCTCCACGGGGCAGACCAAGAAAGAGGGAGAGGACATTAAAGGGTGATGGGGAAGGCAGCCCTGGCCCTAAGGGGCCATGGGCAGCAGGGGACTGGCAGCCAGGCCTCACCTCCGCTGCGGCGGAGAGGTGGTGGGGAGCGGCACGCGGGTGCGAGGCTCTGCCTCCCCGGGATGGTAATTAGCACAGTGGGGTGTCCTGTAATTGGGATCATTTGTTCTCCCGGTTTTTCTCCCGCAAACTGATTTCATGCCAGAGGGAAGCTGTGTGACTCACACCTTGCCATGCCAATTAGCTGATAAACATCAAATGTAAACAAAGATGGCCTAATTAAGACTGGTCGCCCAACCTCGATGTGCGTATTGGCAAAATCCCACCAGCTTTTTGCGCTCAGACTTATTTTCTCCTTTGCTGGGACTAAATTAGCGGCTTTGCACCAGAACCGCTTATCTTTGAGAGAAGCTTAGGGCAGGTAATGAGGAAAATTGGGAGCTGGCCGGGAGAGCAGTGCTGTCCCCATCCATCCCAGCAGCTCCGGACAGGGACAGCCGGCCCCCGTTTGTCGGAGCAAGCACACCCTGAGGTGTAAAGGTCCAGCTTGTGGCTGCCCAGCAACCTGGCAGCAACCTGGGCAGCACGGCTTGAAGCAACACCTCCCTCATTGCCTAAAACCCCCCTGGGAGGGCTCGTCGGCTAACCAGCGCGGTGCCACCATCATGCCAGGCTACAAAACGCCCTGTGCCCACGAGTTTTTGTGCTGGCAGGGCCCAGACCGGCACGCAGCCGCCCAACTTTTTAAATTCCAGTCAGATCCCTTCGGCCTCCAGCTGACTCATCCCTTTCCGAATATTTCCTTTCACTGCTGTGCCTGCAGGCTGTGCATCCTGGAGCCGCGGCCAGGCCCGCTTAGTCCCAGCAAGCGCGGTGAAGCTGTGGCTCTCTGTGGTGGCCTCCTCGGCTTCTGCTGAATTTCAGCTCTCACTAAAAAGGGAAGGAAAACTCAAAAATCGAGCTCGCCAGGAATGAGAGCAAGGTTTGTGGTTGTGCCCTGCGGAGGGCTGTAGGAGTGAGGGGAGGGTGAGACTGAGGACAGGGGTCCTGCAGGGCCGAGGCACGTCCGGAGCATCCCTCGGTGGGTGCCAGCCACAGCCAGGGTGTCCCTGTGTCCTCAGAGCACATCGGTGCCCTACCCCTGCAGCCATGCCCCTTTCCCCTGACCACTAAAGGGAAACACTGCTGGTGGACCAGAAAAGCAGTGGGCGAGTGGAAATGGAAGGTTTCCAGTTCCCCAAAAGCTACTGGTGAACATTTTCAAAAGCGGGTTAAAGAACACTTTGAAGTTCACCCTGTGAGTTAAAAATCTGTCTTTTGGGGATGCGTCCAATTCCTGTCCCAAAGGCTCAAACCAAGCTTCATTTTACTAAACATGGCCATGCAAGGCATGGCAGGATGCATCACAACGCTCCGCCGGCTCTCCCGCAGAGATGCGTTGTGACAGGAGACTGGAGAGCCTGCGAAAACAGGGGCCGGGCGCCGCGGTGCCTCCAGCCGAGGCTGGCAGGAGCACACCCTGCACATCCCCTGTCCTCGCCCGCTGGGCTCCGCAGCCCCCTGGGCCGTGGGGTGGAGGCTGCAGGGCCTGGCCTGGCCTTCCCTGTTCGGGCACCACGCCGCGAGGTAACGTTGAGCGAGCTGCATGGGTTGAGATCCGTGCGGGGATCCCCTTTGCAGCGCAGTTTCCACTAAGCCTCCAAAGCTGACGTCCCTTTGAAAGCCCTCTTAATATATCCAATTATAGATTTTCAGCAACTTTGAGGAATGTTGGCTTTCCCGGCGGCTGATCCCGGAAAACACCATTGAAACCAGGAGGGATTTTGCTGTTGAGCTCAGTGGGGGAGGATCAGGTCCTACATAATTTTATTGTCAGCAATGATGACCTCTCTTCACAGACGAAGAATACCCATCCTGAACCGTGCCCTTCGGAACGTAAACCGTTTATTTTTATAGCTGGATCCTTCCCCAAGTGGGATATTTTGTGCATGGTTAACTTATCCAGGGCTTTAAATGCTTGCCAAGTGGCTTTAATAGCAGGATGTTGTTTAGAAAGATTGGGAAGGATTGCGGGCAGTAATAGAGATAATTGCCAAGGAGAGATAAATGAATCTTCAATCTCAGACCAAGTTGGCTTTATCACTGGGTCAGGAGGGAAGGTCCAGAAAAATCCCCCGTCTGCAACTAACTGCGTAATGATAGTTTGGGATTTAGGGAAGCTGGCAGCTGTCGAGATCTTGCGATAAAAGCATCTTTTGAGGCTTAATACAGGTTTGCAACTCCATATAAAGGCACGAAAGCCCCTTTTCACCGCAGGGGTTTAGCATCGCAAAATCCAAAAGCTGGAGGTGAATTCTGGGGGAGAGGAGCGGCCGGCGACATCTCACGCAGGCAGCTGCAGGCCAGGCTGTGCCGAGGGGCTGGGAGCTGCTGCTGGCCCGGCACGGGGCAGCCCGGTAGGAGTGGCATGGTCAGCCCTCCTCTGGGCTCCCCTGGGAATGCCCCACAGCCCTGCTGGGCCCCGGGGAGCTCCCACACCAGGAGTGCTCATGGGGCTCTTGATAAGGAGGGGGTGGCTGTTTGGGGGAGAGGGCTGACTGTTCAGCTACACCTTTTCCAGCTCCAGCTGGGGCTTTCCTCAGCCACCTTCCTACCAGACCACGTTGTGTATTTGCAGACCCCACACTCCCAGATGCCATAAAGTACTGCTGAGGAGATGCTGCTGTGTGACCTAAAGGGAGACCGTGACCCATTTTCCCAACAGCAACGCTACGAAAGGCAGGAAAACACAAGCAAGGCTGGGCCTTCCGACTGAGACCTCGCTGGCTCAAGTCCTCGCCATGTCCCTGTGGCCCTGATGGAGCTGTGAGGACCACGCAGGACCCAGTGTGATGGTCCCCCGGGCTTCCCCACCCGCCGTTCGGAGCGACGTGCTGGCGCTTGGCGGCATTACGCGGAGATTTGGGTCTGATGAGCGCGTTTCTGTGGCTGACACCCAGGCCTGCTTGCCCGTTCCTGCGGATCCCAGCGAAGGGCTGTCACGGCTCATTACCTGTCTGTCTGAGGTTCAAGCCTGGCTGACTTCTAATTTTTTTGAAGCTTAATGCTGGGAAAACAGAATCGGCTCAGTTCACCTCCTGGACGTGCGTGTTTCTGATCCATAGCGCGATATCGCGCACGGCCCCCCAGCTGCTTCCACTGCTGGGCTCTGCGAAACGGCACCGAAAAATAAACCTTCCTAAAAGGACATCAACCACACGCGAGGAGGGAAAACACCTCCGTGGGATTTCGGTAGCATGGGTGCCATTTGTTCCCTGTTCCTTGTCGGGCTGGGGAGCCCTCGCTGGTGCCCTGCTCTCGCTCAGAGCGGCGCAGTGCAGCTCGGCGGCGCCTGGAAACCCTCCTCGCCCCGCCGTTTTCAGCTGTTGTACAAGTCTGCAGCTAATGTCATAACAAGAATTAAACTGTCTCATCCTATTACGCCCGTCGTGGCTGACTTCGCTGCCTATTAAGGTGACAGTGCAGCGATTCGAAATTTGTGTTAATTGTTTACCCCGTGTTGCAGAGCCTTTCTTGGGGTGTTCACAGCAGCCTGCAGGTTTCTTCTAGCCGTGGATTATCTGCACATTCTGCTTTATATGGACCTGAAGAAAATAACCCTCCTAGTATGGATCACTCCACATAACACCCTCTGCAGTGGGGTTTTTTGGCTCATCTATTGCCCTGCTTTGGTCACATTTAGAAACAATCCAGTAGAAGGAAGCAGCCGCCTTTGAAATTACAAGACTTTAAGAGGCTTTTTTCCTCTGATTTTTAGTTGCATTTGCTGCCTTCACTTTACGTGGTTGCCAAGAGCAGGGGCGTTGGCTGAGGCACAGCGATGTGCTCGCTCTGCCCACGGAGCCTCTGGCTCCCTGGGTTCAGCAGAGCAGGCAGCCGGCCCTCACCAGGAACCCCTCATAACAAATATTAATTGATGGCTTAAAATCCTATAGAAAGCCATGAGGTTTCAGTCCCTGCTCTCAGGGACTTTGGGTGAGGTCTGTGGCCCTGCCTGATGGACTTCTTTCCAAAGAGCCCTGCATGGCATTGCCCCAGCACAACAGCCCCTGGCACACCTGGCCGTCCCCATGCCCCAGCTCCCACTCATTCTTTTTTCAGGTGTTAGTAAAAACAAAACAGCAAAAAAAAAAAGGTCTTGTGCATGAGCTGCAACCGGGTCTTAAAATTCTCTAGCGGACAGCACATTTTGCACAGTTTATAGCTTATAAACGTGGTTGTGGTTTGCAAAAAATCTCGCTGGCTATTTGAGCTCCCAGCGCTTCCACCTGGGGAAAAGCAAAGCCTCCCAACGGCCATTAGAGAGCCTGTCATTAGCACGAGCATTCACTATTTATATTTGGAGCAGAAATGCGCCACTCGCTGCTATGAATAAAGCATTTGCCTTTCCCCGTCCGCTCCTGGCTGCTCCCACAGCCCCAGCAAGGCGCACGGCTCCCGTGCTGCCGCCAGGTCGCTGTGCTGAAGGTGAACTTGGCTGCCTTCGGAGAGCGCTACTTGTTGCGCGACAGCCGCGCTCGAAAAGCCCTCAAACGCCCATTGTTTCGGCTCTGTTTTGATGAACTTTTCCCTTGTATGTTCATCTGGAATTTAATCGTGATCAAGCGCGCACAATGGTGAGATTGTGGGCGAGCGAAAGGTGCTGGGCGAGCACAATGCGGAGCTTTATCCCTGCCTCCCGGACGCTGCGCTGCTGGCAGGCGGCGGCGAGCCCGGGTGAGCCCCAGCAGCCTGGGCAAGCACATGGTGACAGCGGGCTGGTGGCAGGGCAGCCGGGCATGCAGCCGCACCGCAGGGTCAGTCCCAGCTCAGGCTGGGACTTGAGATGGGGCACGACGTGGGCAGGATGTGTCCCGGCTCCCTTGCTCCCCGTCAGCATCCATATCTGCATCCCACATCTGTATCCCACATCTCTGTCCCACATCCACATCCATCAGCATCTCCTGACCTTGCTCCCTCTCGCACAGGAAGATGCAAGCCTGAGGAAAACCCTGTATCAATTCCATATTAATTCCATATTAATAAGTGGCCTTATTTCTCTTGGATAGTCCCTGCCACCAGCCACCGCCTGAATTGCTGCTTTAGAAGAAAAAGGCACTTAGTTCTTCTGCGGACACTGCTTCTCACCCAACAATGTTTGAGGGTTTTTAAGTATTCATGGGGTGTGGAGTTCGGGGATCACATGTTTTCTGTATTTTTTGCCTGGATTTTTAACCTCATCTTATGACATCTGCACTCATTGCTGACGTGACCTACTTAGGGAAGTCAAAGACACTGGAGATTAAACTGAGCGACCCAGCTCAGTGCGTACTTCTAATTTCGAGGTCCTGACAAAATTTGTTAGTTTCTAATAATCATTTCCTGCCTTTGAAAAACAATTCTGACTTTGCATTCTGAAAACAAAACCCTTCTGGCTGCCCAGAAAGCCAAAACCTGTAAGCCCCAGTTCCTGCGTGGCACCTGCCATGCGACCAAGGACCGGTGCTGCGCGGTGCTGGTACCTGCAGGAGCACGGCACGGCGTGCCACGGCCCCAAGGACAGAGCTAGGGGGCAAACCTGGCGCAGGAAAACTGCCCCAGAGTCCCAAAGTGCTCGGGTGCAGAGCGGGAGGTGGGCTGGCAGCAGCACCCCGTCGCTGCTCTCCGACATCGAGCTCGGCGACGGTGCAAACATCTTTTCTGTGATTTTTTTTTTTTTTTTTACAGGAATGCATTCCCCTGTGTCCACACTTTAAAAACAAAAGGAAAACAAGTCATAGCAGACTTTCTCTTGCAAAATGAATTTGTCAAGCTCTGCTGCGTTTTGCTGAAGTGTAAGAAACTTAAATAAAAGTGAGCATAAAGTTAAGAACCTGGCTTCAGGGCAGAGAGCAGCGGGGATTTCTCTGCCTCCGTTTGCTCTTCCTAAAGCTCGAGGTGTGGGCAGGTTTTCTCATTGCCAGAGGAAATTATTAATGGCTCCAAGAACTTTCAAGACTGATCTTTTCCCTTTGCTGTCACACTATGCAGATAATATTTTGATAATATTTTGCAGACACTAATGAAAACAGCACAGGAAATCACTTTACGGTTCCGAGACTGCATCGGGGCTCTTCCCTATATCCCATTACATTTTATACATAGGTCAAGTTTTTTTGCAGCAAATGCAAGTTGCCAGTGCTGAACAGATTTGAGGAGAGCCTGCGCAGGGCTTGATCCCCTTCCCTACAACACTTCCAAAAACCAGACACGAACTCTTCAAGTAGAGCCCTGAGCCTGGGCACTGAGCAGCTACAAACACCTTGGTAAAAAATGCTCACAGTGTAACACTTTGTTTTCCTGATTTTTCCTGGTTTGTGCTCTCGAGAGGATGGCTGCGTGATTTAACACAGTGTTTTGCTGCCTTTAACCCCATTAGGGTTTGGTGTGACCGTGCTGTCTGCACACCGAGTTTTCAGTCTCATCTTTGGACACTGGCACGAGCCTGCTGTGGCACCAGCCCTCTGTGGATGTGGGGATGTTTGCTGATGTGCTTTGCGGGGCAATAAAGTGTAATTAAAAACGCACAAAATCATTGCATGCAATGTTTTCTTCCTGGAAGTAAAATCCGTTTAGGAAAACTGAATGTGAGAGTTGTGCTACAAAAGGCATTTCTGCAGTTTCCCCGATCCCTTTGCTCAGGTGGTGGATTTGCCAGCAGCTAAGCAGTGGCTAAGGGAAGAGTGCACGCACCTGGCCGAAGGTGCTCCTATCAAGCAAGCTCCAGCGACCACGAGGGTGTCTGTACTACTTCGGAGTATCTCCTAGCAGCAACAAAAATTTGTCTCATGTAACACAGGACAAAAGTCGTTTGCAAAACAGCGTATCAAAGCTGAGCCCAATTCACGTCCAGGCTCTGCAGTGCAAGGGCTGCTTTGGCTCTGCTGTTGCCGTACCCACGCGTTCATGGGGTGTGATGTACGATGACTTTCCCTAACCAAAAACCTTCCCTGGTGCTGCTGCACCACCAGGACACAAAGCCCTGAGTGAGGTAGCTCTGGCACAGCCAGCGGCCCCATGGCCCTCTGACAGCACTTGCCGAACCACACACACGCTATTTTTTGGAGCAGGGGGTGCAGAGGTGCCCCCGGGATGGGGGCTTGTTCCCCACGGCCCCGCTCCCCTGGTGGGGGGACACAAAGCATGCGCTGCTTCAGGGGGAGGGCAAAGCACCCACCTTTTGGCTGGCTTTTGTGGCTGCCCCCTCCTGCCAGACAGCATATTTCTGTCTGCGTTTGACTGCTTTTTTTCTACCCCATCGCCTTCTGCTCTACATAATCTGTCAGTATTGGGTTTCCTTTCATTTCACTTTCCTCCCCCTTAACTCCAGTTCTTCCTCCCGGATTTTCCCTCCCTTTACCGCTGCTTTTTTTTTCAGTGGTTTGGTTTGAGTCAAGCTGGAACCGCTGGGGTGGTATCTAAAAGCAGGAATGTGGTTATGTCTATTTACTGTGAAGCACAGTTCATAGCAGCTTCATTCTTCGGGTAATATTTAATAATAAAAATAATAATAATAACAAAAAAAAAGTACCACTCCTTGCCTTGATTTTAGATCCTTTCTTTGCCTTGCTCCAGGCATAAGCTCCAAGTGACTTGTAAGTAGCATAGCTGCTGAATTCACTCCTCCAAGTAAGCAAAGAACACGGCTGTGTGCAATCAGCATGGCCAAAGGGCTGGCTGAAGACACGGATTAAAAAAAAAAATCAACAAAGAGGCTGCTGTAAATCCCTTATTACCTAAGAATTTCAGCAGCTACTGATGTGCTTCAGCCTCCGCTTCACCCCCACAAATTGAAGAGCCTGGGACACGCACTTATTTTATGAGTGCAGGCTGCACATTTGTGCACGCACCGCACGGGAGGTTTAGGAGCAACCCTCTGAGGATGCTACGGCTGCTCGCGAAAGGGGAGCTTTCTGTGGAGAGAGGGGACTGGGAGCGTGACTCAGAGAGGAAGCACGCGGCATGCTGAAACTTCATGAAAAACCCTTAGGAAAACACATCGGCCTTTGGAAAACCTGGGCAGCCAAGTGCAAAATCTGCAAAATGTGCACAATCCGAGCGGGATCCCTTCCCGGCTACCTGCAGATGTGGCCGGGCAGAGATCCCTGCGCAGGGCCCTGCAGCTGGCAGGGTGAGGGTGAGGGGGGGGTGCACATCCACGCTCGCCCCCCCAGCCCTGGCCTCAGGTCTCCAGCTCTGGGTGTGCCTCTGGCACCGGGCCGCGGTGCACGCCTCTGCCGGATGTGCTTGGTGGTGAGCACAAGCTGCTCAGATCACTGCGGAGCTCAGGTGGGCAACTGCTCGCTGCCCTGCGTTTGCTAGTCCTTTGTGCCCAACAGTATCAGTTGGAAAAAGAGATTTATGGTCAGGGCACAGCTCTCTCACCCCTGAATCCCCACTAGTGCTGCTGATGCGGGGTCCTCCTGCTCACAAAGCACGTAACGTGAAGCAGTGCAGGCCTGGTCCTTTCTGAAGGTCTTCCTAGGTTTCCACACCGTGCCGTTCAGCACGAGCTGCCTACGTGTTCCTGGAGAAATCAGTGGTGAAACGGCAGCAGCAACAATCTGCAAAGGACATCACCGGGCAGTGCTGTGCCCCCTGCCTACACGCACCCACAAGTATACGCGTCTGAGGGTCTCTCCATCCCAGTGCCTCAATCAGCAATGTATGGTTGCTATCACAAAAATGTATCTAGCCCAGCAAAATCGTAATCAAATATCAGCTCAAACATGTTGCAGGAGGTTGCAGCGATTTGCAGCCCCTTCAAGTGCCGTGGCTCTGGCTTCCTTAAGCATTGCTCACACCACAAATGTAATTACCAGTCCTCCGTGCTTTCCCACTTGGCAATCTGAAATGGTCGGGTAAAATGAAGCAACCTGTCAATACTGTATCTATTGCAGATGAGACATCTGCAAATACGGATCAGAGTAATCTGGTCATTGATTTTAGGATTCTCTGTCCTCCAAGGACAGTGACAAATCCATATATTGTCCCTGGGTGATGGGGTTTGCTTTTGGATTTCTGATTTCTCTGGGGGAAAGGTGTAAAATCAATGCACCCAGGGAGTGCCCTGCTGGGCAGCCCAGCTGCAGGGCACACCGCCCACAGCAGCAGGCACAATTCAAGCACACAAAACACAGGCAGGCCAAGACTATTCTGTCGTTTAAGACAAGAAAGTGAGGTTTCAATATTTGCCAAAGTTTTGCCCGAGGTTTGCCTTGTGTTGTACCGATGCTCGTACAGCTCCTGATTGTTGTTTGGTGATGTGGCGGTGTGAAGGGAGCACCTGGCTCTCACTGCAAACGAGGAAACTTGTTTGTAAGGATGCACGTAAGCAATACAGAAAAAGCACTGTGCTGCTGCATCTGTAGTTAGAGTTTGCACATGTAGCATTAACCCCTTTGACAGAAGATCCTGTGCAGGTAAATGTGCCCTTGACAAAAAAAAAAAAAAAAAAAATATATATATATATATATATATATATAAATAAATAAAATAAAACGAGGGAGAGAGAGAGTGATTTTCTTTCTGAGAGAGCCAGAAAATTGTGGGGCCGTGTCTATGTGTGTGTGAATGCACAAACCCACACACAGAGTCCTCCAAGCATACGGCTTTACACGATGTTTTATGTAGCTGGCCTTCAAGGCAATGCAAATGTTTACGAGCAATGGGCTACAACTTGTTGGCTGAGGGCAGCTGACTGGTTTGCTAAAGAAAGCAGGGAAATGTTCTGAGCAACAGCTTGATTTTTATCAATTTTCAATTCATCAAAAAAAAAAAAAAGTAAAAATGTATGAAGAGATGTTCTTATTTAAGTTCATCTTTAAGATCTAATCCATGCATGTATTGCTGAAATGCACATGGTATTTGGGTAACAAACTGAAAAGCTATGCAGTAAATGTGCCTTGGCATTCCTAGAAATTCCTGGAAATACCCTAAAACTATTTCTATCATTCAAACACCAAAGCAGCTTCAAGTTTTCCCTGCTTCCCCTGAAATGTATATACTAATAGATACTATTTCTTTACCCAAATTGTAATATATTCCCAAACTTAACTGGAAACCACCCACCAGCAGAGGTGTGGAATGAGCAATTTTCCCATCTTCATGTAAAGCCGACCACATCGGACCCACTCCAATACAGCTGCTGTCCCTGAGAAAGGCAAGTCCCAAATACAGTGCCTGACACAAATGTCTTACATGGCTTGTGCTTCAAAATATTAGCCCTTAAAAACGTGACATTGCTATGCACAGGCAAGTAATTGTCAATGCCTGTTGGAAGTGTTAAATCTGCTTACGTTCTGGTTGGAGAGAGTATTTTCTCACCCTTTGTTTCCTGCGATGATGTGTTATTGAGCCAATCTTTCTTTAAAACAGGGGAAAATTGCAACGTTTCATCTACGGGCATGCTAAAAACGTGGCTTCGCAAGGCGCACGACAACACGGCAGAAGGGTTTTCTGGTCACTTAGGCTGATCTGCGTCACTGTGCAGCCCCGTGACCCACGCAGATGCTCCCCACTAATGGCCCTGCACCGGCAACCTGAGAGAAACTCCAAGACACCTAAGACACCACATTCTCCACACCGAACGGCTGCACGGACAGCCATTTTTCAGCAAAAACCTCAATTTCAGACAACGGTATAAAAATAAAAAGAGCCGTGCTCAGTGCTGGCTTGAGAAACAACCCCAAACCGCATCGTTCAGTGACTGCCACAACGCGCCCCACACCGTGCAAGCGGTGATTTCAGGCCACACCAGGCAGGCCTGGGAAGGCGCCCCTTGCTCCAGGGCTGCTCGGTGCCATCCTGCGAGCCCCAGAGCCATGCCCATGGCAGTCGCTTTGCACCTGTTGAGCCTCGCGGCTCGAAGAGGAGCCTCCCAGCTTGCTCGCTCGCTCGCTGCGTGAACAAGCGCGCGCCGCCTCACCAAAGGGCTCTGCGCCGTACCCAGCAGAGCAGCGAAACATCTGCAGCCTTTCACATATTCACAAAGAAACAGTTG
The DNA here is from genome assembly GCF_964211825.1 of Aythya ferina. Lineage (NCBI taxonomy): Eukaryota > Metazoa > Chordata > Aves > Anseriformes > Anatidae > Aythya > Aythya ferina. The sequence continues at coordinate 7,631,520 of NC_140301.1, forward strand.
TCCGGTAGCATGTTGCATCCTCGCTGAATGGGGACACATGGGACTGTCGGCAGAGCAATTTAATCACAAAGAACCCAAGTAGCATGGAAACATATTTATTTCCTGCGCTTGGTGATTTAAAAGCATTTACTGCATTTTGGCACAAATGTTTTTGCCGGCTGACACACCACACGAAGACACACAAAGTGCTTCTGTAAAGAAGCACAGCAAGTTTTTTCACAAGGCTCTGCCCTCTGCTATTGACCACTGGTATTATACGCACGGGTTTTCCTGGATGGCCTACGTAATTTTCCTATTAACATAATTTTTAAGCCAGAGATTCTTTTGCATTTCTGCTACAGGATTTTGTCAGTGGGGTCGCTCATATCAGGTGGCAAACTACAGGCCTAAAACGTGAAGAAATAGAGAAGCATTATGCTTGCCCATTTTGAAATAAAACGAGGGCCTAGGAGCAGTAACGTATCGTGTGTTAGATCAATGCAGCAACACCTACTGACACACAAATTACAGTATTTCTGGAAAGCCGGAGCCAGCTGGTTCAGAGGCACTCGAGGAGGTCCCTCCGGATGCTGCCCCCAGCACCGAAAAGCCAGGAGCAGAGCCCCGAGCTGCCCCGCTGCAGGCAGGGGGGGATCCAGGCAGCAGCAACGAAATGGGGCAGCCGAAGCACTTAGGGCACGTCAGACCAACAAACCGAGAGACACCGCTAATAGAGCGGGCGTGCAAGGGTGACGGGGGGTGACGGGGGGCTGGGGCTGTGCTCAAGGTGTGCACATCCCCGTGCCTGGCTCTGCTCCGTGCCCTGCTGCCTCCTGGGGCTGCAAGCAGCCAGGCTGGACCCTCCAAGCTCAGCTCAGCGAGGCCACAGCCTCGCCAGGGAAGGGCCAGGTTCACGGAGCCATGCACAGGCTGGGAAAGCCAAGGCGCCGATGCCCACACATGGGTCAGCACCAGCCCTGGGGCACCTGCACCCGATCCCACAGAAAGGAAGGGCTCGGGGTGCCCTGCTGCTCCCACACAAAGAGCAGGGAGAGGGGAGGGCGAAACCTCCCGACTTGTTTTCTTTTTGACGGTCTGATGGAGCGTCTGACGTGAATTCTCACTGTCCCTGCTCTCTGGATTGACTTCAAGGGTTGCCTTAACGAACAGCCTCCCCCAGACAGGGAAATTCTGCTACTTTGCCCAAACCTGCTCAAATACTTTGAGCTCCCAGACCCCCATTTAGCACAGGATTTTGGCAAAAGGCAGCAGAGGCGCATACTTTGAACTGGAGGTAGACTTGAAAACAGCCCCTTGACTGTCGATGATGTGCTTAGCCACTGAACCAGAACTCGATTTCGTAAACCTGTGCACCCGTAATTTCTTGATCTCCTCCCGACGTGCCAGCCAGCCTCCGCAAACCAGCTCATTTTGCAGCAGTTCATACGCCTGCATTCATGCAGCCCTACAATATGCATCACGAGGAGCTTATCCAGAGCCATCAGTGACCACAGATTAGTGGGGCGATATTCCCCCTGGAAATCTCGGAGCCTGCGCTGCCTTCCCTCATTACAGAGCCTGTGGGGTCTGCATTTCTTTGCATCTGCTCACCAAAGGGGCTTTACATTAACACCCCTTGGGGTTTCGCCTCCGAACGGCGTATGGGCCAAGCGGGATGCTCACTCCCAGCACCTGGCAGGGAAGCGCAGCCGGGTGCCCGGCGCGGCCAGGGGGCTTCACTCCTCGCCTCTTGTGCACGGGTCCTACGAGGAAACCCAAAGCCTGTCCCCTCCCAGTCTTCAGGGGTAAATGTCAGAGCCGCCGGTGCTCGATAATTAACAAGTTCTGCCATTCCCCTTGCTGTTGCACTGGCTGTGGTATTTTTAAAGCTTTTTATTAAAAATTAATTTCTTTATTTTGTTGGAGACCCATCATTCGGTCACGTGGCTCGCTGTCATGTTTCTATCCTTCCTACTCATATTCGAGTTATGCCATCAAGCTAATATATTGTGACTGCTCTTCTCTCTTGTGACAAAGCCTTGCAGCTGCCTCCAAATCAATAGATGTCAAAGAAATATGAAAACAATCATGACAGAGAACTTAAATCCTGGCTAGAGTCTGCATAATAAAAAATGTGCTTCTGTTCTCAAGGCAGCGGATTAATTTATCCTAAAGTTTAGTCAAATTTTATTCCGGTACCTTTTTCCCAGCAGATAGAGCTACATCTGTTGGGTTTGTAATGTAATTTGTAATTACTGCCCTTCATGTGGTCCAATGCCTTGAACCATCTTTAATTAAAAGCATAATTAAGGGAAGATCTAAAGGAAGACAATTACCAGATGGTCTTTTTTTTAGAAACAGTTAGTTGCATTGAGGACGTGTACCGGTCCATCTCGGACCCGGATTAGGAGCCAGGCTGCCTCCGGCGCAAGCTGCCAGGCGAGACGCCGAAGGGGGCCGGGGCGTCCCGGGCAGCGCCGGGGCCGGGGGCCGGGGCAGGGGCAGGAGAAGGGGGCAGGGGCAGGGGGCAGGGGTCGCCCCTGCTCTGTGGCTGTTCCCGGGGCAGGTGAGAGCCCCACCGCCCTCTGCCAGCCCCCGGCCGCCCCCCAGCCCCGGCAGCCATCCAGGACGGCAAAAACAGCGACAATAACTTGCAGGGCTGAGATCCCGTCCCGAAACCCGGAGCCCGGGGCTCTGCCTGCCCGGGTCCCGCTCGCCGCAGCCCGGTGTCCCCCGGTCCCCCCCCAAGACCCTCCTGCCCCGCCGGGCATCGCCCCCCGGCCGGCCCGGAGAAGAGCATCACGGAGGGAGAGGGAGGGGAGAAATAACCCCGAAAATATGAATAATGCAACGAGGTGGCAGAGCGACGCGTTAGCGCAAAAATTTCTAGGGGAAGCTGGGCATAAAAAAAAAAAAAAAAAAAAAAAAAAAAAAAAAAAGGGAAAACCTCAAGCAGCGGTGTAATGTAAATTAAATTTTTGTTGTATTACCCAGATTTCATTATTTGACTGTTCATATTCAAAGTAATGCAGCAATGAATTGTAATCATTTCAATTATCTTCAAGATAGTTTCTTTAGGACACAAGTTGTCAGAGATAAAAAAGTCGACTCTCGCTGCTCCGCGGGTCCATTTTCCAGACGGTTTGTCGCTCTTGCTGCATGATTTAGCCGGGCCTTTGGAGCACGGGCGGCCTCTCCCGCACGCCCTCCGCGGGGGCGCGCACCCGGCCCCGCTCCCCCCGTGCTCGGCGGCCGCGGAGCTGCCCCGACCCCGGCCCCGGCCCCGGCCCCGCCGCCCTCCTCCCGTCAGCTTCGCACCGCAGCTTGGGGATCTTTTTTTCCCCTTTTTTTTTGATTTAACCAGTTTCCCTCTGACTTTTTCAGCCAGCCCGGAGGGCTGCCCCGCACCTCGCCCGGCTCTGCATCCACACCCGCACCTCCACACCCGCAGCCGGCCCCAAATTGCCGGGACCCGCGGCAGCCCCAAATTCCGCCTCCTTCCCGCTCCGCTCGAGCCGCTGCCGTCGGGAAGGAGCTGAGGGCTCTCCGAGCGCCCGGCAGATCCCATTGAAACGCCTTTTCACCGCCGAGGCAGCGCTCAGCTAAGTGGCCGCTGGAAATCCCATCGCATCGGGTCCCGGTCCCTTCCCGGAATATCGGGCATTTGGGGTTTATTAGAGCGCCTGCTTGAAAAGAGGCTCTTTCCGAATAAAAGAGCACGTTTCTGCCCATTATTCATATCTGGGGAGTCCCAGGCCTTTACTACATTAAAAAAGCTTCAAAAGGACAATTCGCCATCCACAGATATTATATTTGTGAAATGTCCTTTTGTCGAAGCTTTTAACACCTTCTTATAACGAATCATTTGTTCTTTTCTTTTTAATTTTGATAGACAATTAGCCATCAAATATACACCAGTTGACTGTAACCGAGCATTAAACTAGCCTTTATTTAACGCTAATTTAGCATAGCTGCTTTGTTTAACTTTGCCATACAAGAACCAGGTTTTGTAGCAAAAATAGGTGTAATTTTATGTGGGGCTTCATTTCTTTTGGCCCTCTACACAGCAAGCCCTCTCCTCTTTGTAACCCATTCTGCTGGGCAGAAACACCATTTCGGAGTGCCTAGCACCTGGAGTCTGGAAAAAATTAGCATTGATATAGATTTAGTTGAAATGTAATCTCTTAAATCTGTCCAAGATTCGGGGAGATAATTACACTTTCACTGAATTGCCAGGGGTCAGCGTCTCTGTGGACCTGAGGAGTTGATTTACTAACAATAGTGTTACATAAAAAATGGTGTTTGAGATTATAATGTTAATAGATGCAGTCACTGGGGAAAGCAGGCAGGCTACGACTAATTCGATGGAACTTGGGTTTTGCTTTGCAAGGATTCAAATCACTTGCAGCATTTAATTTAGAGGAATGAGTTCGGCAGTAATTACGGCGAACGGAAAGGTCGCTTTAGAATATTAGTTATTTTTTTCCCAAGTTGGGACCGGGGCTTTGCAGGGAGGGGGCTTGCCCCTCCGTCCCCAGCCGGGGCCGGCAGAGCCGCGCTGCTGCAGCTCTGCGTGTGCCATCTCGGACCCCGCAGAAACCCGCCCGGACCAGGAAAAAAAAAAAAAAAAAAAAAGAAAGAAAAAATGGGGGCGTTAAGAAAAAAAAAAAAGCAAGTGCTGGAGCTGCCCCTCGAGCTCCCGGGGCTTTGCAGGGGGCAGGCCGGCGGCTCCCGGGGCAGGGCGCGGAGGGGCCGGGGGGCGGCGGGGACCCCAAAACCAGGCGGCGGGGGCCGGGCAGCCCCGAGCCGCACCCCGAGCCGGGGCTGCCCGGCTCAGCCCCGCACCGGCGGCCGTCGGGGGTCGCGGGCTCGGCGCACAAAGGCGGCGGGAGCGGCCCCGGCGGCGCGGCCCCGGGCTCGGCCGGAGGCTCCGGGGCTGCCCCCGGGCCGCGGCTGCGGCGAGCGCCGGGAGCCGGGGCAGAGCCGGCGCCGCAGCCTCCCGCGGCCCCCCGGAGCCCTCGGTCCCTGCCTGTTTCTGTTCCCAGTCCGGCCGATCGTCTGCGTAACGGCAATATATATGTTAATTGAAAACTTCGGAATTTAAAAAGGTTGTGACAAGTTATAATTTGTCTTGTCAATGTCTGGAATCCTTGTTTAGCTCTTTAGTTTTGTCTGCTGTTCTCGTCTGTCAGATAACAGCTTGCCTAACACGCTGGCTTCCTCTCTTATGGCACGGAAATGACAAATGTGCTGTTTTATCCATACAATTTATTTCATTATTGTTGCCAGCACGAAGCATCACAATCAATCATAAGGAAGTCCAGTTGGCAGGTGTCAATCTTGGTATGTTTTTGTACGTCTCAGTCTATATTTAATCCAATTACAAGGGTCATGGAGTAAGTGCAAATCCCCTTGTTACAACTCACATCTTATTCAAGATTTAAAGTAAAAAGTCAACTCGATCACATGGGCGCTTTGGGGGACCTCCGATACCTTTTGATATCTCGTCCCCCCTCCCAAATTACGCGGGGAGAGAGCTTTATTAACGAGTTATAGCGGCTCGGCTTGGGCTGGGGGATTTTTTTTTTTTCCTGAGTGTTTGTGTGCAAATGAAGTATCTTGTTATTTCGCTAAAGAAGAGGGAGGCTTTAATGATGGGAGATCTTTCCGCTCATTGCCCTTTCAAATACAATTGTAGATCGAACTCAGCCTTGTCACGTTGAGGAAAAGTGAATTTCTAACATCCAGGACGTGCCTGTCGACTTTCAGCGAATTGCATCCAATCACCCCCAGGGAATTCAGCTAATGTCTCAGTCTAAACCGGGATGAGGGGAGAAAAACAAATCAAACATTGTCCGGAGTCACGCTTATTATGAAAATGTTTTAAAAGATAGAGAAGGGAAATAATTCAAGACAGCCCAGAATAAAGTTTTAGCCAAATTAATACCATTAGGAGTCCTCGGGAAGAAAAAAAAAAAAAATAGGGACAGAAAGCTCAGCTACAAAGTTAGAGCATAAAGAGACGATTTACAGCTATATGCTTCCTTTTTTTTTAAAGCAAAGGTGTTCGTATTTTTTTTTTTAATGAGAAAGCAAGGTTGCAGCATTGAGAATTACAGTCCTATTATAGAGCCGGCTCCAGTGGGATTCTCCACGAGGGGAAACCTTCTCTTGGCTACACTGAGGACACGCTCCCCTGGCTCCATTTCTGCCTTCAGGACGCCTCAGTCCGCGGGACTTCCTCGCGGCACCTGCAGCGGAGCCCCCGAGAGGCCCCTCCGCGCCCCGAGCCCGCAGCCAGCGCCAGCACCGGGGGCTCGCCGGCCCCGGGCTGCTGCGGGAGCCGGGGGACGCGGCGGGGCTCCCGGACCGCCCCGCGGGTGGCACCGCACGCCGGCACCCCAGCCCTTGAAAACCCCGCAAAGGCAGGGCTCTGAGGGCTGCGGTAGGTTGGAGGGGAAGAGCCGGGGGTACCCAGCTTCGGTCAAAGTGCCAGCGGACCGAACCGACGGCTCGAGGGGATAAGAAGATAAAAAAATTAAGCAAAGGAAGAGCAAAACTAGGTTTCTGCAGCCGGGCTTAAATGCAATCCTGGGGGCAAAGAGAAATGTTAGACGAGAAAAGAAACGTGTGGGGAGATAAAAAGAAAGTATTTAAAACCACATACCTTGAACAAGGGCAAGATATCCCAGCTAAAATGCTAGTCAAGTGCCTCTTTCCTTGAAAGCCAAAACCACGTTTCTACTCGCAATATTTGTCCTGTTCTAGAGAGTTTCCTTTGCTTTTTACCGTTTATTGTAGCTAGTCCTGGACCCTGAAGCCTGTGCAATGCCACAGTAAACAAATTGTTCTGATGTGCTTATTATTATTGCTCAAGTTCTGCTTGGATAGAGAATTAAAGCTCATTATTACAGTGTGTGTTGAGAATTGCTCAATCTATGTGAACACGGGGGTTTGGGGCATCCTCGGGAAAAAAAAAAAAAAAGAAAAAAAAAAAAAGCCACCCTCCATATCACGGTGTAAATCAAATATGTATAATGCTTATAAATTTGTAACACATCGCCGTGCGCCTGCCCCTGCCCCTGCTCCGGCTCCCGCCCCGCGCCCGCGGGGCTCCGGTGCGCGCTGCGCCGCGGAGCCGCTTCCCTCCTTCCCTCTTTTTTTCCTCCTTCCCTCCTTCCTCCCCGGCGAGCCCAGGTGAAGCTGCAGCGCCCGGCGGTGCAGGAGGCAAAGCACGGCCCGGGCGGGGGCTCTCGCCCGATTTCCCCCGGCTTAAGAGCCCCCGGTCCCAGCGGGGACCCAGCGCAGGGCGCAGGTTGCGCGCAGGGGGGCGGCCCCGGGCGGCGTCCGAGGGGGGACAGGGGCCCGGCCCAGGCTGCTTCGGGCGCAGCGATTTGTAGCTTTTATTTTTAATTCCCCCCCACCCCCCTTCTCCTTTTTATTTATTGTTGTTGTTGTTTTGCAGCCGCCCTCGGCCTCTGCGGCGATGCGAAAGCCAAACACGGACTCTGCTCTCGGCGCTCCCCCACCTTCCTGCCTCGCTTCCCTCTCCCTGTATTTTTTTGAGGAGATAAAAAGGCAAACAGAGAGCGCTCTGGTGCTGGCGAGGGGACTGTTTGCCTGCCTCCGCGGAGGCCTGGCCAAGCAGACTTGGCTTCACGCCTGAGCAGTTTCTGGAGAGCGGCGCGTTGGAGAGCAGGGGAGGCAGCACCTGGCCCTGCTTTAGGAGCCATCTCCTTTTATTGACAGCCAGATAAGCAGGCGGGAGCCGTGGTGTTTCCAACGCTTCCCTGGAGGACCCTGCCGGGTTGCAGGGAGCCGCGGCCCCTTAATGGCAGCGGCTCCAAACGCGCCGCGAAACCCTTTAAACCCCTTCCTGGCAGCGCCGCCGGGCCCCCGCCGCCGGGGCCGCCCCCCCGGGGCCGCCGCTACCTGCGGGCCCCGCCGGCGGCTCCGGGCCCGGCCCCGGGGGGGAGCGGGGGGCGAGGGCTGCAGCCGGGGGACCCCGGCACGGGCTGGGGGCGAGCCCCGCGGCACCCCCTGCGCCCCGCCGAGCCCTCGCCTCCCGGCCCCGTCAAAGGCCGCCGCTAATTCGCCTGGCAGCCCCCGCCTCGTCCCCGGCAGAAGGCAGGTTCATGAAACATTTAAGTACAGTTCAATAAAACTATCGGCTGGGGGCGGGGGGTTCTTTTCTGATAAATTATTTACCCTGACAAGTGTGTGCAAATAATGGCCTCTCGCTGCCTCTCTAACGGGAGAGGCTGCGGGCGGGGACCGGCAGCCGGATGGGGCCGCCCCGCTCCGCACCCGGGGCTATTCCCGGGGCGGGGGGGGGCTCGCAGGTACCGGGGCCCCGTGCCCCCGGGGGAGCTGCGGGCGGACAGGGTGCGACCCAGGGGCTGCAGGGCCTGGCCGGGCATAGGGAGTTAGGGGGGTCCCAGCACGGCTTTGGGCAGGGAGTTTGAAGGAGGAGAAAGCCACACCGCGCCTTCAATTTTGTCCCGGCCCGGGGAGAGCCGTCGGGGAGAGCAGCCCGGCTCCGGAGCCAGGAGCGACCCGGGGACAGCGGGGCAGCCCCTACGGAGGAACGGGGGCGCCGTGAGGGGGCTCGGCGGTGCTGAGGGGCCGGGCACGGGCAGCCTGGGCCGTGCCGAGCCGTGCCGTGCCACCCCAGGCCATGCCGGTGCCGCCGTCGGGGCAGGGCAGGGCAGGGCAGGGCAGGGCGCGGCGGGCGGGCGGCGGCCGTGCTCGCGTGGCCCCAAATATCTCATTAGCTAACTAGTGGCCGCCGTGACGTCACCGGGGCGGCCCAGCCAATGGGGGAGGCGCTGCCGTGGGTATTAAGGGAAAGTTAGTGCAAAGGCGGCACCCCGCCTGTACCGCCGGTGACACTTCAGCCGGGTGGCAGCTTCTTGGGTAGGAACCCGCTCACGGGACGGGACGGGACGGGCAAGGGACGCGGCGGGCACCTCCTCCCGGCAGCCGGCCTCGGGCCCCGCACATCCTGACAGGTAACAGCCCCCCCGCCCCACCTGCTTGACCCGCAGCCGCCCCCTTTGCTTTGCCCGACGGGGAGGGGGGGAATGGGGACCGCCGGCCGGGCCCCCCCCCTCACACACGCACACAGCCCGGTACAACAGGTGGGGGTCGGAGGGGCAGATCTGGCAGGGGGGGCCCGGCCGCTGTCCGGTGGCGTCCGGAGAGGGGGCGCCCGGCGGTGCCCCCGCTTCCCAAACTTTCCCCGCGGGAGCAGGGGCTGCGGCGCAGCCCCCTCCCCTCCCTTCCCAGCTCTTCCCTTCCCCGCCGGCCCCGGTACCGCGCCCGTCGGGGGCCGCATCCCGGCCGCGGGGGAGCGCCGGGGACTCGCCCTTCGCCCTGCTCGGAGCGGGGTGAAGCCCGGGAGGCGGCCGCCACCCCCCGAAGTCAGGCTTCGCTGCCCGGCCGCGGGTGCCTGCGCTACGTCAGGGCGTTAGTTTGGGGAGAGGGAGAGGCCGGCAAGGTGGCTCTTCCTCCGAAATCACGCCAAACAAAAGACGAGCGTAAAGGCTGAAACACCACTTACCTGTCCTCGGGCTTCTCCAAATATTCCTTACGGTACGGTAGCGAGAACGCTCCCTGTGATGCTTCGCTATAATATACCGGTAAATGGACATTCTCCTTCAGTAATAAATCAAACACCATCTATCTCAGATCCTCCTCCCTAATTAGAGATGTTTATTGGAGATGGTGTTTATCCAGCTGTCATGCCGAGAAAAAGCTGTGACATAATTACCTCTGACCAGATAGTCTTTTATATGCATATCTCACTGACATATAAAGCAATCGGTCTGCATTAAAAATGACAAGATCAAATGTTGATTTTAGCCGATATAATAATATTTCTGGTCATTACATTAATTGAAACTCGACTTCCAGGCTCTCCGAATTACGAATCTTGCTATTTAAACTCCCTTTTTTTTTTTTTTTTTTTTTTTTTTGAATGAATGAATGAATGAAGCGAGCAGCTCCGCCAAAGGGCCGGGCAGAGGGAAGCATACCGTGCAAAGTTGCCGCGATAAATCAAACCTGCCAGCACAAAGCGAAACAGCCCGCTGCCCCTCCGCCTAATAAGGCGGTTGACGCGAATCCGAGGAGTTTTCTCCAGCGTTTCCTCGTGGTCCCCCCCGCTTCGCCAAATTTAGGTTTCGCCGCTTATTCCGGAGGCCAGCAAAGCCCGAGCGAGGTGTGAGCGAGGCAGCCCGGGATCCCCCCAGCACTCGCCTGATTTTTCAGGCGTGCGAGCGCGACTCTGCTTCATTTGGTTTCGTGGCGTTGGCAGCTTCTGCGGCCCCATCTGTGTGTTTGGTAGCGAGGGGTGATAAGCTACGAATTGCTCTGTAATTGAAAATATATTTTTGGGAAAGGCTGGTTTTACAAATATCAAGGGTGTAGGCTTTTGATCCTTTCTGCTGCCTGTGTTCTCCAGTTGCTAATAAAACTCGCATTGAGCTCCTTAGTGGCTTGATTAACAGGCAGATTAACTGTTACTGGGGTTTTGAACAGCTTGTCCCAATCAATAGCATTTAAAAAGCCCGTCAGGATGCGCTAAGCTTTCACCCCCCCCTCCCTCTTCTTTTCTGAAGGCTTTTCGAGAGACTCCGCTTGCCTGACACTTTGCACATATCTGTAATCAAAGGCTTTCCCGTACAGGAGCCCGTACATTCGCCTGCCAGCTTCAGAGCCAGCAGAGTGACTTCGGCGGGGTCCAGAAAGCCTTTTTTTTTTTTATCCCGGCACACAAAGCTGTGCCTGGCGCAAAAGACCAACAGAAAAAGAGGTTAAATCGATTCCAAACTTTTTGCGGCTTGTTTATGAACTAGAAAAAGCTCCACTTAACTCAGTGTCCTGCGCATTATAGGTTTCAAACACTGTCTCTACATATACAAATAGGCATTAAGTGTCCTGAAGGCAAAAGCATTGTAGTCTAAGACGTCAGGATTTGTGTATCTCTTCAGTTTTAGACCGAACTGGACAAGAGGACTTTAAGCATTTTTCTGGGTATTAAAAAAGGTAGTTTGCAGCCCAGATATTAATCCAACCAGACGATACCGGAGTCCCTAACTCAGCACTTTCCGCTTTCAACACCTAACAAAATACGAAAGGGAAGCAGCCGCTGCTGTTTAACGCAAAATCAAAACTCAGGCAAGAGATCATGGAAAAAGGTGAAAATTATTTTAATTAGGAACAGTAATTATTAAAAAAAAAAAAAGTGCCGCATATAATAGTTACTTACCTTTTTATATATATTTTTTTACCTTTTTTGTTATGCCTTTTTAATTTTTTTTTTCTTTGGGATTGTATTAGGAACAGAAAGAGAGAGGGGGAGAGAGAAAAGAGCTGTAGAAAATGCGAGTTGCAGGAACCTTGCGGGGATTTAGCAGCGCTGGGCGCGGTGCCTCGCTCCCGGCCGGGGCCCGGCGCTGCCCTCGCCGCGGGGCTGCTCCCGTCGGTAACCCGCAACGGGAGCGGAGCGGGGTTAGGAGGAGGAAACCACCCCCTGGAGAAAAAGGGGAAAGGAGGGGGGAAGCGATGGGAAAAGAGAGAAAAGGGGGAAAGGAGGGCGAGGCAGGCAGGGCCGTCCCGGAGAGCTAACCTCGGAACGCGAGCGGTGGTGAGAGCTGCTAGGTGAGAACAGGAAATTAAAAGAGGGAGAAAACAAAACAAAACAAAATAACAAAAAAGGGCGAGCGAGCCTTCTCTGCGCAGCGTCCAGGCACGGCCGTCTCTGCGGATCCCCTTCCCCCGGCTCGGGGGCGCCGCTGCCGGCATTGCCCGGGGGGGCTCTCGCTGTGCCCGGCCGGGCCACGGGGGCCGGGAGGGGGGGAGCGCAGGCACCGGCGGGGGGGGCTCGGAGCGGGGCCGCGCAATCCCCGCGCCGGACGGAGGGAAAATGGCGCCGCGGGGCGGGCCGGGGCCCTCCGGGCACCGGGGCCGCGACGGGGCGGGCGGCGGCGCGGGGCTGCGGGCAGGGACCCCCGCACCCCCCCGAGCACGGCCCCGTCCCGTCCCGTCCCGTCCCGTCCCGTCCCGCCCCGCTTGGCCCCGCCGCTTTTCTGCCTCCCAACTTTTGCTCGGGGCTCCCGCTCCGCCCGGCCGCCCCTCGCCGTCGCCCCCCGGTGCCCACCCCCGGCCGCCCCGCCGTGACGTCAGCGGCACTCACGCCCCCCTCCCTCCTCCTCCTTTTTATTTTTTTTTTCCTTTTTTTTTTTTTTTTCGGCTCGGGTGGGGGCGTTAAAAAGTTTTCTTTCGGGGAGGAGGGAGCACAAAGGCCGCTGCGCCCGAGGGGAAAATAGCAACAAGATTACGGCGTCTTTATTCCGGAGACGAGGCGTAAGAAGGTGCTAATCCAGAGGACGGCTAATTGAGAGCTTGTAAAAATGATATTTGCCTGCAATTGCGGACAAAGTGATTTTTTTTTTATTATTATTATTATTTTTTTTTTATCGCTTTCCTCACTTTAACGCCCCGTGGACGAGAGTAAAAAAAAAAAAAAAAACGTAAAAGATAAAAAAAAGAAAAATTGCTCGTTTGGTAGAGAGAGTGCACCAGGAAAAATATATATATATATATCCAGAACCAAGAATAACAAAAGCAGCCCCCGAGGACGCCACTGACTTCTCCCCAGCAGAGGACTAGCTGCCAGCTCCCCAAATCCCTTCGGAGCGACCGAGAGCCGGGCCACCTTACAAACACCGCTTTTTGGGGCCTGAGGGCTCGCCCTCCCCGGCGCCCCGGCAGCAGGGCTCGGCCATTTGGGGCAGTTTGGGGCTGCCGGGGGCCCCTCGGGGCGCCCCACGTCGGGCTCCCGCCCCGCCTCGCCTCGCCTCGCCTCGCCTCGCCTCACCTTCGGGGCGATCCCAAACGTTGCCGGGCGCCCGTCCCGCCGCCATACATATGCATGACTTGGGGGACATCATGCGGGGCCCCCCCGGCCCCTCCGAGCCGCAGCTGGGGCCGGGCCCGCGGGCAGGGCCCGGTGGCTCCGCCGGCCCCGGGGTCTCCCCCGGTTCCCCTCCGGCCCGGCTCGGCCCCGTTGTGCCCGGCCCCGCGCCGGCGGCCGTCGGGGGAAGGGGCGGCGAGCGGCGCGGAGGGCAGGCAGCCCTGTTCAGTCTGTTAAGAGCCCATTTTGTGCTATCACGGAGCCGTGGCAGCTTCTCGGCGGGACCGGGGATGACAGTGCATGACGGCCGGGCAGCCCATTATCCCGCTCCTATTGAGGCGCCCTTTCACTCACATGCAAACTCCTTGGCAGAGTCGTTTGTCTCCTCATTGTACTTTATTTAAGAATGCAATGGTTGTCAGGGCTCTTATTCAATTTCAAGATACTTTATTGATGAGCTTTGACTTTTAGCACTTTTCACATGTCAAGAGAAGTCAAGTGTATGCGGCTACGACTTCATTTTATGCTCCGCGCGTTCATGCTCGCCACTTTCCTCGGTGGCTCTTGGAATTTCTTTTTCCTGTCCCCTCTCCTTCTTCCCTTTCTCTCCCCCAGCCCCCCCCCGAGGTCCCCTCCCCCTCGTCCCCGCCCGGCTCGCCCCAGCCGCCGGGGACACCCCGAGCTCGGGCTGGTGCTCCCAGTGTAACCTCAAATGCGTGCGCGGAGGGGTTGCTTTGGAGTGTACTGAGGTGTGTCCTAATGGTCCGGCATTCAGCACACGCACTTGTGGTGTGTGGTCAGAGCGGAGAAGTCATTTACTGACTTTCCCCCCTCCGCCTCTGGCAGCCGGGGCGCACAGGGGAGGGGGGGCTCGGGGGGAGCCCCCTCCGGGGGCGGCCGGGCTCGGGGCGCTGCCTCCTCCCGGCTGCTCTGCGGGGTCTTCGATAATAATAATAATAATTTAAAAAAAAAAAAAACAAAAAAAACAAAAAAACAACACACACACAACAAGGGCAGCCCTCAGTCAACAAACGGCACGTGGGAGAAGTTTGCGAGTGTTTGGTAAAGGACTCTTGAGGCCCTTCACAAGAGCCCTCAGCACACAATTCTCCTGTTTGCTCTGCTCTCCGCCGGCCGGGGCTGGGGGGGCTGCGGGCGGCCGCTGGCTCCGGGCGGCGCCCGCCCTACAAAGCGCCTGTCTCCCAAATATTTATGTCTTTACCATTTGAATGTTATTTTCCCCTTATCTCCATTGTCGGACGGCGGCTAACTGTTTAAATGCAAATTGACCTTTCCCCCCCCCACCACCACCCCCCTTTCCCTCCGACCCCCTCCCGCCGGCCCCCCGGCCCCCCTCCCCCAGCCCGACCTGGAAACGCGCCGCTCCCCTTCGCCGCTCCCCGCATTTTTGGGGGCCGGGGCCCTGCTCCGAGCTGCCGGGGGGGGCCCGGAGAGCTGAGCTGAGCCGAGCCGAGCCGAGCCGGGGCCGGGCCGAGCCGAGCCGAGCCGGGGCCGGGCGGCGGTGGCGGGGCCGGGCGGCGGCGGCGGAGCCCGGGCGGGCGGCGGGTGCGGGGCCGCGGGTGCGGGTGCGGAGCCGGGTGCGGAGCCGGGGCCGGGGCCGGGGCCGGGAGCCGGGCCCAGGGCCCTGCTATTCAAACGGCTGGGCCAATTGAGCCGTGCCGGGCGCGGGGCGGCCAATGGGCGGCGGGGAGGCGATGGCGTCGCTTTGCATAAAGCAATATTTTGTGTGGGAGCGAGCGGAGTATTTGCATGTGCGGAGTGATTAGTGGGTTTGAAAAGCGAGCCCCGGCTCAGCCTCATTTCCCGCTCTGGTTAAGGCGCAGGGAGGAAGTGTTTTGCTGGAAGATGATGACAGAGGTCAGGCTTTGCTAATGGGCCAGTGAAGAGCAGTGGAGGCGAGGCAGAGAGCAAGGCACACATACATTAATACACTTGAACCATCACCAATCAGCATAGGTGTGCTCTGTCTCTCTCTCCCCACTTCACTCACACACTCTTTTATCTCTCGCTCTCCAGTCACTGACAGCCCATTTTATTGTCAATCTCTGTCTCCTTCCCAGGAATCCAAGATCACACAACCAGCAGCTTCACTGGAGAAAAACTATTTTGCTGGCAACTCTTTTTAAAGCGCCATCATTTCCAATCAGTGCGCTCTTAAACTATTGACAGGAGCTTTGACAACAAGACAGGATGCCTCATAAAGGTGAGTCCGCTCATTTCTTCTCCCGGCTTCTCCTTCTCGCATTTTAATATTTAGGCAGGGCTCTCGCTCTCTCCTGCGCTCTCTCTCTCTCGGATTCCCATTTGCATTCCGGAGAGCTTCCCAGGGAACTTTCCAGCCCAGGAGCTCACAAACTTTCCGCTTTCACACCAGCCCGTGTCCTCTGGAAAAGCTAAAGCATCTGACCGGGAAACCGGTGCGAAAAACTCGCAGCAGCCCAGCAGCAGCAGCACTTCCCACGTAGCACTTGCCGGGCAGGGAGACCACAGGCGCCGGTGTGTGTGTGTGTGTGCGCGCCGCCGCTGCTACCGGCACCCCCGCTCGCAGGCACGGGAGGGGCGGCGGGGCCGGGCCGTGCTGTGCCGTGCCGGGCCGTACCGGGCCGTACCGGGCCGTGCTGTACCGGGCCGGGCCGCGGGGCCCTGCGCCGCCCCCGCCGCGCGGAAGGAGGGAGGGAGGCGAGGACGGGAGCGGAGCGGAGCGGAGGCTCCGGGTGCCCGGGGGCGGCCCCGGCGGCCGCTTTGTGCTGCGGGGCTCGGCCGGGGAAGGGGAGCCGGCCGCCGGGAGGACGGGGCGAAGCGGCGAGGAGGGAGAGGAGGAGGCAAAGGGCGGCCGGGAAAGTCAGCTCCTAGGCCAAGTGAGCTCGCAGGCGCGCTGAGCGGGGCGCTGAGCGGAGCCGAGGGGCTGTCAGCTCCCATCAGCAGCCCCGCATCTCCCCGGCTCGGCCCCGGGGCCGGCGGCTGCCCCGGCCCCAAGGCAGGACCGCCCGAGCGCAGCCCCGTCCTCCGCGGCGGCTCCCGGCCGCGGCCGGGCTCTGGGGGCCTTTGGGAAGCGCTGCGGATCGGATCCATCCATCCATCCTTTTTTTTTTTTTTTTTCTTTCCTCAAAAAAAGCTTTCTCGTTCACTCCTGCCACAGCCCCGTAACCCCACGGGGTACCCACGGGCCTGAGAGCCCGCGCTATAGCAAGGTCTTTCTTTTTTTTTTTCTTTCTTTTTTTTTTTTTTTTTTTCCTCCAAGAAGTTGCAAACTCCTCGCCGTGCAAAAAGCAGCTTCGCTCCCCCTGACGCGCAACAATAAACTTGGTTCTTTTTCCCCTCGCAAGTGCAATTGGAAAATCTGGATTTGAATTTAACCTTGCGATGCCTCGCACGGAGCTGGTAAATCGAGACGCGGGGCAGGAATAATTTCTGGAAAGTTTAAAAACAAAGTTTCCCGAACGATTAAATGCACCTGGCAGATGCTGTTTTGGAAAACGACCACACCATCCTAGAGACGAAAAGTGACGGCATTTTCTCCGTCTTAGGGACATAAAATAATAAAAGTGGCCCTTGACAATAAATGTTTATAGCTGGTGACCTCTACCAACTCCTGATCGCAAACCGATTCGTTTTTACCCTTTTCTCATTTGCCCCGAGAACAGGAAACTTTGCCACCTGAACGCCTAATTGTGTGTGTTTTTACCGGGAGAGGCAGAGGGGGAAAAAAAAAAAAAAAAAAAAAAAGCACAAAACCCTAGATCAGATTATATCCAGATTTTCAGATTACAAAGCGAGCGGCGGATTAGGCCTGGCCTAATGGTGGAGCTGGCTGCCTCGGACACGGCACGCTGCTGCATCCCGGGCGCTGCCCTCCCGCACCGCCCCGCACCGCGCTGCCTCCCGGCCGGCCACGGCTCCCCGGCTGCGGGTGCCCGGCGCTGGCGCTGCGCCGGCTCGAGTGGGGGGCGAGTTTGGGAGCACAACGTCCTGCCCCGCACCTCCTCTTACCTTGCTGAAGGACTCGGCTAGGCTCGGCCTGCACCGTGCAACGTTCTCGGCCGCGTTTGGGGGGGTTGGTTTGTGTCGTGGCGTGCTTTTTGCCCCTTCTCCCACATCCCCCCGGTGCCGTGGCCGAGGTAGGTGCTGGCAGGGCTTTGGCTGCGAGCGCAGCCGCGGCTTTCCGCCTGCCTTCCCCGGCCCCGCAGGCCCCAGGGTTATGAGTTGCGCGTTAAATACGCGAGGAAATGCTGCCCGGAGAAGTGGGGTTGCCGTTCGGTGTGTGTCGGTGCAGACGTGTTCGGTGTATTAAAGGGATGGCTTCACGGTCGGTTCAGCCAGAGGAGATACTGCCACGTCTCCATTGAAGTACAGTGTAGCTTGCTCTGCTGCTAATCAGGTAGTTCTCCAAAGAGCAGTAAATATTTACCAGCTAAAGTCTTCATGCTGCGAGAAAGTACTTGTTTGATGTTTATTTTTATGGATTTAAGATTACTAAAAGCTACTTAATAAATTATACCGTGGCTAGTCCTGAATGGGGAAACGTGCCTCTTTGAATTCTCCATCATATGCAGGAAGAGTAAAATTAATATTCATTATAGGCGCAAAAGAAAGAGAATGAGTATTTTTAGGCTAAAAAAAAGGGAGAGAAAATGAAGGCTGCGACTATTTCATTATTTTACCTCCTTTTTTTTTAGCAACCCCCTTGAATGGGCTCTTTATTGTAATTGTCCCTCCCCAATTGAGCACCCCACTGAGCTGTTGTATCTTTTTACAACCCCTAACAACTCGCACCAGTAACACAATTACCGCCAGATATTTATAACGAGAAATTACTTTTCCATTTTCACCCGCGACGATTTCAAATAAATACATGGGGACGCATAAATAAATAAATAAGTGGCCCGGGGTGGGGGGGGGGGGGGAGAGGGAGGGAAGGTGGCGAGAGGAGGAGAGAGGGAGTAAAGGGAAGGAGGGGGGGAGAGGGGAAAAGAAAAAAAAAAAAAAAAAAAAGGGCGATTGGGACTGTCCAGGCGCTGGGTCAAGGCAGGCACTAATGAAGGGAGAAGGGGCTTGTTTCTCTGCTCTTTGTAAGTTGGAGGGTTGTTGGTCCGTTTAGTTGGGAAGCTGCGCGGCCGGTTAAGGAGCCTGGGTTTCTGCACTCGGGGTTTGGGTAGAGGAGCAGAATGGAGGCCATTGTTCGCTTTCTGTAGGCTTTGTTTAACAGTTCTCACCCCCTCCTGTTCTTACTTTTTAAAGCAGTGAGGCGAGGTAGACAGCGTGTGTCACAGTACAGTGAAAAAGGGGAAGATCTAAAGACCAAAAAAGAAGTTAATCACGAGACGTGGAGTTTGGGGGAGAGAAAGTTGCTAGTGCCGCGGGGAGAGACAAATAAATAAATCGAAGAAATGCCCGGAGGTAAAAAAATGGAGCCCCGCTGCCAGCGCACAGGGCAGCCGGCGGAGCGGCGAGTGCGCGCAGGGCCCGCGCAGCGCCCGCCCTGCTGCGCCCCTCTGCTCTGCTCTGCTCTGCTCTGCTCTGCTCTGCTTTGCTCTGCTCTGCTCTGCTCTCCTTTCCTTTTCTATCCTCTCCTCTCCTCTCTTCTCCTCCCGGGCTGCGGTAGCGGCGGGGCCGGCCCCGTCCCATCCTCGGCCCCGACCCCGTCCCCGTCCTGTCCTGTCCCGTCCCGCGGCGGGGCGCGCAGTGTCGCGGCGCACCTTCCCCGCGCCGCTCCGCACTTTTAATGTACCTTCTTTTGCTTTGTCCTAGAGGGAAGACTTTAACTAGTGACACGCAGATGTGTGAGTCCCTAAATTGTATGAGAGGACAGTCCACCCCGCTCTCAGGCAAGTTTAAAAACCTGACTTCGGACTCTCTTTGTGCTTGCTGTTGCTCCAGTTAATGCACCACCTCAGCGAAGGGCATTACCGACGAGGCAATACGCCACCTGCATGCAATTAAAGCCAGAAACCACTCGGCGCTTTGCTTTTCTTAAATTTTTTTGCGTGTGTAGGGATCTACGCGCGTAGTTCTGCCTCGAGGCGCAGAAGCCCCCGAAACCTTAAACTAATTGGGGAAGGCGTCTAAGGATAACAAAGTACGCCCGGGAGATGTTAGCTTAACCCTGTGTACTGCCTCCCCCTGATTAACGCCTATTTTATTGCCGATAGACTGCTATAGGCGAGCCCCGTGGGATACTGCTCTCTCAGCCCACCATGCAGAACAGTAAGTGACTCCGCGCCCCTTCGCGGCCGCGGAGGGCAGGAGGGGCGGCCGCGGGCGCGCAGCAGCGGGCAGGGGAGGCGGCCCCGCCGCTGGGGACCGGGGGCTCCGCCGCTGGGGCTCGGTTGGCTCCGCGCCGCCCGCCCCGTCGGGGCACGGAGGCCGGGCCGGGAGCGCGGCGGCGGCTCCAGGGCCGCGGGGTTGGCACGGGTCGGGGCCCGGGCCCGTTGCCCGCCTGCCCCGCACCGGGAGCCCCCCCGTGCTAGGTGCGACGCCCCGCCGCCTCCCGGTTGCGCCGGGTCCGTGTTGGTTCGCCGTGCCCTTTTGTTGTCGCTGCTGGGGCCGGAGACCTGGGCGGCGGGCCTGCGCGCACCGGCGGTGGCGGAGGGGGTTTCTCGGAGCGGAGAAGCGCTCAGACAACGCGCCAGGGCGCTGCCCCTGCTCCGGGGAGCGGCCCCGCGCCCCGCTCCGGCCGACGGGGCTGCGGGGGAAGCCGGTGGGGTGCGAGGAGCGGCGGCCGAGGTGCCGGCGGGGCAGGCCCCAGGCGCCCCGGGATGCGCATCTTCCGCGGGGTGCGCCCCGCAGCGCGGCGGGGATGCACGCTCCGGTGCGTGAGATGCGCGTTTCTTGCGCGCATCGCGGCGGGGGGAGCGCAGGCGGCCTTGCCTTGCGCGGGGCGTTCAGCCCCCAGCCACTGCGGCTGCGGGCCGCGGAGCTGTGCGGGACCTTCCTCAAGCGCTCTGCCGGCAGCGTGCGCGGCTGCGGGCCCCCTTCGTGCCCTGCCCGGCCGGGGGCGAGCCGTCCCCCGCCGGGAGGCCTCTCGGGGGAGCCCCCAGCGGGGTGGGCTCGGGGCTGCGTGCGCCCCGAGAGGGGCTCGGCCCCGGCGGGCCGGGCGGCGGCACCTGCGGGCGGCGGCGGCTGGCCTTGGCCGCGGCGTGCCGGGGGTGTATGGTAATGGGGATGCCTTCACTCGGCCGTGCGGGATCGCCACTGCAAAACGCAGAAAAGATATCATTCGGGTGAAGCCTTTATTTTGTTTAAAGGTCGCGGCGGGCTCTTCAGGCTTTGTGTTAATAACTCCTGGGTGTATATGGTGCAGAGCATCCAAATTGACACCATATGTTTTCCTATTAGATGACTAGCAATAGAATACAAGGCGCATAATCATTGCCACTGGGCGAGATCTACACCGCTCTCCAGGGAAATTATATAATGATTAAGGCTTAACCTTTTAAGCGAAACTTTGATTTCGCTTTCTCCGCTGCCATTTTTTACGGTGGCGAGCGTCCCCCTGCAAACCGGCCACGGCGCTGCTGTGCCGCCCGGCCCTGCGCGCCTGCTCCCCGCCCGGGAGGGGGCCGGGGGGAGCCGCCGAGCCCCCAGACCCCGGCCCTCCCCGCCCCCGGGCCGCCGCCCCCCGCGGGCCCGGCCCGGCCCGTCCGACGGGGCGCACGGCGGCACCGCCGGGCGCGGGCGGGGAGGGGAGGCAGGAGGAGGAGGAGAGGAGGAGGAGGAGAGGAGGAGGAGGAGGAGAGGAGGAGGAGGAGGAGGCGCGCCTCTCTCCCCGCGGCCGCCAAGGGATGCGGAGCCGCCGCCCGTGCTGCCGGGCCGGGGCGGCCGGACGGTAAATGACCCAGGCCGGGTGTCACTTCGAATCCATTGCGCGGGGAGCGCGCCCCCTCGGTCGTGTCCGCGCAGAGCCCCTGGCTACCTTAAACCGCAGCCTCCCTCGGAGGGAAAGCGAGTAGAGTTCAATCTAGTCTGAGTGATATCCAAATGCGGACAGAAAGGGTCGTTTTATCATGCTACTATTTGTCGTGACGATGCAATTTTCAAAAGCAGAGTACTGTCATAAAGTGACACGCCTGCCACAAGTGCTCCAACTGATCTTTTCAATTAGCCTTCCATGCATGATCCGGGGCGACTTCCGCCTATTTCCAGAAATTAAGCTCAAACTTGACGTGCAGCTAGTTTTATTTTAAAGACAAATGTCAGAGAGGCTCATCATATTTTCCCCCTCTTCTATATTTGGAGCTTATTTATTGCTAAGAAGCCTGGGCTCTTGGAGTCAATTTATCAGGAGGCTCCAAAGAGAGGAGAGCGGAGCGAGCGTAGCGCAGAGCTTCTCCAGGGAGACTTCCTCCAAAGCCTGGAGCTTCAGGTTGGGCATTTTCGAGGCAGCTCTTCGTTTGCTTTTGGCGAGGCGAGCTGCGTTTGTGCGGATGCAGAGAGGCTTTTTTTTTTTTTTTCCTTTCTTTCTTTCTTTTTCCTTTTTTTTTTTTTTTTTTTTCCTTTTCCTGGCGGGGGGTGGGAAAACCAAAACCAAGCGAGCCAGCGAACCGACCCGACCCAACCCGCTCCCCCAGCAGCAGCACATCCCGGGCTTTTTTTGTCCGGGCTTCGGGGGGTTCTCCGCGGGTTTTGCCGACGGGGAGCGCAGGCTCGGGGAGCGCGGCTGTCGGGCGGCGGCGGGGCGAGGACGGCGGCGGGCGGGCGGGCGGAGAGCGGGGGCGCGGAGCGGTGCGGAGCGGCGCGGAGCGGTGCGGGCGCGCTCCCCGGGGGCGCCGGGAGCGGAGGGTGCTATGGTGGGCGCTGTGCTTCCCGCAGGTCACAGCGGCGTGAACCAGCTCGGCGGGGTGTTCGTCAACGGGAGGCCGCTGCCCGACTCCACGCGGCAGAAGATCGTGGAACTCGCGCACAGCGGAGCGCGGCCCTGCGACATCTCCCGAATCCTGCAGGTGAAGGCGGCGGCGCCCCCGCTCCTCCCGCTGCCCCCTCGGCAGCGCCCGGCCGCCGCTGGCCGCGCTCCCCGCCGGCCCCCCACACCCACCCACGTTCCAGCCTAATAAAGCGTTCAGCTGCCCACCTCCGCTGCCGCTGCGGCTAGACCTCGCCGTGCATATCTGTATCTCTGTATGCCTTTTGAAATACCTCTGAAAACCTTTTGATTTATATATATATATTTTTTTCCCGCCTGGTGATGACCCGCACTCTCGTTACAGTTAGCTCGCTGTAAGCAACCGAATTGTACGGCTCGGCAGGATTTCGGTTCCTCTCCTCCCCCTTCCCCCTATATTCCCCCTATATTTACTTATGATTTTGTAAGATCTGTATGCATTTGGCGTGGCTTACTGCTTTCTTATTTTTCCTTTTTTTTTTATTATTATTTTTTATTATTATTTTTTTAAAAAAAACACCATCAAAAAACAACCCTCGAAGCCACCCTGTTTTAGCCCAGAATCTGTCTTTACAGACACTAACGCGATCTGGCGCAGCTCAGGGGTACATTGTAAATGTAGGTCTCGATAACCCCTCGCTCACCCCGTCCCCCGCAAGTGCTGTCTGAGGACGATGGAGACTAGTCTGGCATAGCTATTGTTCGGATTTAAGGCATATTTTAAGATTAGCACTAAAGGAATTACGTTTTGACCAGATTTTTTTTTTTCTTCCAAATGTTTTTAAAGTAGCACTTTTGTAGAGGGTAGGGCCACAAATGTAATTTTTTTTTTTTTTAAGAAAAAAAAAAAAAGACTCTCTAAGTAAGTTCTCATACCATTTAAGGTATATTTTTGTGTTATAGACCCATGCAGATGCAAAAGTCCAAGTGCTGGACAATCAAAACGTAAGCTTGTCATTGTTTAATGCATACTTAAACAATTTTATTTTTGTCTTGAAATTATTAATAATGTGATTTTCTGTCCGCTTCCCTATCCAGGTGTCGAATGGATGTGTGAGTAAAATTTTGGGCAGGTATTACGAAACTGGCTCCATCAGACCCAGGGCAATCGGAGGTAGTAAACCGAGAGTAGCGACTCCAGAAGTTGTAAGCAAAATAGCGCAGTATAAACGAGAGTGCCCCTCCATCTTTGCGTGGGAGATTCGAGACAGATTACTATCAGAGGGGGTCTGTACCAACGATAATATACCCAGTGTAAGTTCATGAAAAAAAAACCTTCCTGTGTGCTGTGTACAATGCTGGGTAGCTGTAGCGAGCCTCTGCTTCCTTTGTTTTGATATCAGCTGAGAGGATAGCAGGTTCACATCATTTGCATGTGGCAGGGTCAGACGCATTTTTTCATACAGAATCTGACAAATGCCTTTAAGGAGGGGAGAAAAAAAAAAAAAAAGCAACAACAACAAAAAACCGCGGTCACCCCTGCGCCTGGCGCCTCAGGACTGCGAGCATCAGTGGAAGCCATCACTCTGCTTTTGCAGGGCTGGGGCCGGGGCTTTTTCGCTCGGTCCGTCCGTCCGTCCGTCCGTCTGTCCGCAGCTCCGGCGGCCGCGGCGCGGAGGGGCGCGGGGGCTGCGCGGGTGGCTCGGGGGGAGCGCGCTACCGCCCTACCATTGCCTTTCTGTCCTCTGCCTTGCAGGTGTCGTCGATAAACAGAGTCCTACGCAACCTGGCTAGCGAAAAGCAACAGATGGGTGCCGACGGGATGTACGACAAGCTAAGGATGCTGAACGGGCAGACGGGGACCTGGGGCACCCGGCCCGGCTGGTACCCCGGCACCTCGGTACCCGGGCAGCCCGCCCAAGGTAAGGCAGCGCCCGGCCTGGCGCGGCTCGGCTCGGCTCGGTTCGTTTCGGCCTCGGTTCCCCTCCTGGGCTCCTCTCCCGGTCCCCCGGCCGCCCGCTGCGCTCCGCAGGCAGCCCTCTGCCGGGGGCACCCGGCGCTTGCCTCCCTCCGCCGCCTCCCCGGGCGGCCGTGGGGACCCGTGGGGACCCGTGGGGACCGTGGGGACCCGTGGGGACCGTGGGGACCGTGGGCAGGAGGTGCCGCCCAAGCCGGCTCCGTGCTCCCCGGCCGGCACCGGAGCCTGGCGGGCCGGCAGAGCGGTGGCTGTGTCCGTCGGGCTGATTGTGGTTCCTCCTCAATGGGCGCGGAACAACTTGGTAAATATAGGAAACTGTTTATCCTGAAGATTAATAGGTATTTGTTGTAGGAATGACAAGGGGATAATATGAAGGATAATGGGATGTTACGTTACATACTTAAGATGGTTAATGGCTTCTTTTTGAATACGGGCTCTGTTGAGGCTCGGCTCTCCCCGGCTGTGGTCATTCCTTTAGAAGAGGTGTCTGTATACAACAACCTGCTTTTTGTTTTCATCCCGCAAGGAAAAAAAAATCAGTAACAGTGTGCGGAGTATCTGGTACAAAGGATGTTTCTGTCACACGCAAGAATTTGTTATGGGAACAATTCTGTCGCTATGTAATTGCTCATTAGAGATCGTTTTGTTTCTCATTAAGGCGACATGAATAAGCGTCTAGTTGAAGGAGACAGCTGTAGAAATGTTCCACAGGAGACCTCTGGACACGATATGGCACCGCTTGCCAATTAGACATGTCAGTTTTAAGAGAAGAAAACAATCTATGAAGGACACTAGAAAGATAGAGCGGAGCCCCCTGTCCCCCCCCGCCCCCACTTTTTTTTTTTTTTTTAATTATTATTATTATTTTTTTCCCCCGTTTCGGCCCGGGGTCCCCCCGCCGAGCAGGGCCAGCCCCGGCCGGCAGCCGCCTCGCCCGGCCCCGCTCCCTCGGCCCCACCTGGCCCGGCCGGGCCCCCCCGCGCCCAGCCCCGGAGCCCCGGAGCCCGTCCAGCCGCCCCCTTTCCCTCTGCCGCCCTTCCCCCGGCGGGTGCGGAGCCCTGCGAGGTCTCCGCGGGGCAGCTCGGTCCCGGGGAGGGGGTCCGGGACCCCCTCGACCCCCCCCCGAGAGCCCCCAAAATCGGCGAGGCGCAGCCGGGGCTGGCGAGAGAGAGGGGGGGGGGGGGCGGGCAGGCACTTAAGGCGCCCGGCCCGCCAAATTAAAATTAATAAAATGGGTTTCGTCTGGAATATTCATGCTCCCTCTAATGCTTTTCCCTCGCAGGGGTATGTTGCTGGATTTTAAGAGTCCATTACTCAAAAAGCATAAGGCGAGGTTAGGTCTCAGAGGGGTACAAATATGGTCTCAATCTGATAAACGCCATGCAGCAGTGAATAAAATAATGGATACACGAGGGCTGACAGAACAAAAAGAGACATCTCTATCCAGGAGAAATTCTCCAGTGATTTAGTGGTTTTAGGGATCACTGAGACACTGTTTCTTATCTTTTTTTTTTTTTTTCTTTCCTCCCTCTCTTATAAGACTAAAGCCTTCTATAGGATTTAGACACTTTCTCTTTCAACAGATGCTACAATGTTTTGATCCCAGCTCTATAGCTGAGAGGTGCCGCAATTGGTTTGCTATCTTTTTTGCTTGTTTTCCGCCTCACTGATTAAGACACTAAGAAACTAAGGAATGATTTTATTTCCCAGCGTCTTTTTTTTTTTTTTTTTTTTTTTTTTTTTTCTTCCAGGAAACAAATCCTATACCCAGCGTCAGATGGTCTGGCTATAGGATAATAGGGACGGACATTCACTCGCTTTCTTACGGATTAGGTCTGGAAGGTGGAACAGCCCTATTGAGATCGCTCCTTTTAGGGGCTTCTTAAAAAAAAAAAAAACTGCACCCCCTCCAAAAAAAAAAAAAAAAGGGGGGAAAAAAAAAAAAAGAGGGGCTTTTAGGGAGACATCTTAATAGCCGGCGCGGGGTTTTAGGGCCGCTTTGCGACCAGGTGAACTCCTCAGAGCCCGTTCGCGTGGGGAGCGCACCGGGAAAGGGGGCTCGGGGCGAGCCCCGCCGGCGCGGGGGGCAGCGGCCGTCCCCTGCGCCCCCGGCCGCCCCCTCGCCCCCCGCGCAGCGCCCCGCGGCCCGGCGCGGACAGTGATGGATGAGGCCGGTGGCGGAGGTTACGCGGAGGCCCCCGCCCCGGGCGGCCGCGGCCCCCGGCGCTGCCACCAGCGCTTGGCAGGGCGGCTGCCCCGCCGCGACGGCGCTCCCCGGGCCCGGCGGCTTTGTGTGCCCCTGAAAGGCAGCCCCCGGCTATTCACCCGCCGCCGGCCGCCTCAATGGGGCTGCGGCCGCCCATATGGTGACCACTGCCGCTGAATCCCTGTGTTTAAATGGGGGAGAAAGTTCGGGTTTTAAAACATTTCAAAGTGCTTGAAAGGGTCCCACCAGATCCTGTCACAATTCCCCCCGAGCTTTGAAGGCCGGGGCCATTGTTAGCCGATTATAAATGATATTACTTTAAAGTTGATTTCCCACAATATTTAAAGGATGTAGCGGGAGTGTTGCTATTTATTTTTGGCGTAACTTTGCAAGGGAATTAGCATAAGTAGCCCATGCGCCCCTCGCTCCGGCTCCCCTTTTATGCCACATCAAAACGCCTTGGAAAAGGCGGCCGTGAAAGGAGCCGGGGGAGCTCCTCGAGGGACGGCGACTTCGCCGCTCCCCGGCCAGCGGCCGCCGGGGCCCCGGGCAGCGCTGCGCGCCCACCCCGCGCAGGATGCGCGCAAGCCTTGCGCGCCCCGCGGCAGGCGGCGCAGGGAAGCGGCGGCGATGCCCCGGGGAGAGGCGCGGCGCCGAGCGCCCTGCCAAGCGCTCAGCTGCAGAGGAGCACGTTCAGCCCCGTGAGCGAACCCGCTCCCGTTTCTTTCAAAATTACATGTTAAAATTTTTTAAAAGAAATCTTACTTTTCTCTGGTGCAACACATTACAAAGAATGGACAGTCCTTTTATCTAAATATAAAATTCCATTTTCAGCAATTATAGCCTGTTCTTGGTGATGATATAATTACAGCTGTGCTCAGTAATAGGTGTCAAGGCAATGCACACTCATACAATAGTTGAATAAAACTGCAGAACAATGCAGGCACTTCTAAATTCACAACCTTTAAAATGAAATTGACTGTGCAGAATTCAAATAAAAACTGGATAAATATTTTTTAAAAAAGATTACAAGCTTGGTTTGGTTTCTTAATAGCATTTTCTGCAAACCTATCAACATCTAATTGATTAGATAGGAATTACTGATTATAGATAATCTGAAATACTGAACATCGCTATTTTAAATATAGCAATAGGTAAATAAATTCAGCAGGCAGAGGAGACTGCCACGGCACTTCAGCAGCGATTCGGATAAAGATTCACTTTCAGGGGAAGGGATTTTTACGCAGGTTTTATTCCAGAGGAAAAATGAAACGAAGTTTAGACCAGGCGATTGCAATTCTTCATCTCTAATGTTTCTGATAGCACTGGAAAATGAAACGCTCCCGTGTTACCTGCGTCGTTAGTGCGGTATCACTTTGATACCCAAGATGGTTTTAAGAAAGGGTGTCGGCAAACGTGGCCGAACTTGTCCCCGCTTGCATTATTTCTCCGATAGCAACCTGACAACAGGGGTATGGGCATTTCAGTTTCCTCCTCTCCTTTCCGCAGACGGCTGTCCGCAGCAGGAGGGAGGAGGGGAGAACACGAACTCCATCAGCTCCAATGGGGAAGATTCAGATGAGGCCCAGATGAGACTTCAGCTGAAAAGAAAGCTGCAGAGAAATAGGACATCCTTTACCCAAGAGCAAATCGAAGCCCTTGAGAAAGGTGGGTGACATTTGCCCGTGACTGAAGCAGGAGAGAAAAGCAAAATGTGCCCCAGCTACAGTAAGAGCTAACCAGAAGCGTATAAGGCATTTACGTGCCTGATACGGATGTGCGATAAGATATGAAGGTATTATACAATAGGGTGTTGAGATACATGTTTAGATCTTAAATCTGTGGCTCCCTCCGTGCTATTTTATTTACCATGCTCGCTGCGGTATGCGAGGAGAAGCTGTAGAAAGGTTTTCAAAGGGAAGGTTGTGGGGCACAGCTCCCATCTCAGAACCGGTGTTGCATCCTGGGCTGCTCTCTTGTCCCTGCCTGGGCGTGGGGACAAACCTCCTCCCGCCGATGGTGCCCGTGGCTCCAGCAGGGCGAGGGCCAGGCAGCCAGTGCTGGCAGCAGTGCTCGGTGCCGGCCCCTCATTTCTGTCTGTCCCCGGCGCTGCTGCTGCCCGGGGCTGGCAGCGGGTGCCCTTTTCCCTGACCCTGCCTGGGTGCACCCTCCTGCGACCCAGTGCGGCTCTCTGTCCTGATTTTCTGCTGCTCTTCAGCCGTGTGCCACTTCGCTTCTTGGTGACGGGGTCAGAGCTGCCTCGGGGACCCCCTCAGCAGGGGCAGAAGCCCCATACCCTGCTCGGCACTTCTCAGGAGAGGCCAGCATTGCGCCCAGCCCTGCCCGTCCCCCAGTAGGCAAGGTGTCCTGCCCAGCACACGCACGCAGGCGGGAGGGGAGGCTCAGCTTCGCTCCTGCAGCAGCGTTTCTTACAGGCTCCGAGAGCACCGGCAGCGCCAGCACAGTTGTGACTCGACCAGCAGCTGCGTTAAATCTTTACGGCTCATGCAACAATATTTTCCTCTGCAGAATTCGAGAGGACCCACTACCCCGATGTGTTTGCAAGAGAGAGACTAGCTGCTAAAATAGACCTGCCTGAAGCAAGGATACAGGTACAGAGTTGCTGTGTAATTATCGCTATTATTGTTCTTGTTATTACCATTACGGTTTCTTATGACTGGCTGCTCAAAGCACAGGGCTGCCACTGTTTACAGTCGGGTATTTGGCCATCTCCTCCTTCGGGAAAATAACAGCACATGGGGTTTGCTTTAGGAAGCTGCTTTGTGACAGGGCGAGGCAGCCTTGTACCAGCGCTGCTTTGGGGTACCTGGAGGAGCCCACGAGCCCCTCACCTCGTCGGCTCACTCATGCCTACAAAATGCTGTTGCTTCCAGGTGTGGTTTTCTAACAGAAGGGCCAAATGGAGAAGGGAAGAGAAGCTGAGGAACCAGCGAAGACAAGCCAGCAACACTCCCAGCCACATTCCCATCAGCAGTAGTTTCAGCACAAGCGTTTACCAGCCGATCCCGCAGCCAACCACCCCCGGTAATGCAGCGCATCCACCCTCTCGGGACAGTCAGACTCTGGGACTGTGTCGCCGTGCGTCACGTGCTTGAACTAATGTCTTCGTCTATCTGTCTATTCTATTATAGTTTCCTCTTTCACATCAGGTTCCATGTTGGGCAGGACGGACACGGCGCTCACAAACACGTACAGCGCGCTGCCGCCCATGCCCAGCTTCACCATGGCCAACAACCTGCCTATGCAAGTGAGTCCGGCACGGCCGTGCCCGCGCTCGGGGGGCTCCTGCCTGCTGGGGCAGGTGGGAATGAGGGGGATCCTCCTCCGCGGTGTTTTACGCGGGTTATGAGCCCGAAACACGCCGCGGGGAAACCGGCACCAAAAACAGATGCCCTCTTTTGGAGGAGGCACAAGGGAGAGGGCACTGAGAGCGATGGTGCTCGGACGAGCCCCTCTGCAGGATCCAGAAAGAGAAAAGTCCTCAGAGTTGCGAGGCGACAGATCTGGTGTGAAAAAAAAAAAAAAAAAAAAACACCTTATGGGGCAAAAAACCCCGCCCCACGGTTAACCCATGGAGCGCGGTGGTGCGGTGTTGGGACCGCCGCCTGCGTGCGCTGCCGGAGGGACGCGGTCCTCCCGCTTAGGTGCTGCGGCGGCGGCGCGTTAGGAACACCTGAGAGAGGGGAGGATGTGATTAGCATCAGTGGTTATGCTAGCTAAGCCAGAATTGCAAGAGCTGTCAATCCTCATGCCTGAAAGCATTAGCTGATCACCAGCTGGGTTAGGAAGAAATCTATTCCTTTGGGGTCTGTTTCTATAGACCTTTCAGATGCAAAATTCCTCCTTTTTTAATGGTGGGGTTGGCCTAGGAAGGTGCTGGCCAATTACGGGAGTTTTGCAGCTTTGTCTGAGGCACACAGCATTGACCACTGCTGGAGACAGGCGAGCCGATTAGAGAGCCTGACTCCTCCGCTGCGGCAATTACCATGTTACTAATTGCTGAACCAAAATTAACCAAATAAAGTTAGAGTCTCTCAAGTTCAGGGAAAGGAATCACGTCGGTTAAGTTGTTATTCCGCGATACTGGAGGCCGGCAGCGTGGCTCCCGGCGGGCTGGGAGCGGATGACAAAGGATCAAAGGGCTGACCCGGGGGGGCTCTGGGCAGAGCTGCAGCCCCCGACGCACGCGGCCGGGCAGCGACTGCGGTGCCCGAGCCCCCAGCAGCTCCCGTGGCCATGGCCGCGTGATGACCACGTCGGGACAGGGGGCTTGGTGTTGGGCTGCCAGCATCCCCCCCCTGCAGGGGTGCAGCTAGAGTAGTTCCTCCCCCCGGTGTTTGCATATTTCGTGGTGAGGCTGTCGGGATTTCTGTAGCTGGGGCGCATCGGGCTGTGCAGGCGGAGGAAATGCGTGCAGGCACGTCGGGTCTCGTGCTCCTGGAGCAGGAGTCGCCCAGCTCCACGTCCCCTTCTCGTGCCGCATCGCCTGGGTTTGCTGTGCCCTGATGGGGCTGCCCCAGCCCTGCCTGCCCCCCTGGCACCCGCTGCCTGTCCTGCCCCCAGCTCAGGGTGTTTTGGGGCTGGGGGTTTGGGTCAGTGGGGATGCTGGGCCAGCTGGGGCACCTTGTGCGACTGGCCGTGAGCTTCAGTTCTACCACCCGCAGTGTTTAGCTGCAGCAGGAAAGGTGAGGCAGGGCGCTAGCCCTGTGCTGTCTGGGGCTGCAAGTAGCACGGGCCCTCCTTCCTCTGCACAAGTAGGAAGAAGGCTCCGGTCCCTTGGCTTAGATACGTAACACCTTATTTAGCATCCACATGTAGCGACCGGCCCTCTGAGCCTATCTGACCACCCGTATCGTCTCTGTAGAGCAAGGAGCTGTGGGAAAGGGCTTGTCTGCGAGTAGGGTTTTACGTGTGGGCACCCAAGTTTGAGAACCCGCAGCTCACTCTGACTTGCGTGGAGGAAAACGCCTGCCCGTGCCGCCCGCTGGCCAGGAGCTTAATTGACGTGGCTTTGTGCCTTGGTGGATGCTTAACGCTCTTCTGTCCTTTGCTGCCGTAGCCCCCGGTACCCAGCCAGACCTCCTCCTACTCTTGCATGCTGCCCACCAGCCCCTCGGTGAACGGCCGGAGCTATGACACCTACACCCCCCCGCACATGCAGACACACATGAACAGCCAGCCGATGGGCACCTCTGGCACCACTTCCACAGGTGAGTGGCACCGGGGGGGGGTCTCGCAAGCCTTGGCCGCGGGTTCGGCAGCTCAGCAAGCCGGGCTGCCAGGGAAGGGTAGAGGGGAGACGGCAGGTTAATGGACATCCCAATAGCTGGAGGGTGAAAAGCTCCTTGTCGAGGCCCCAGTCCTGCACAGCCCTCAGGGCATGCCGGGACCCTAGCACTGTACAGCAGCATTTGCTGTGAAATATCAGCGCAGCCATGCATGCCGTGAGGTTAAACGCACGTGAAAGCGTTTGCGGGGCTGAGCGTGTTTCTACCGTGTCTGTGTCAGAGGCTGTTTTTTGCTAAGGGTCTGAAGTTATCTAAGAGGCGGGTAACCTGTAGAAATACTGACCTGCGCTAAGAAGGCACAATAGGGTAATAAAGGGTAAGCGTCAGCATAACCGGGAGCAAGCTAGGCACGTTTGAGAAAATGGAAATGCTCGGTGTATTTTGGGCCGAATTCCCAACTGATACAAATGAGCCGAGGCTCTGCCATCTATCCCAACGCGTGACAGTTTATTCATAACAACAACTCAGTCAGACGTGCACAGGTTTTTAAAATAGAGCCCCCTGGCATCCCCGACCTGATTCTGCAGGTTGGTAGACGGCGAGGTTTCATACTCATAAATCTGAAACAGGAGAGCAAAAATTGTGCTATGTATAGAAAAACTAAAATATCCATTTTCCCACTCAATTTTCAGGTCTCATTTCCCCTGGAGTGTCAGTTCCAGTTCAAGTTCCTGGCAGTGAACCTGATATGTCTCAATACTGGCCAAGATTACAGTAAAACATGTGTTAATTCTGTAAATGACTATATGGACAACAGTTGGATGTTCAGCAGTATTTTCTAAAGGAAGAATGGCTCTCAGAGTACTTCTGTACTGCAACTGTGCCCTATGCTGTAACACATGGAAAAGACTTTAACATGGACCTTTGTACACTGAAGGCATTATATCGGTTGGAACAAATCTTCATTTTGGTATCCAAACTTTTATTCATTTTGGTGTATTATTTGTAAATGGGCATTTGTATGTTATAATGAAAAAAAAAAAAAAGAACAATGTAGACTGGATGGATGTTTGATCTGTGTTGGTCATGAAGTTGTTTTAAGAAAAAAAAAAAAAAAAGAAAAGGAAAAAAAAAAAAAAGAAGCCATGATCAACAAGCTTTGCCACGAATTTAAGAGTTTTATCAAGATATATCGAATACTTCTACCAATCTGTTCATAGATTATGGATTGATGTTCCAAGTTTGTATCATTCCATTGCATATAACTAAACCTGGAACAATACGCACTAGATTTATGTAAGAAAAATATCTGTTGGTATTTCCAAAGGTTGTTAATGGACGAAGCTATGTGCAAACAAGGGTTAAGAGAGAACTTCGATGAAGAAAAGACTTTGATAGATAAAAGGTAGATTGTGTCTTCGATATAATCCAATTTGTTTTATGTCGAAATGTAAGTATTTGTCTTCCCTAGAAATCTCCCAGAATGATTTCTATAATAAAGTTAATTTCATTTATATTTGACAAGAATATTCTATAGATGTTTTATACACATTTTCATGCATCATACGTTTCTTTTTGGTCGGCAAAAGTTAATTGTTCTTAGATATAGTTGTACTACTGTTCACAGTCCAATCATTTTTGTGCATCTAGAATTCATTCCTAATCAATTAAAAGTGCTTGCAAGAGTTTTAAACTTAAGTGTTTTGAAGTTGTTCACAACTACATATCAGAATTAACCATTGTTGATTGTAAAAACCATGCCAAAGCCTTTGTATTTCCTTTATTATACTATTTTCTTTTTAACCTTATAGTGTGGTGTTGCAAATTTTGTTACTGTGTTAGGTTACCCTTCCTGAGTTTTATTTTGAGTTTATTTTCTGTTTGCAGTAAGGAGGGTTCTCACGAGCCGTCTTTATAGACCTTCAGCACTTCCACCAGCCTGTAATTTGGGCTAACAAAAAGAAGATAGGTTCACGTCTCTAATTGCAGTTAGGGAGCAGGAGGAGGCTGTTTATTTAGCCCAGGTTTCTGGGGATGCTCTAAATGAACTCCAGAGACGAGCAGGATTTCCAGCGGGGACTTTGAATTGTGCCAGGCTGTGTTGGTGAAGGGATACGCGTGCGCCTATCGGCTGTATACGTGACGTCCGTAGGGACACGTATGTGCACAAATATACGTTCCCGCCTTCTAGAAATGGTTTTTGTTAGGATGTTTAAGAAAAAAACAGCTGTGTTTTTAACAAGCTCTTTGGGAGAGTGAATACCATCCCTTTATATCGCCACACAGCACAATCTTAGTGTAATTTTCCATTGAACTTGTAACCTGGTTAATACCTCAATGCGCTTTGTGTGAGGGTTGTTAGTGTGGGCGTGGGTGGAGAGCTGCATGTCAAGGAATAATGAGAGAAGACAAATCAACAGGCAGCAACAATGCGAGCTGGGACTGGCTAGTGAAAGCTGGAGGCCTTTAGTCACTGGCAGGAAAGCCAAACATTCCCGGACCCTGAGCCTGGCTCATTGTGGTGCTGCTGGCGCTGGCCATGCTGTGGTGAAAAACGGATCTTGCGCCTGAAAAGCCGGAGTGCGGGGAGCGCTGAGTCAAAGCACGGGTGTCACAAACGGCCTTTGTAACGCGGAGATGCTATCTGGGCTGGTTATGCTTTCCCTTCTGCTCGCCCCAGCATATTTGGAGCTGCAGATAACGCCTCGCTGCAAACCGGGAGCAGCAAAGTTGCGGTGCCGAGGTAATCGCTGCCTGCAGACAGGGTCAAACGCACGTAAACACCAAGTCCTTTAGGGACAAAGAGCAGCTCCATTGGATGCATGATACAACGGTTAATAACAGCGAGAGCTCGAAGCAAGCAAAATGTGCAAAAACATCAGATTAAAATATTTCATTTTAATTGATACTGGTCAGTTGTAAGTATACTCATTATACCAATCTTAAACAGCTTTAATTACCCAGAAGCCACCAAATTGAAAATATTAATTTTGCAGGGAAATTGTTTTTATTTATATACGTATTTATCAGGCACGCGCGCGTGCATTGTGCATTTGTGAGCTAGGGCTGGACCGCGTTAAACACTGCAGCAAGCAGGTCCCTTCTCGCACGGCTAAACTCATCTTGGGAACAATTCCTTGGAGGCACAGACCCGGCCTTTACACACCCACGTGGCGTCCTGGCCTCCACGCACGTAGCTGGCTGCCTCTAGGCCAGCTCCTGGGGGACGAGTCCCGGTGCCTGCAGCAGGCCAGCAGTGGCAGTGGGTGCTGCAGGGCGGGCAGGGCAGCCCCCGTCCTGCTCCCCTCAGGCTCCCCGGCTGCCTGGCCTCAGCCGCCAGCCCTCGCACCCCTCTGCAGCCTCCTCGGGGGACGCAGGGCTGGGTTGTGCTGCGTGGACACGGCATGAAGAGGTTGTGTGTGTGCGGATGAGGCTTGAGCGTATTGAGGTCGGTGGGGAAAGCCATGGCCGGCTGCACATCGGGGAGAAGCTGGGACGCTGCTGATGCCGCTTGTCATGGTGGTGTGGCCCTGCTGAGGGGCTTTTCCCCAGGGTGTGGGCATGAGGCTGGCGTGCAGCCCCTTGGTGTGCCCGACAGCTGGGCTGGATCCTGGCGGCTCGCTGCGGGCCTGCTGCAGAAGGGCAGGGGAGCTGCGTGCAGCCATGCGGCTACGGCTGCCTCGTCAGACACCAGCAGCAGCACGAGCACACAATGCAGCCCTCCAATGTGCTCTGAACAGCACCTGGAACCTATTTGCATCCTCTTTCTTCTTCCAGAGCCGTGTTACCTGCTGAGGCGAAACCTGCTGCAATGTATTGCTAAGTGTAAGACGGCTGTTGCCAAGGGTCTCCCCCTTTCACCACTGGAATCAACGGGAGTTTTGCTACTGATTTCAATAGGAACAAGGCATTTCTGTGCATTGGGTTAAAAAGTATCGCATAATAACACCTTATACTTTATTTATAAGCCCCTCCTAAGGCATTGCACAAATTATAGTCACACAAGAATTGATGTGTGAGCGCTGTCTTAATAACACCGTACTTCGCATCTCAAATATTGTGTTCTAGATACAATATTTACATTTACAAGTGAAAAGGCTGCTAACCTACCAGTTATTGTTCCGAGCAGACGGATGATGAGCCGTACACGCTGATGGCGAAGCAGACACGCGTGTGGTGGCACCCGTGGCAGGACTGCCTCGTTCCGTGCAGATCCCGGTTTGGTTTTCGGGAGGTAAGCACCAGCAGCATGTGCTTGCTGCAGGAGGCACAGAGCTGCTCTTGGACCCAGACTGTAATGCCTGGCAAACAGCTGAGAGGGGCCCACACCCCTTTTTTTTTTTCCCTTTTCCCCTGGGATTCTCTGTATTAAATAAGCAAAATGTCCCCATAGCCTGGTTTACTAGGGACAGACTGAAAAAGAATTTATCTTCTGGGACAAGACTGTCATTGCAAAGATGAACCTGGGACTGGTCACACACATCCCCTGCCCCACGTTTTTAGCCATTAGTAGTTCTATTTCATTCCCTTTCTGTGTCCATAGGTTTCTGGCCTTTATCCCTTTTCTCTTCTTTTTGGCTGATTTCTTAGGTGTTACTGGCTAAAATACATTACTTCATTTTCTCTTGGTAATGTGCAGGTTTAGAGTTATGCTAAGGCTTGAATTTGTTCTATGTTTCCCTGGTATAAATAGCAGTAGGAAAACTGAAAAAAAAAAAAATATATATATACATATTTTTAGCCAGTTCATTTCCGTTTGCTGTTAAACTCAGTTGCACATCACTCCGTGTGCATATCACTCTGTGTGCAGCTGGTGAGGCTCTTCTGCTCCAGAAGCAGTGTAGCACCTTCTTTTGAAGTAACTTTTCCCTTAGAAGGAACCTGTTAACTAACTGAGCTCCTGCAGCCCTGTTTCTAACCAAAATTTGGTCGGCAGCGTGCATTTGGTCCCGCTGGGCCAAGCCTCCACGTGTCTGGCTGCTGCCAGGAGCAGTGGCTGGGGCCGAGGCGTGCAGGGAGCCTGGAGCCCCAGCCCTGCCCCGCATGGGAGAGGTGTGGGAGATGTTCCTCCTCCTCAGCGGGGAGGAACAAAGCACAGAGCACAGCTCACGTTACATTCCTGCTGGATGTCTCTCACGTGTGTCCTCTGCTTCAGTGGTGCTTCAGGGAAATAGCAGGGGATGGAGCAACCCGCGCCGCACGCATGGTGGTAACGAATTGGTTTCAGTGTGCAGGTAGAATTGCAGAAGGACTACACAGATATGGTATTACAATTTGGACAGGAGCCAGGCCGACAACTTCCTTGCTTTAGAACAGATGTTAAATTGATCCCTTCCCTAATATTCGCTTAGAAGAACAAAAAAAAAAAAAAAAGAAAAAAAAGCAAGCAATGTATTCTTAGTCAGCAGGCATTGCTCAGGATGGCTTGCTGTCCCCGGATGGTTTTCAGCAGTGATCACCTGAATGAGGAAGGAGTTTTCACCAGGGCCGTGGAAATGAGAACTTGGAGAAAGGAAACCATGGGACCAGTCTTTCAGTGCACACAGGTGAAGGGCGACGGATCTGCAGGAAATCTCCAGGTGCCAGAATCCTCGCTGTTTCTTTCACAGACAGCCCTCTGAAGGAAAGTCCCCGTGAAACGTGCTTTCCCTGAAGTCCCATCACAAACCTTCAGCAGTGCTGCCGAGCCTGCTCAGCTGGGTTTTGCCTGCAGACAGCGACAGTTTCAGGGCCCTTGCTCCCTGAGGCGAGATCCCCCGTGCTGGCCTGGCAAGGTGACCATGTTTTCATAGCGAAGGGGCACGGCACGGGTCTGCTCCCGCTGGGCCTGGGGCAGCTCGAGCACTGCTTATGCTCGAGCTGGGCCTGTGAGCCACCCAGGAGGCCTCCTGTTACCTCCAGGTGCCTGACAGGAGCTGTAAGCTGCATGAAATCCTCCAGCAGAGGTTGCAATTGCCTCCAGGCACCTGACAGACCTCACGTACACTGCAGCAGCCACACGCTGTAAGGGCTGTGAATTGCGGTTCCCCCTCTCCGGGGACATACGAGCTTTTCCAGCTGCGCCGGAGGAGTTTGGAGATTCACAGATAAGCTCTTTGGTGTCAGCCCTCCGCCGCTGGATTTTGAGTAGTTTATGAACAGTTATTCCGCAGAAATTACAGATAGGGCACCGGGATTATGACTCACGTGGAGCTGCACGCAGCCGATAAACATCTCCAGGTCATTACAGCGCAGACGTTCATTTATGACAAGTGAAGAAAAAACTCTCTGTTTCCCTGTAACTGTTTATTTTTTACCCTGTAAGTTTTTCTCTGCAAACTTGGCTTCACATCCAGATTCTGTAGTCTGCAGCTTTGTGATTCAAATACTGCAGGGGAGGGTTTATTTATTTTTAAAACTCCCTCTGTCAGATTGGATTAAATAAAAAATCAGTCATTTAAATTTCATATTTTTTTTTGCTTTTAAAGAAGCAAGTTGTCCACTTTGATTTTTTTCTGAATTCAAGTCAGCGCTACCCCTTTGCTAACTGTGTGTTCAAGCCCTGAAA
This sequence comes from Aythya ferina, assembly GCF_964211825.1. Taxonomy (NCBI): domain Eukaryota; kingdom Metazoa; phylum Chordata; class Aves; order Anseriformes; family Anatidae; genus Aythya; species Aythya ferina. The sequence goes on from NC_140301.1 coordinate 7,669,237, forward strand.
TTCTTCCTTAAACCAAGCTTCTGCTGGGCCTGACGAGTTTCTGATTCATGATTCAGCTGCTCTGCATCAGCTGGTGTTGATGGACACCTGCCTGGGCAAGGAGACATCTAAAGCTCCACAGGCTCTGGGACAGGCCAGGACTGCAGAACGGACCTGCCCGTCTGCTCCCTTACACAGATTCCTCCACTGTGTTTATCCACTGCAGTCTCCACCAAGCATTAATCATGCCTGCCTACCATGCTACCTGTTCTTGCATCCTCCTTCCCAGCGTTGTGTTGGGCTGAAGTTTTATCTGCTGCTTTGAAGCCAACATATTTACGGTGCATCCGAGGCTCTGTATCAGTGACCCTTTGCTGGGGAAGGCTCCATCTCCTCCACCATTTGGTTCTCCTCTGCCTCCACGAGTGCAGTGTCGAAGGACGGCTAATTTGCTTTGCAGTGGTACAAGTCCCATGGCATGAATGATGCCCGGTCTGGCCCAACAAAATTCAAGCCAGAGCTTTTGCGGTTTGCTCTGAGTCCAAAAAAAAAAAAAAAAAAGTAGGTGAAACTGCACTGACCTCAGCCTGTGTCTCGACTTTTTAAGGGAATACCCGATGCCTTCAATGCTGAGTGCATTCTGAGTGTAGAAAATCAACCTGTGCCAGATCAAACCTACCAGCTTGCTCATCTAAATCATCACTGACTTCTTGGGCAGAATTTTTAGGTTAAACTCTACAGCATCAGAATATCCATTTGCCAAAAAAAAAAAAAATAAAAGTATAAAAGCTCAAAAGATGTCTTCATTTTGATATGAACAGCAGGTCTGAAAATTAGTTCAATATGCCTAATAACTTTCAAAACTGTTTCAAAGCAGAGTTTAAGTAAGCAGCCAAGTTTCCAGCAGATGCTCTGGGATGCTTGATGCTCGACACTTCTGAAAATCTGTCTACCTACTCAGATGTGGAAATACAGATGTAGCCATCCATGGTCTTAATGAACCATTTTTGGAAAAAGACTGAGCTTAGTATTTTCTAGAAACTGAAAGTAATTACGGTGGGATTTCTCCCCCCCTCATTCGTGTTGCCTTTTTGTCTTAAGATGAAGAGGATTCACTTTCATTCTTTTTCTACACCGGCCCATTTATTATTGAATAAGCACCATCATGTGCTCAGTGTGATTAAAAAAGAAATGCAGGCCCTGCACTCAGGTAGCTTACAAGAGAAAATAAGCCCCCCGAAGAGATGTAATGGGGGACAGTTCTTGCTTTCGCCACCTCTTTCATCACCATCTTTCCCATTCTTTGTGTGCTCTGTAGTTACGGACAGTATTTCTCTAGCACAGGCAAAAGAAGAACATTTTACTAAATTTCTAACATTCAGTCCTGGAGAAATAGTGGTTTAACGTGTGTGTGTAATATTTATAATACTTATGTATTTTTAAAGGGATGTGTTACAACCTTGTGGTTTCAGACAGACTTGATTAACAGCTCACTTTCCGATATTGCTATTGGACAGGATTCCTGTAAACGAGACTTTTCCACTTTCCAAAAGCTCTTTTTTTTTTTTTAAAAAAAAAAGCACTTTTACAAAAGCTGTGTTTGGAACAACATCACTGCTTTTTATCAAAGATGAAACCAGTGGCATACCACCAGCTGTATCAAATCTGAAGTAGGTGAATGCCCATTTTCAGATGCTTGTAGCTACTGTTACAGAAAACTGAATTCAGCTGCAGCCTTGAAATTGCTTTTGTAATTTCTTTACAAACATAGCAAAAGACTTAATCTATCACAATATTCTTCTCGTATTCCAAATACTTATATTTTGAAAACCTTAACACAACAGAAAATACATAAAGCATTCTTATCTGACATATTAAAGACACAATGTTTTAAATTTCATTACTGCTTTCTTGACTGTGTGTCACAACTATGTAAAGCTCAGGCGCCAGCTCTGCACTGGGAGCATTGTCACTGCAATGAATCCATTCTTTCCCTGTTGAGTTTGGCGGTTTCAGTTTGCAACCTGTTAAAAAATAGGAAGTTGTGCCTAAAAGTATGACAACAAACAAAAAAAACCCTTGCACCAAAACCTCTGCAGAGAAGAGCCCTCTGAACACAACGGGGGCTGCACACATTTTCCATCCAGCAAGGGGCTCTGATGAAGCTGGTAGCACACTGCAACAGCCTGTCAAAAGAGGCCACATCCTTTCTTCGATTACCCGAGCTGCACTCCTTAGTTAAATATTTGTCTTCAAGCCAAGCGAAGAAAGAACAGAAGGATTTTTTATTTTATTTATTTATTTATTTTTGTGTGTGTGTGTGTACAGGAGCTTGACAGTCGCAGGGTGGCTTGGGGAAATCTGTCAGAAAATCACCACTTCTACTGCTTCCCAAGCCAAAATGAGAGCCAGGGGTCTTCTGGTGCAAGAAACAAAACCTGCACCTTACGTACACCGCGTAGCACGTACGTGGCATCATTTCACTTCTCTGTTTATGGATTAGCCAAGTCACTGTCATATGTTGTTGTAACTGATACAATATTTTGGAAGAAAAGAAGAGAAATTTTGCTACATGTTTTTGCCTTAGGTAAACAACACGGCGCATCTGTATACTGTGACACATTTCACAAAGCATGTTTAGTGAGTCAGAAAAAAAAATAATCCAGATTTGCAGAAGGAGTTCCCTTTATTACTCAAAATATTTGTCATCAGTAATATTAACCTATGGAAGTTTCTGAAATTCAAGTCTTATAAATGCACAGGAATTGCACACGTGTGTGTGATACCCACACTACTTGCTAACCATTTTCAGTTAGTATGGTAGCTAGAAATCATCTGTGATTTTCGTGATATTTTCTCTCCCATACGTTAGGTCAATGACCTATTTCTGTATGTTGGCAGCAATTTATGTGTCTTGTGACTTTGTATTTCACAAAGAAGTACTATGTTGTCCGTTATTTACATTAAAAAGACGAAATATGTAAAACTTTGCCTTTGTTAAAAATCACTCTATCCTAAGCGTTTAAATTATTTCACGCTTTCAAAAGGCACAATTAAGTATCTAATGAGAACTTCCATTCAATGTAACGCATAATACAAAAAAGAGAAAAAATGTTTGAGACATCAATGATAATATTTTAAATATATTGGCATAGGAAAGAAGATGTCTTTTTGCTTTATTAAACTGACAGTTCAGTTCTGAAACTTTATTTTGAAAAGATTTAAAAAGGATTTGTGTCTTTAGAAATAAGAAATTTAACAGGCATATCTAAAAAATATAGAAGAGAAAACCTGATTGTTACTACTAATGAAATAGCTGATGACAAAATAGTAGTCTTTTTGATTTTGATCACAAAAAATAAACTGGTAGTGACAGGATATGATGGATAGATTTGACATCCTGGCAAATCACTGTCATTGATTCAATTATTCTAATTCAGAATAAAAGCTGTATACAGTATGTGTTTATGCTACAGTGGAGTTTTTTAAGTGATTGACATTCATCATATTAGTTAGACAGTTTTAAAAGCTATGTCTTTGTTTTACACAGCGTTGTCAAGAAAAAATAAAGTAGAACCTGTATTGCATAAAAAAAAGCAAACCACTTAACCAACTCTTGGTTCCCAACCCATCAAAATAAGTTAACATTACTGCATCATATTAACATGTTCTCTGAAGAGTCAATTTCACTCCAGCCATGTAATATACTATTAGAAAGACGAAATTTTGAAACTGTAATGCAATCTTACAGTTGGATGGCTTGCAAGTTCGGCGGGGAAGAATATATTACCTTTCAAAATGGAAGGCAGCCTCAGAAGAAAGAATGAAAACCACTTTAATTTACAGGTCAGCATTGCTTTACCTTTCTTTTGTTTGATGATACTTACACAGAGATGAATACAAAATAGTGGTAAGTTCACAAGCAGTATATATATAGATATGACGGTACAGAAGCCTGAATTACTTCTATGTTCTGCCCTGTTTTAGACCAGCATGCTGTGATACTCTTCCCCAAGCTGAAATGCACTCTTCTGGTATTCTAGCATTAATGTAGCTGTCAGTTTGAATTTCAATCTTGAATTATGTCTGTTGACATAATTTCATAGTGCTGACTTCAATTGTTTAGGATTACTGTTTTGAACTACATAAGGAAATCAATTCTTTTTTCTACGTTTAGTAAATTTCATTCAAGTGCATTTTAATACATGTATTAACCCATGAGGCAAACTAATCACCTATAATATATTCTGATAAAAAAAAAAAAAAAAAAAAAACCAACAACAACAAAAAAAACACACCAACATTCTCAACTACTGGCATATCAGAATAAAAACGACCTCATGTATTTTATATTTATTATTATGTATTTTATAAAACACCTTAAGCATTTTCTGAAATTTAATACAGTATTTCAATTACAAAAACAAGTGTTTTTAAGAAAAATAAATGTGCAGTTTGTTCTTGGAATAACATGTGACAATGAATAACTTTCATTAATTCATTTCAATAAACAGCCCAATTTATTCATACAAAATATTAAATGCATGCATACAAAAAATTCCATTGGGAAAAAAATCCCTTTATCTTTATTGTAAAAAAACACCTAGAATTGAAGGATTACAAATAATTTTCATATCTGAAGGAAAGGAAGAAATACTACATTTCCAAGAGGGCTGAACAATGGCAAGACCCAACATAACAGAAGATTTAACAAAAAGCAAAACCCGACCAAGCCCCAAATTAATACAATGAAACCAGAACGAAGAAAATAAGGCATCATATGATAATGTGTATTTTTAAAGACTGCTGGGGCAAATCATTAAGAAAAATATTTATATAAGTCATTATCACTCATAATTAGAGTGTCATATAAATCTGAGTGAAACTGCTAAGTAGAAATCACTAGAAGTCCAGGTGCTTCTTGCCGATGGCCATAGCACCACATCCTGAGCTCAGCAGTTTGGCGGATTCTGCCAGATCCTGTTTGCTTGAGCGGCTCACTGTGTCTGACAAGTCTGGAGGCAAGTGCAGGCGCTGTGGCAGGAGATTTTCAGGAGGGAGAGAGAGAGAGAGAGGCAGAGAGAAAAGAAAGAGAGAGAAAACAGAGAGAAAAAAAGAAAGATTGACAGCAGTAGAATTTATTTTCCGTAGCGTATTTCAAAATTCACTCTTCTCCCCAATTCAGTGATGTTACTCACACAAATAAGATCTACCCATATGTGCTTTTAGCTGGACCGAGAAATAGCTTTGTATGTTTTCATTGTGTACTTCAAGATATTGGATTCTATAAATTACAACATATTCTTCCCATGAAAATTTTCTAAACAAAACCCAGATTTGCTCAAGGTATTTAATTATATCTGCACAACTTTCCCTTGAAAACAAATGTTTTGCCTCTGTATCACCAGCTACATGAAATCCTTGGATTTCTATGCCATGACAATGTACATATCATTTTATTTCACACACTTACACGTACCTTGTGGTGGAGTTCGAAAATAAATGATACGATGGACAAAAGATACAGAGGGATCACCCGAACTGCAACACAATTCTGCCAAGTGTTTCATCTTCATATTCTACTGACAGCTTTCAATAAAAGCAAACAGTGATAGCAGCTGCATTTCCATAAGGCAATCATAGACGCTAAATAAACTTTGCCTTCCCCTCTGAGCTGTAGGGACATTACAGCCATTTTGCAGATGAGGAAACTGAGGCACGGGTTATGTCGTTGTCCACAAGCACGCAGTTCTTGCACAACGAACATTACAGTTTGGCTATGACAAAAATGCTACAACTCTCCCTCTGAGGATGCCTTTACACGAAAGGCGTGATATTACGATTTATCTTTTGTAAAGTAAGGCAAAATTAGCAGAAAACCGAGTCTTTAGTTTGATAATTACTGGCTGGCTTTTGGACACAGTGCAGCTCTGAAAACCAGGCAGCTGAGACAGCTGAGCATCTTACAGTGCAATAATTTATGAAACTGGTATCACGGAAGAAGCGTATTTCTTGAAAGATTTAGTAGGCAGAGGCGACGCTGCGTGGCTTTCTGGAGGGAGCAGGATAACAGCAATGGCTGCAAAACTATCGGGCTGCGTAGACCATGCTTATTGTCTACTTTTGCTGTATTTGTGCTCTTGTCAGAACACAGAAATATACACAGCCAGCCTTTATTCGATACCTTTGCAACTTTCACAGGATCCCCTCTCCCTCCAGGTAAGGATTCGATAGGAAAAGCACAGGAAAGCATCCCTATCTGCAGTGTGTTCAGCTCGCTGCTGGCCGTGTGGCCCACCATTGAGGTGTGTGAAAAGCCCCCCTGTGGGTACCGCTAGTGGGGCTCTTGCCTTTCAGCTGGTTGAATCGGAGTCCTGGCATGGCAAATTGCACCTACAGTTCCCGGCTCGTTCCTACAAAGGTCAGGCACAGCTGTGGACATTAACTGCAGTCCTCAAGGTCCCATTTCTACACGGAGAAAATACAAAGAAGGGCACACGCCTGCCGTGGTGGCCTGCTGAGAAAGAGCCGAGGTACCACTGGGATTGCTTGGGGCACACGGGAGGAAAGCAGAGGGCGAGGAAAAGCCAGTGTTGAACGGCTTCTTGCCGAAAGCACAGGGGAGCACTCAGGAGATCCTTCCGTCGCATTTCCCTCCCCAAAAAGTATTCAGCACTCTGCTAACAGGGTAGAGGGCACCTGGTGTGTGGGATGTGCAAGTGAACAGTCCTGCCTGCTCCCGCTCCCCGTGGCTGTCTCTGTCCTCACCAGGGAAGACGCAAGGGAAACACAGCATCATTTTCTTTGTTTTTCTTTCTTTCTTTTTTTTTTTTTTTTTTTTTCAGTTATTGACCTTTTTGACAAGTCTGCCACACGGATTTGGAATGAGGCGATTAAGAGCAAACAGCCCCAAGACTCAGCAAACTCGTTTCGCGCAGGGACCACCTCATCTTGTGGGTGGGGAACCACGTCAAGCCCTGCTATGCTGGCCTGGGTTTACCGGGGTGGTCAAAACAAAACACAAAATCTTTGACATACTCGCAGCCTCTTATTCCATGCTGTGCTTGTCCACTAAAATGTATTAGAAACAGAAAACAAAGAAGATTTATAAATCCACAAAGACTCAGATGGGAAAAGTTAAAATGCAAGATGCTGAGGTTGGAGAGCGGGGCTGAGTTAAGCTTTTACAGCTGTATTTGCCACGATACAGTGGTTAGCTGCACACACGTATGCTTTTTCTCCCATCTTATTCAGGGATGAGGATGCACACTGCTCATTTAGTGACCAGCTATTCAGTATTTTTTTTTCTTGTCATTGTTTACTCTGAACTTTTCTGACGTATTTATTGTACACTATTCAAACCTTGCTCCGAAGGCAGAATGGCTTTTCAATAGCCCATGTCAGCATATAGCACTTGAATTCTCCACAAACACAACTGTGCTGTTTTCCTAACATTCCTGTGAGATACGGCAGCAAAGTTACCTCCATTTCATGGACAGGGAATTGAGGCACATAAAAAATAGGGTAAAAGGCATGAGTTAATTTCAGAAACACCATCTGAGCCGTTTAGGACTTGCTCTCCCAGGATGTTTAGCACTGTGCAGCATTTCACGTGCTCAGATGGTAACTTCGGTTGCAGCTGCGAGTGCTCAGTATTTCTTCAGGAACCCCAAGGCAGGTCCTCAGAAAGGGGCAGACATGAAGCAAGGGTACGGAAATAAAAATGGTGGGTGGAAGAGACGTACCAGACTCCAAGATATGCTTCAATTTTCTTAATTACGAGACCATCCCTCTTGCAATCCTTGCCCTCTCTACAATCCCGGTTTTCAAATACTGAAATAAATCGCCAGATCTCCAGAAGTGTATCTCACTGCTCATGCCATTTGCATCCTCAGATCGGGTTTATTCTGAACAATAAGCAACACCAAAGTCCCCTGAAAACAGCTGGATATTATCCTGCATTGCGATCTGAATCACAGCACACACAAATACTGCATCTTAATAAAGCTTAAATAGGCATCCCAAAATTCCTTACATTTTCTGTGTGCAGCTTCAAAACATAAATAGGACTGCAAAAATTAATCCTATTAAGTACTTTTACCCCCTTAAAAAAAGAAATAGAAGCCTCGGAACACAAACAAACTGGCAATGGATCACGTGGCATTACACAGGCATCCAAAGGCTAAAGAGCAGGCCTTTATTTTTGGCACCACTGTGGGCACTGCAGTGACTTGCACTCACACACTAAGTGAGAGCATGAATAGGCTGTGATCCTTTTTGAGCACCAGCATTACAGAACGATCAGACATTTTCACAGATATTTGCTGACCACAGAGGAACAGTTGCATTTGAAGTCCCAGTTTAGGACAAAATGTTTTCTGGTGGACAGCCTTCTCTGTTATTGCAGAGGCTGTGACCCCCATCCCTTTCAATCTCTCTCCTAGCACTTTGCCTGATTTTGCTCACTTAGGCAATCCTAGCTGTCAGTGCCCAGGCCTTCCGTTCTGTAGCTGATCTTCAACACAAAGACATCCCTTGTCCAGGTATCTGCACCCCAGCCTCTGCTCCAGCCACTTGCAGCTTTCTGCTTCCAAGCCCCTCGTTTGCATTTCTGCCACTCCTGGCTTTTTCTTGCCTATTTCTGCCCATATTCCCTGCTCCTGTTCCTAATGCCTTGCTTCACATTCAGCTTCAGGCCACTCTTCCTTGCCTCAGCCCCTCATCCTCCTCATCTTCCTCATCCTTTTGTCCTTCTCCTCTTGTCCTCAATCTGTCCCTGGCTCTTCCCTGCCCGGGGTAGGAAAGCTCCCAGCTGGAAAGTGGGAACATCCCCAGAAAAGGGCCAGGCTGCATGCCCTGAGTGTGCACACAGAAGAGGCGGATTATCACAGGACAGCAAAAAAACACATCCTGGCATAACTGTTAAATACACAGTAATATACAGTAAATATACAAATATATAAGCTGTCAGGTTGAAACTGAGCATCTTCAGAAGGACACTACAGGAGGGAGGAACAGGGACAAGCTCAGTTGTCCTGGGCAGGTCACGAAGGCTTTGTGGTAATAGGCACAATTACACAGAACACAGCTAAGCACACAGCTCCAGGGCACGCATTATGAAAGGAAAACAGCTCAGACAAAACTTATTGCATACTTTGTCTCTGCTCCTCCCTCTGCCTGAAGAAAACTTCTAATGACTTTATTTGTTTTCAATGGGGGGAAAAAAACTGGTAAGAAGAGGAAGATAAGAATACGTCAGGTGACAGGCCAGAGGGGATGCTGAGCTGGGATCCTTCAGTCCGGTCCCAGTGCTGAGGACCAAACACAGCACTGATGCTTCTCTGACATGGGTCTGCTGAGGAAGGCAGGGCTGCAAAGACTCACATCACCGCTGTGCTAGGAAGTTCCAGGGGGCTGGTGCACTTGGCTGGGGTGGGATTTTCTATTTTCATTTTTTAACCAACAAAAAATAGACAAAAATAGCAGACAAAAGCACTAGCTTACAAAAATACTAGCAAGTTCTTTTTTCCAGTGTAGCTGATTTTACCAAGGGAATTGTTTTACAGATTTATTGTGAAGAACAGTCTTTTTTTCTATTCCGTGTTAAGAGGATTGACCAGCAGAGTTTTCCTAGCAACCTCTGCTGCTGGTGATTACACCTCAGGTACACAATGCATAGGAACGGTGCGCAGGCTCTAACTGACAATAAAAGGGGTTGGAAATAAAGTAAAAATAATACAATTGAACCTAAATGACCAATGACAGGTTAAACAAAAAGCTAGCTACTAGAGATAACGTTAAATAACTGATTACTATCCAGCTACCCATGCACACTACACATATCCATCTGTAGAATATATTGGCACCGTGTTGCAGAAATAACTAGTGAAATCTCATTTTGCCCCTATATGGTATAAACAACAATCAGCTGCTCAAATTATCTTTCATATTTTTATGAAAATATTTGTCTGTGAGAGGTACAGATTATTTTTATGCTGACTAAAGTACTCAGAAATAATTGAGGTGGAAGACATTCAAGAAACAGCAACGTTCCATAAAATTAATTGAGGGTTACTAAAATAACATATTATTGGGAACGTTTTAAGCAATTAAAAGTATAAAAACATTTGGTAACAATATGATAAGCAAATATACATATATTGGCAACAATCTAAACCCACGGTGATTCTCCCAAATCATTACTGTATTTTGGCATCTGTTGTAAGTGTAATACTTCAGCAAATGAATCAGTAATGACGTGAGCAATGCAAAATCATTGATCAAAAAAGAGGTAGGAGTTTGTTCTTAATTTTGGGAATACTAAAGCAATTCCATCGAGGTTAACCTTGTGATTCTGCTAACAGTTACATGAAGCTTTTAACAACTGAGCCTTAACTTCCAAAACTGCAGCTTAAAACAAAAGATATATAAAAAATCGTCACCATTCTACTTCTTTGGATATCTGAGCAAAAAATTGCCTATTAGTCTGCCATGGCTAGAGCCCTGCCTTGGGGCAGGGAGGTGGGTTAATGACCTCTCTAGATCCCTTCCAGTTCCATTTGCTACAATTCTATGAAGACTGAAGTAACCAAAGCCTAAGGGATTTGGATCAGGGGGAAGAGGAGGGTGGGGAGAAGAATTTTAGGAATGCTGGGAAAACGAAAGATGCAGGCTCCGAGTTTATATCCTGCTTCTCTTTGAAGCAGAACTCTTGCCTTTCTATTAAGCCCACACAAGGGATATCGAGCATGGTTGGAGGTACAGCGGCTGATCTCCTGTTACTGCTGCTTACAATGCCACTTTGCCCCTGCATTATGCTTTATGCTTTATTTTTTACTTTTTTTTTTTTTTTTTTTTTTTTAACTGCCTCATTTATAATTGCTAGTAATTACTTCAATGATCATAGTACCTAGGCATTAAGCCTAGGTACTTAGCATTTAGGTACCTAGACTTAAGCATTTTTGTAGGTGTGATGAAAAAGGGGGATTAAGGAGAAATCTAGAGGAGGTTAGCAATGCAGCTTTATAAAGCCTCCTCTCAGAGGGAAGAACCTGGTTTCTTCCATGAAAATTATCAAAATGTCAAGTGGTCGTGGTGACCTGGCTGGAAATAGATTTCTTGATAAAGAGTAAGACAACAGAGGCAGGCTGGGGAGAAGGACATTCCATTTGGAAATGCAAATCTGCAACCTAAAATTTAAGAAAAGAGGGAGCCCAGTGGAGGGATGCCAAGTGTTGGCATAGCCACGGAGCTGTCTCTCTGCCTCTGCACTGAAGACGACGGTCCCAGACAGCTGGGTCTAGCTGCCTGTGTCAGGGCCAAAACAGTGCAAAACCCTTCAGCTGCACTCCAGCTCAGGTCCTTGCCACCTTCCTATGCTCTGGCTTTCTGCTCCCTGCTTTCTTAACGGGTCACCATCAAGCACTGAAACCGGTCGTTTCAGCAAAAACAAATTGCTGTCTTTGGGGTTAATATAAATAAAGAAGATGTGCAGGTATGAAATTAAATTTCTTCTATGAGAAGTGTTTCTTCATATACTTGACATAGTGGTGGCTGTAAGTTTTGGCTTCTTTCCTTGTCAAGTTCACAAATTCAGAGACACCAGAGATGTGAATTATGATGAAATGATTTATGTTTTATGTGATATGTAGTCTAGCGGAGTGACGTATCACTTATGGCAATGTACCTTCATAACAACATTGCAATATCACTAAGAAAATCCATGAAGTTCTTCTGGCTTAATAAACCTGGGAAATACTTCCTGTGGCAAAACAGTAAGCCCTTTGCCACTGAAGACATTGCAAGGACTAGAAAAGTCATGTCAACCAGCCTTGCTCTCTTCTAGCAAAAATTACAAAATCATCCTGAAGTTCGGTTACAATTAATGTCTCACAATCTATATGCATTTTCATATTGTGATAAGAATGGTGCCAAATGATCCTCCCATAACTGCAATTAGGCCTTAGGCAAACTATTTTAAGACTCATTTATTAAGAATCTCAAATTCCTTTTCACATTACAATTTTTCTCAGTATTTCAACAAAACGAGGACACAGAACAGCTGTAACTGTTTTTTCTGTATAATGGACATGAACTCAGTTTCATCTCATTCACAGATATTCACAGATGCTACATTACCATTGTTAGATCACAGCAATGAAACATCATCTAAATCAATGATAAAAGACTTGACTTTTCAAAAGAGCATTCTAAAATTTTCTACTTTTCAGGTAGCCGTGATTGACTTAGAGCTAATCACGACTGTATCAACCCATGTTAAAATAAGCACACCTACCATATGCATTTCCTATTTCTTTTTTTAAGTTGAAGCATAATCTGAACTGTCAAAATTAATTAGTGTTAACATCAGGTGATGAGAGAAAGCTTCCACTCAGAATAGCTGATAAATATACTTGTACCTACGTATCCCTGCCTGCTTGCTAAAGGATACATTGCTAATATGAAAATAATTTTTAATATATAGCTAATAGTACTTACAATACTTCAACATAATTATAACACACTTTCTATCACTTCCAGAATATAAAATAAAACAAGGGAAATTATGACTTTTAGCTCATTTGCAAGACAGTGATGTTCTGCTGTAAGTTTCCAACACTACAAAAAGATTATTTTAAAAGAGACTTCAAAGTATCCTGGTCAAATTAAGAACCATTAATAAATCCACTTCCTTTTCTGATAGATTTTGTGAAAGCCATTTCACATTTTGTAGTACTGAATCTTAGTATGTGCCTCTTCAGTGCAGCTTTCCAGTGTATCTAGTTTAGGGAATTGATCTTATAATACTGAGATGATTAAATTCAAGCTGCGCTGATTTGCTGGGATACGCTGCACGGTACTGCTTCAGCTCTTTCTAGATTTCTAGAAAACTATGCCAAGTACTTTGAATCTCAATTCCTGTGTCTAGTTTAAAACTTGATTTCTTTAAACACTGGATTTTGCAAAGTGAAAATCTTTCAGAGATCACTTGTACCATTAAAATCCAGTTCTGTATATGTTTGTGTAAAATGAATCCCTAGGGGATTTAAGATGTCTGAAGAACTTCCATTACCGCATGAGCAGGCACTGGTGGGTTTTTCCATGTGCAGCATTAGTCATTACTTTTCAGCAACAGGAAATGAAGCAATGAACAATTGTTTGAACAGGCTCTTTCATTCCAAAAAAAACACCCTTCAAGATGTGTTGAAGATGACTTGTTATTTGTGAAGGGAAGAGAAGACTATCAGGAGATTTCCATTCTGCGATGCTTGGGAATGGCAAATGTTGGTCTGGTGCTTAAAGCACACCTAGCAGTGACAGACCCGCTTTATATTACGACTGCAGTCTCTGCATGATGAAGAAGCTCACATTGTTGTAAAGAAGGCTAGAATAATCAGCAATGGTTATAGGCACTCCACGTGCTACAGCTGTTCAACTGCTCATCTGATCCTGAACTCAAATACAACCAGAAATGTATGAAATACTTCCACAGTACCACAATACGTACTTGCCATGCTCTTATCAAGCACATGTTGAAAGACTACCTCTGTCCTGAAGAATTTGCAGTCTGAATACACAAAGTGGATGAAGAGGAAGAGGTTAAAAATAAAATATCCAGGCAGAATGAAAAATATCATGATTTATAAGTATCATATTAATGTCAAAGCTTTTTTCTTCTTCTAACTTAAAAATAAATAAATAAATATTATATTAGAAAGAATATCCTGCACAGAAAGACATTTGGAAGAGAACAGGCATAGGGGAAGAAATTAAGTGACAAAGGGCTGAAAAGAAGATGGATTGAAAAAAAGGAAACATGGGGGGCAGGAGGAGATACACTATCTAGACGTGTTATAGCTGAGATTGGACAATATTGTCTTCAAACTGAAGGGAAATGCTGCTCTGAATTCAAATGGTAGTTCACACGTCTGATAGTGGATATGCAAAGCAAGCAGAATAACACTGCTCCTGTAGGTCTGTTCTTTTTGCTGAACCCCTCCTCCCCGAGCTTATGTAAGAGGATTGTGGGACCCGTAATGCAAGGCTGAATAATTCTAGGGCTCTCGGGATAGTCCGGATGGACACTAATGTTCATGTCACATTCTCTTCCCTGATGGATTCATTCAACCTAATTGCAGCTGTCTACAAGTCAGCCATTCAGTCTAACCTATATTATATACTTAGGGTGAGATGAATCATTCTTGAAAGTGCTTGCCCATCTCTGCTGCTTATTCAGGAAACCTGGATGACGAGCTTAAACTAAATTTTTAGCTGGGAGAGTAAAAGGTCAAGGGGAGGAATTCAGTCCTACAACTATAGGAAACCTCACTGAGTCAGTGCCTCCGCTGCATCTCCTCTTTCTTTGAATGACATTGCAATGTGCCACCAAGTACGGATTTCGTATCAAACCCCAGATGGCTCACTGGAAGCATTCCAGAGTTGCTGGCGATGCCTGCGCCGCTCTACAAGAACTTGGGTCTCTCTGCTGAAAAGCTTGAGAAGTGTTCAAGCTGTCCAACCAAGACTCTGTGTATGCAAACAAAAGCTGTGTGAGTGAGAAGCGGGGAGGAATAGCATTCACAGACAGAAGCATCTGTTCTGTGGAGGACCAACATATTGCAACCGTACTGGCAATATCAACAATTTCAGCCTAGCTGGAAAAGTAACCAAATATTTGAGTTCTCATCCAAAGCTATCTGTTAAAGTTCACTGTAATCTACCAAGCTTCTGGCTCCATTTAACAATTTTGTCACTTTTCAGCAAATTCATTAATACTTCCATTTAAGGAGTATCACTGTATCTGAGGGTGCGGAACAACACAAATAAACCCATAAAGTGTTCTGCCCCTTGATAAAATTTTCCAGATAGATTTCATCCAGATAGATCTTCAAGCTTTGCAGAAAGGTCCAAGACATGTAACTTGCCCTAGCAAGGCTCCATTGCAAATGAATTTCAATGCCCAAGTTACCAACTCAAAGAAGAAAGATAACAGAAATACCATCAGACTTCTGAATCGAACAGTTCTGCCAGCTATTGCTAAAATACGTATTGTCCAGAAGCTCCCATGTGATTCTGAGTATTCAGTCTCTACAGATTGTATGAAATCTAGGGTTTAATGAAGTGCTTTCCTGAGAAGAGCAGGAGAAAGTGGGAGCTGCTCGGAGCCCCTGGAGCAGCCCCACTGAGGCCTGCCCTGCTGCTGCCTCAGCAGCCTCGTCTGCATCTTGTGTACAGCGCCAACGCTCATTTCCTCCCCCTTCCCTAAAAATCCACCCGTTTCAAAAGTTACATGTACAAACACAAACCGAATACGTAACTATACCCACAAATGCACCCTCGGTGCTCCTGACTGCGTATCAGCTGCTGGTAATGGCACAGTGGCCGGTCTGCGCACCTACAAAACCTCTCCAAGGCACGCAGCACTGCCTCTGCTCAGGCAGGGTGAGCTGTACAGCTTTACGTTACACCACACAGCGTAAAACAACACACAACATGGCCAGGAAAGGCTCTGTTTCAAGAGAGCAGTGTCACAGGTTTGGCAAGTTTCTGGTGAGGAAGCAGTGGGGCAAAATGTCCATGCTGGCTGGGGGGGCACTGCTGTTTTATACCGGGAACAGACCAATGCTCAGTGGTCTATTTACTTTTTTAGGTCAGCTAGAATTAGAAAATTTCCATTGCTAGGCAGCGCAGCACATCTGTGAAGCATTTCTGGGCATTCAGAAGTGAAGCACGCGCTGCCCAAAGGGAAGATTCATCGCAGGCTGTTGGCCAGCCCTCCGCTCCCTCCCTCTTCACCAACAGGAAATCGTCTTAGCTCCGTGCAGAAACATCTTACATGACCAGAACACAACAATTAGCACATTTGTAAAGCTTCGGGGATAGGAACAATTTAATAGCTTTCTGAAGCAGCTTAATTTTCTACAGCTTTTTTATTTTTTTTTTTATTTTTTTATTTTTTTTTTTTAAATTTGCTTTTCATGCATAGACAAGTTCTCCTTTCCTATAGGTGTTTTCTCAGTCTGCCTGGCAGGAATACTATGTGCAGGAAAACACAAATTACTTAATCGCTTTAAAAGAGCGCTGGAGACGGAAAAGTGCTCTGTAAGTGCAAACTATCATTACGAATCCCTGTATTAAATAAATGTATTGCTGGTTTATGAAATCCTCCGCACTCATGAAGCCAGGAGGAAGACCAGTTTGTTTATGTTTGCAGCTTTTCACGAGCTACAAACTTCAGCTGGGCAATGGTAAATTCAACTGTCAGGTGCTCCGCAGTAAAGCAAAAAACAGGCTAGCAGAAAAAAAAAATCGACTATCATTGTATTCTCACCCTAAAATCTGGTACTGATACAGGAAGCATGCTCAATTCCTGTAACTTCCTCGTGACATCGTGGCAATTAAATAATTCATATTTCAGCATCTCCTATTTTCAGTATCGATTCCCCATGACTTATGAGGGCTACAGTTTAAAGCTCCAGTTAACAAAGCCTTTTATAGTGTTTCTACCAAATAAACTTAGGCTTCAAAAGCCACTGAAGTGTAATTTAATATCCACGATGTTGGATCAACCTGTTTTGATGCAAAAACATCCTGTGACGGGTTTTTACTCAGTGATTGATATTACTTATGCAAAATGGTAAAAAAAAGCATTGGTGATCCAGTTGTCACGTTGACTACCCTTTGGCAAAGGGACGCGTTAAAGGAAGTTTAAGCCCAGAATGAGAAGTTGCCAGTGAAAGGTTAAAAGACAGGTCACGCTAATTCCTTTTTAAATGACTCTGTGTAAGACAGGAGAACACAGTGTAAACTCAGACAAATGTATTAAATGTGAATGATAGAAATCGGTATCACATTAAATGCCAGACTCCTGTGAATAATTGAGATTAAAATAAACATTACTATTTTTTTTTTCTGGCAGCTGGGGGAGGGCTGAACATTTGAGCAGGTTCCTACATCAAAGATGTGTTTTGTACAGAAACTATATGTCAAATTATAGTTATTTGCTTTCAGATGATTCTAGCGGTTACTCAATTTTGCACTTTTCATGTGTCAGGATTTTTTTTATTTTACCTCTTTATTCCCTACTACAAGTAAGTCTCT